>NC_092143.1:55295907-55604796 GCF_043159975.1 Macaca nemestrina
ATGAAATAAACTGTACAACAACCCCCCATGACACGAGTTTACCTATGTAACAAACCTAACATGTATCCCTGAATCTAAAATAAAAGTTAAAACAAATGCAGGTTTGAACATCCAAAACAAAATTTTCTTAGCCAGGAAACAGTTTTGAAAACTAGGTTTTACCTAAAGAGACAGCTTTTTGAAACTTTTTTATCTGAAGTCAAAATATAAGTATTTAGGCTCATTTGCATGACTAAGATGATCCCACTGGTTACCAGCTATAAGGCCCTGAACTAGGGTTCTTCTCCTTTCTGTGCCTCAGTTTCTCAATGTGTTAAGTTAAAAAAAAAATCACAGCTGTCCTCAGCTATGATCCTGAGGACTGTTGGTGGGAGAGGGAGGGAAAAACAAGGCACAGTCCTTGGGGCTCTCAGTCCTCCATCTCAATTTCAACAAGAGTCCTGCTTTAATCAGTTCTACATGCAGGGCTCCAGCTAAAGACTTCATTTGAACCCAGGGTGCTACGGTTTAGATAGTTTGGATTGGCCACTTCCTGGTACCACTTCCCTTTAGTCACGCCCCTTTTACTACCCACACCAAAACCACAGTGAACTTCTGGCTCCTCCTGGTCATCCACAATGGGATGTAGACAGGTGAGGCGGGAGCAGCCATCATCTGGGTGACCAGCTTACCAAGGAGAATGGGACAAAGAGAGCAAACACTTTATAGCTTAAGAAATAGACATACCACCAAACTGAGTTTTTAATCTGTCTGGGACAAAATGGTTAATGTAACCAAGCTCAATAGCTTTATAAAATGCTCAAAAAATTACTCCAACTTCATGACATTCCAAATAATAGTTAGTGTTCTCTCTCTCTCTCTCTCCCTCTCTCTGTGTGTGTGTGTGTGTGTGTGTGTGTGTGTGTGTGTGTTTTAAATGCATAATACAAAGCACAGAGGGCCAAACCAGCTCACACTCCCTGCCTCTTTGATTTCAGTAAGAAATCTGACAAAATCTCTTGAAAGTTCCCTTGAGGAAGGAAGGACAGCCAGAAGGTCTAGATAGAGTACAGTCAGGGAGATTTATAGTTGAACAATTAAATTCCAAACGAACTGATTAACAGATAGTTGTCAACCTGGAGGGAAGATTCTGCTCCTTATTTTTGTCCTGTCCAACATTTAAAAACTACTTGCCATTTTCTCAGTGGTCTGGATGAAGACCCTGGGAGCATGATTATCAAAGCAGAAACTGACACAAGCTGGGAGAGGGTTCACGTGCAGATAAAAGTATCAGGTTTTTAAAAAGTTCTGTATAGGCTTAAGAAAGGTGAAAGAAGGAGATGAGGAAAGAAGGGAAAGGCAGGGAGGGAGGGAGGAAGGAAGAATGGGTGAGGGTCCCTCAATTGTATTCTGTGACAAAGCAAAGGAGAAGAGAGTGGTAGCCATGGTAGGAAAGGCCCTGGCCTGGGAAATTAGAAGATCCAGGTTCTAGTCTTCGGGCTGCCACTGCTTTCTGGTGGCACAGCCCTGGACAGCCATGGGTAGTTCCAGACCCCATTCTCCTTGTGGGAAAAACAAGGTCGGACACCTCACTGCTGTGTCTCCAGGGTCTTCTGGGATCCTGTGACTCTGAGGAGGGCTGGTCTAGAGGACAGTGCTGTGATGGAGTCTGGACCTCACTCAGGTAGGCTGTGGCATAGAGCAGCTGTTGGAGGATCCATTACTGGAGGGTCCTCTGAAGGCCAGCTGCAGATCAGGTAAAAGAGGAACTTTTCTAACAAAGAGAGTTGCCTTGAAAGGGAGTGTCCTCTCTGTAGGTGAAATTCTTCCAGCAGACCCAGAGATGCAGGGTTCAATTTGTTAGGAATCTTACAGATGCAGTTCTTGATAGGTAGGATTTTTGGATCAAATTATTTCTGAGATTCCTTCCAACTTTGAGATTTGATGGCATTATATTATTGTGTAAGAAAAATTAATTAGCCATGAAACTGTTAAACATCCGTATCATCAGTGTACTTGCTATGTACCAAGAATGTGCAAAAATCTGTAAATTTAACCATCAGCTCTTAATTTGCAGCACAAATTTTTCAATATGCCACTGTACTGATTTTCTATAAGTTCCTCAATCCACTTACCTGTTGATTATCCTTCTATGGACAATCTTTAAAATTATAATTCGCTCTGCACAGTCTTTCAGGAACTCTGACATCCGTTGTTTTAAAACCGGTTTCATTTCATGTTTTGCAATTGCCTTGAGGTGATCCCATGAAGCCTTGCATCTTCTCTCCATCTGACATAAATTATCCTGAAGTTGATCAAAGTCAACCTGAAAATCAGAGCGAGAACATTGCAAACACACTGAAACCGCCAGACACCAACCTGAATTGGGAGACCAAACTGCCTCTGGGGAGAAACAAACATCAAAACCAAATTCACATCTTGAAATACAAACATATTTACAGGCTAAAAATTATTCACATGTGTATTTGTCATTATCTTGACATCACATTATTTAGTGATAAAACTGTTCTCCAAATGAACTCAATACATGTGTCACCTTTTTTGGCCATATTTGGAAATAAATCTTTGGGAACTATAAATTAAAACATGATATCAAGGAACCCTAGTACAAGATGAACTAAGATGTCTCATAAATTTTTTTCAGAGCACTCTTATTCTTCAGCGATAATACTTCTCTGCAAGTTGAGAAATGCACCCTAGTCCGACGAGGATGGCTATGCTATGCTGGGGACCAACTAATGGGCAACCACCTCTCTTCGTGATGATCTCCTTTATAGTGTGAGTGACAAGTTGTTTTATTCACCTACCCACTCACTCATTCCACCAACACTCACGGAGAAACTACACCAGTCTCTAAGCCAGGCACTGAACATAAACACAAATGCTGAATGAGACAACTTCCTGTTCTCAAGGAGGCTGACTGTACACACAGGCGGTTCCCAAACTCTGAAGGACACATAGCCCCCACCAGGCCCGTGTGTGTGCCTGTGTGTGGGTGTGAGGGTTGCCAGCAGATGCACCTCACACATGCAAGGGACAGATGTGACAGAGCGCTGGCTGTGAATTCAGGGACGTGCAGACAGGCTGGATTGCCTGAAGGAGGCTGAGATGAGGTTTTCTAAGGTGATGATTTTATAGAATTTCCAGACTAAAAATTACATAAATCAGAGAGATTTTTAGTCATGAAAAAATACATCAGAGGACCACATTTAATAGAGGGATGGGGAAAGAAATTGAGAAGGACGAGAGCGGAGGAAGAAATAGATAAATAAATGGGTGAGCTGACAGGAGGGGACTGAGGTGGATGGAAAGTAGCTAAGATGGGAAAGGCTGTGTCCAGCAAGCAAAAGCCAGAGCAGCAGGAGGTGCGCGGGGGTAAGCAGGAGGTGCGCGGAGGGTGCGGGGGTGAGGGATGAATGGGAGGTGCGCGGAAGGTGTGGCTGGGGGTGTTGAGCGGGAGGTGCAAGGAGGGTGCGGGTACGGGAATGAGTGCGAGGTACGCGGAGGGTGTGGCGGGGGGCTGAGCGGAAGGTGCATGGAGGTGAGCAGTGCGCGGAGGTAAGGAGCCACTGACAGAGGCAATGCGCAGGGCCTGCTGAAGCCCACAGGGGACTTGCTGGAGTGACCTCAGACCTCCAGGCCCATCCTTAGAAAGACAATGTAGGGGAAAGAGTCCGCAAAGATGGATTTTGTGAGAGGATCTGTGGCACCAACAGGATGAAGACACTCAGTGTCGTGTCTGGTGTGAAGCAGGGAGGCGTGCAAGACACCGTATGTACCTGACTTCCTGATGCTATTGCATCAAAAAGAGAAGGCGAGTTTAGGCAGAGCCCATGGGATTCAAGTATGCAGGGTTTCATGGCACTTTGAGGAAAATGATTTGTCTGAAACCAAAGGAATCCTGAGTCCAGATAGGAAAGGCTTCGCTTTCTCATGATACAATGAGGCTTAGAAAAAAATTCTGATAGGCCAGTTCAGGGTCCCCTGCTCGGTGCACCTGGCAGAGGCCAGCCTGCAGCTCTGGAGGTAGGTGGAAGAGGCTCTCGGCCACCAGGTCCCCACAAGCCAGGGCTGTGGCAGAAGGCAGACAGAGAGGAAGGGCCCCTTGAAGCAGGCCTCAGCAGCCAACCCACATCCTTCCCCACCTTTGCCCACCACTCTCTCTCTTCCTCTCATGCTGGATTCCAACACACCCCAGTACTGCCGGCTCTCATGCTCCAGCCAGGGGTGTTTCTAGAAGGTTCCTTCACACTGGCCTGGTTGCTGTACCCTATTTAAGGGTGTCTTTCACCCCTGCCCCCTACCCTAGTGAGTTTCCTGTGCTCCTAAGACCTTCACATCTCCCAGTTCTGGTGTGTTTGGGATCCCTCCAGGGGTTGGTCAGCCTCAGGGACCCCCTGCACTAGAGGCAGCCAGGTGTCCACATACTGCGACTGTCTCTTTTCTAATGAAGCATAAGCTCATGAAGATATTAACTCTGCATTTGCTTTAAGAGCTTACAGCTGAGGGCCAAGGCCATATACTGTTTACAGCCCTATAAAAATGTTCTCTTTGGGTAAGATCATAGGGACTGCTGATCTCTGGTGAGCAGGGGCCGGAAGGGCCCTGTTTTCTGGCTCCACACCTCACTGCAATGTCCTATGGACATCTCAGGAAGAGCCAAATTGCATCTTTTTTAACATGGTTGCCCACCTAAGACAAGCTGTGCTGTTTCAGTGTTCTGGAGAATCCACCCTGGTGAGTAACAGTGCTCAACAGTGGACACAGGCTTTAGGAATGGGATGGCAGGCTTGCCTTGCATACCTCAGTAGGAAAGAATCTGACTGAGAACCAGAGATAGGAAAAATATCTTAAAATTCATTAGAAATGCCACAAAACAAATCATATTCACAAACTCTAGAGCAGAGAATGCAGGCGGCACTTGGGCATTTTACTTAATAGGGCACGTGTTCCCCGAGGATGACAGATAAAGACCCCGTGGCTGTGGCGAGACCAGCCCCACTCCTCGGCATCCGCAGACCTACCTTGGCTGACCTGGTGATGGCCCCGATCTCCGAGTACAGATCGGAGCTGTCTGGGAAGTTTTCCACCACCATGGTGCACACGTGGTGGAGAAGCGACTGCTTGTGCACTGTGTCTTTGACTTCTGGAACCTTCTCGAGGTAGCTTAACTCAAACGCTTTGGCCTGTTTTGCAAACATCAATATACAAGACAAGTTTCACGCAGGCTCTTAGAGAACAGCACAGATGGTTAGAATCAATTCCCAGCTGCAGTCGCCCCAACATTCAGTTTCTCTGTGACTGAAGCTCCTGGGGCCACATGCTCCATGAACCAGGGCTGATCACATGTGGGCCAGCCACACTGAGAATGAGGGAGCCTCTAGCCCTTTCCCACCACAGCCATGAGCCATGTCCCAGGGCTCACCCCTAAATCAGGGTGCTGTGGGACTAGGCTCTTACATCTGTTTATCTACTTCCTCCTCCCTTTGCGTGCTGTCACCTACTTCCTGGCCAAAGCTGGGTCAATTTTAAAAAGTTGCTTTTCTTAATAGCTAATGCATGTTGGGCTTAATACCTAGGTGATGGGTTGATAGGTACAGCAAACTACCAGGGCACACATTTACCAGTGTAACAAACCTGCACCTCCTGCAAATGTACCCCGGAACTTAAAAATATTTTTTTAAAGTTGTTTTTCTTTAAGCATCAAAATGCATATAAGCATGAATATTTGAGTGATAAGCTCAGGAAAAAAAATGGGGCAGAAGAGTTTTCCAATGTCAAATTTGAGAGTAGTTACACTTCATAAAGAATCATGTGTGTGTTTTCTGTTTTCTTATTTGTAGCAAGACACTGGTTGAAATCTTGAGATGGAATCTTGCTCTGTCACCCAGGCTGGAGTGCAGTGGCAAGATCTCAGTTCACTGCAACCTCCACTTTCCAGGTTCAAGCGATTCTCCTGCCTCAGCATCCTGAGTAGCCTGGACTACAGTCACGTGCCGCCATGCCTGGCTAATTTTTTTGTATTTTTAGTAGAGACAGGGTTTCACCGTGTCAGTCAGGATGGTCTCGATCTCCTGACCTCGTGATCTCAGCCTCACAAAGTGCTGAGATTACAGGCGTGAGCCACTGCACCCAGCCCAGGCCCTGGTATCTTAAGAACAAAATTCCTTCTAGATTTTCAGCAAGAAGACACAAAAGTCATTTGTTCTACTGTGCTTTGGGGGACCTGAGGTACAACCTTCATCAGCAATTGCTGGGCAGGGATTTTGTGGCAAGGGGGGCGGGGGCTGCAGGATGAGGGATGGGGATGACTTACATTAGTTCCATTTAGAAAGTTTCCAATGGCTAAGAGAGTAGACAGGATAAAGCCCAAGGTTTTATTGTTCTCCAACTGGTCTATTCCTTCCTTCAGGTCCAGGAGTGGTTCTGCTACTTCCTTTCAGTTAAAAAAAAATTAGACGATAAAAAATGTACAATTTGGCTTTACTTTGTTCTTTTGACTTTCTGTATAAGGGAACATGTGGTGCTCTCCCCAGCACGAGGCAATCCCCCACGATGGGCATTGTTCCGAGGTATGGAAACGTGTGGCAGGGAGAGCCTCTACTCCCCAGACCCTGCAGTGGAGACCAAAAGGACCTTGTGCTGGGGTGACAAGGGTTCTGGACTCTCCATTCCTGCCTCAGGGAATGCCCTCCTCTTACTCTCCTTCCTGGCTGTGGCTGACTTCTGGGAAACTCTTGCTTCCCATCTTCCTTCAGCTTCTAGACCACAGTCGTCTTCTTTGCTTTTTCTCGTTCCAGGCAGATTGGCAATGAAAGTTGTGGCCTCCATGTCCCTGAACTGCACCAGGCCTCCTCCTCCCTTCAAGGCACTCCATGGCTAGCCACCTCTCAGCCTGGGCTGCTCACTAGAAGGCTACTGCCCTCACTACCCCACTGCCTTCATGATCCCCCTCCCTCAGACCTCCAGCCCACCCTGTAACCTCATGGCCTCCATCTCCCCTACCCTCTCTGCTGCTGTTCTGTGGCCCCCACTCCTTTGTCTTGACTGAGGCTCTCCCCCAGACTATATCCCAAAGCCAGGAGATCCAGCTTCAGTTTCTCCAGCCCAAGTCCTGCCAGGCTGACCCAGTGATCTGTTTTCTCCATGATGTTACCTCCCTTAGCTAAAGAAAGTCACCTGAGCACGCTGGCTGGTCTTGTGACCCAGTCATAGCAGTCACCTCAGCAATCCTAGGTGTCTTTCTCTCTGCTTGACTTCCTGATGAATTCAAATACTGTAGTTCCCTCCTGAAGTCCCCCAAACCCACCACCACCTATCTGGCCCTCAGTATAGGACCTTGCTCTTTCCTTTGCCAGAAGATGGAGACCACATAGCCTCTCCACTTGGCTTTATTTTTTTAGAGATGGGGGTCTCACTCTGTTGCCCAGGCTGGAGTACAGTAAGGCAATTATAGCCCACTACAGCCTTGAACTCCTGGCCCCAAGTGATCCTCCTGCCACAGCCTCCTGAGTAGCTGGGACTACAAGTGCATGCCACCACACCTGGCTAAGTTTTTAAAATTTTTGTAGAGACAGGGTCTCACTATGATGCTCAGGTTGGTCTTGAACTCCTGACTTAAAGTCACCCTCTTCCCTCAGCCTCCCAAAGTGCTGGGATTACAGGTGTAAGCCACTGCACCTGGCCCACTTGGCCTATAGAATCTCTTCTGGGGACTTCCTCTCAACTAAGATCCCACACAGTTCACTTTCCATCTCTCCCTTTTCTTCTCCACTGGCTCCTTCTGTTCAGCCTGCATCAAACTCCCACTGCCCTATTCCAGAGAGGATGCCCATGTCCTCTGCTTTCTACTCAGGAGGAGCCTCCTCAAGCTTTCTCCATTAAGTCCCCTTTCCTTCTATTCTCCCCCCAAACTCTTGCAATAGGCATCATCTTCAACTTTCTACCAGGGATACTCTCTCAAAGGGACCCAAAGACCTGCTAATTGCCATAGTCACTGGCAGTTTAGGCGATTATCATCAGGTGGAAGGATTATAGGAAATTTATTGTGCTTTTCTGTATTTTCCACATTTTCTATAATGAGAATATAGGACCTGAAAAAAAATTTAACTGTTTTGCTTTGTAATCAATCACCTGGTGCCCACAATCTAGTGTCTGAGGCTGGCACCAGGCAGACACTTTAGAATCAGCCTCCATTGGCCAGCTGCTGATCACCTGGTGTACACACGACCTGCTCATTGTCAACTCACCCTCTACACCCTATGCCAAGAATGACATTTCACTGCCTTAATATTGATCAATGAAAAACTGCCTTTCTCAATCCTGTGGATGTGGGATCAGCTGCCTCTCTTACTGAGAGCTTACCTTTTCTGTAGTTTCATAATCCATTTTGAATGCCCAGAGGTGAAGTCGTGCAGAGAGCTCGCTGATGGAGGAGAGGGTGAGGAGGAACTGCTCTGCACTGCCCAAGGGGATTTCAGGGTTGGCCAGCTGAGCTTCCTGGATTTTCTGCTTCTCCTCGTCGGTGGGAATCATCGTTAGAATTTTCTGGAAATATGAGATGATATATTTTCTCTTAGTGATGGACCCTCCCCTGCCCCTTCAATGTTATAAAATTCATATTATAATTTTCCAACCAGGTAATAGAGGTATCTACAGGTGTTATATTGTCATAAACGGAATATACTTGAAGCAACTTGAAATAATAGAGGTATCTACAGGTGTTATATTGTCATAAACGGAATATACTTGAAGCAACCCAAAATTTCAGGGTTTTGCACACAAAGGACATTCTAGGCAAGAAAGGGAGATGGGAGGTGAGAAAAAGATGAAAAACAAGACACAAGATTAGAGAACAGCTCCCCAATTCCCTAGGAAGTAGAGTAAGACATGTCAAAAAATATGCTTTGTAGCACTTCTGGATTAATTTAAAAGCTTACAAAAATGAATCATTTTCAAATAACTCAGATTGACTTTTGTTCATGTGACATTTAACTATTTTAACTGTATTTCAAAACTTACATAGAAATGATAGTACCTTAAGTAATACTAAACTTAAGTCTGATTACAGAAAAAATTATGATGGTATCTAGAAATACAAGCTAATAAAAGAAGTATATCTTTTTACTTCTATTTGTTTCTGGTAAAAATCAATTGTGGAAGGCAGAGAAGGCAAAAAGGCACCAGAATACATACGATTCTCATACACTCAAATTCCTTTGTGATTACATTTTTTAAAGTAAAAATTCTCATGTCTCCTCTTACTATTCCTATTGAACATCATATGGAAACCTTAGCCAGGTACATAAAAGAAATAAAAGGCATACAGACTGGAAAGGAAAAAACTGCTCATATACACAGATGTCATAATTGTCTGCATAAAAACTATAAGGAATCTACAAAAAATTTCTAAAACAAAAAAGTGAGTTTAACAATGTATGATGTAGGGTCAAAACACAAAAATCCATCTTATTAGTTCGTTATCTGCACATTTATAATAAACTAAGTTTTAAAAAAATGCTATTTGCAATGAAACACATAGGTATAACTCTAACAAATCCTGTTAAGTACCTTTATGCTAGAAACTAGAAAATGCTGATGAAAGCAATCAAAGAAGATAGAAACAATAAATACATGGAGAGACATACTATATTCATGGACTGAAAGACTCAACACAGACAAGATGTTACTTCTTCCAAAATTGATCTATAGATTTAATTCAATTCCAATCAAAACACCAGGATGATTTTTTTGTAGATATATGATGCAGGACAGGTGAGCCCCAAAATTGAGCTTAGCCTGGGATGGTTTTTGGCTTTAACCAGAAAAGAATTCAAGGGCAAACTGGTAGTGATAGACTGAAATTTTTTATTGAACAGTATTGCTTCTTCTGGAGCAGGGCTAACTCCTAGGCAGTGTGCCCAGGGTCAGCAAAGTATGGGCTCTTGGCAACAGTATTTATACTCATGTAAATCTATTTTCAATTATATGCAAATTAAAGATCAGGTCAACACAAATTGAGGGGTGGGTTGTTTAGAACTTTCTAGGAAAGGGACAGTAAGTTTTGGGTCTTGCCCTGGAAAGGGGTGATAACTTGTAGGTTGTTGCCATGGCATTTATAAATTGTCATGGCTCTAGTGGGAGTAGCTTACACCTGTGAGCAATGAGGGCAGCTAAGGATTGCTTTTGTCTCCATCTGTGGTTTTCATCAGTTTTTTTGCTTTACCCCATCTGAACCAGATCTTGTTTTCGTCATCAGGGTTGGGACCAGAAAACAAGTCCTGCTGGTCTCCTACCTTACATAGACAAGCTGATTCTAAAAGTTACATGGTAAAACAGAAGAACTAGAACAACTAAATTTGAAAAAGAGTAATCTTGGAGAAATCATATAACCTGACTTTAATAAATAAAAAGCTATGGTAATTAAGACAGTGTGTCATTGGTAAAAGGATAGACACCTAGATCGATGGGACAGAGTAGACAGTTCAGAACAGGACACACAAATGTGGCCCATTGATTTTGAAAAAGGTACAAGGCAATTCAATACAGACAGGATATTATTTTCATCAAATGGTGTTAGAACAACTAGACTCCATATGCAGAAAAAAGCAACCTCAAGTTAAACCTTACAGTATAAATAAACAAACTCAAAATGGATCACAGATCTGAAAATAAAATGGAATACTATGAAACTTTTAGAAGACAACATAGGAGAAAACTTTTATAACCTATGTTAGGCAAAAATTTCTTAGACATGATTCCAAAAAAGAATAAGTTAATAAACCAAACTTCATCCAAATTAAAAACTTTTGCTTTGTGATAGACACTGTTAGAGAATAGAGGACAAGCTGTAGTTCCTCAAAAGATTAAATATAGAATTATCATACAACCCAGCAATTCCATTCTTGGGTATTTATCCTAGAAAAATGGAAACTTACTTTCACACAAACGCATGTACATGAATATTTGTAGTAGCTTTATTCATAACTGCCAAAAACTGGACCAAGCTAAATATTCTTGAGTGGTGAATATACAAATTGTAGTAGATTCCCTGCAATGCAATAGCACTCGGCAATAAAAGGAACAAACTATAGATATATACAATGATTTGAATGAATCTCAAAGGCATCATGATGAGTGAAAGAAGCCAGTCTCAAAAGGTTACATGCTATTTACAGGACATTCTTGAAAAGACAAAACCATAGTGATGGGGAATACATAAGTGGTTACCAGGTTCCAGAGGTGGGTTGAGGGTACAACTACAAAAGGGCAACACAAGAGTTTTGTTGGAAGATGGGACTGTTTTAAATCCTGATTGCAGTGGTCATTGCATGAATTTATATGCTTTAAAACTCACAGAACCATATACCAAAAAGTCGACTGTACTCTGTATTAGTTCAAAAACTAAGAAAATAAATAACAAAATGAGAAACAGGACTCTTGACACCACAGTCCCTACATATGCAGATGTTTACACAAGTGTGCATCAGGATGTATCTGGCTGGGATAGATGTAGTCCTGGGCTTGATGAGGGTGTTAACAGGCAGGACTGCCTTAGTTTATCAGAAACCAATGATGCAAAACTGCATTGCAGTTGTGCATTCAGGCTGTAGTCAATGTAAAGTTATCAAAGGTGAGCCTGAGACACCTCTCTTTCCAACTTTCCCTTCACTGGCTCTCCAATCACTGAGGCTTTGGGTGGAATTTGAGCATCTGGAGAGATATGTGGTGGCAGTGCTCCTTGCTTTCCCACAACCTGGCACATGTCCCACCTGTTCACGCAGATAGCGTTAAGAGATAGCCAAGACACTTCAAGCAGATGTTGCCTCTTTAAAAACATGCATGATTTAAACTCAATTAGTTTTCTAAATAAATGCTTCACTAAAATTTGTATTTTAATTTCCTTAGCGCTGCCATTGTTTTTGGCATGACCAAAATTCCAAAATGAAAAACTGTCAACACTTTGTACAACCTTCAGAAGACGTCTTCCTGTAATGAATTTTGTTGCTTTGTTCTTTTGAGAAAGCAATTACTCTTCTTTTTGTTTTTCATTTATCTAATTTATACTACTTGGTCAATGTTGAAGATTTATGAGGTTGCCACCTGCCAGTTTATTTTATTTTTTTTACACATCACTGACAATAAGAATAGTTGTAAGACAGTGGAATGGTAGGTTAAAGCCACCTCCTATGAGCCCCTCCTATGAGCTGATGGCCTTTGTTTTTTGTGAGCAGATGATAATGTGATGATTATGAGGTGGTATTTTTAACTTGCTTTTCTAAGTCAGTAGATTTATTGATAATTTCATGATCATCATTTCATTTCACAGGAAAGCAAACATCAAACAAGACCAATATGTTGATAGGGATAGGAAGCAGAGAAGTTCTAGGCAGAAAAGGGTGGGGTCCCTGGCAAAGGCCCCACCCTCAAGCCTGGAACTGTGGCCCAAAGTGAGAACTTTACATCCCCGTTTTCCCACCTTTTCCAAAACCACCCTTTGTCTGCCCCACCCCCATCCTGTACCCATAAACCCCCAGGCTCCACTGGCAGAGAGCAGAGAAGGGGAGAAGAGGAGAAGCAGCAGGACATCAGAAATTGTGGTTTGATGTCAGAGAGAGGCAGCTTGACTTCAGAGGTATGGCCTGACAGAGTTGCTTCCAAGAGGAGTACAGCTGGGGATGGACAGACTCTGGGGGAAGATCACTTTCCCATTCCATCCCCTTTCCAGCTCCCCTTCTTGCTGAGAGCCACTTTCATTGGCAATAAAACCCTCTGTATTCACCATCCTTCAATTCATTTATGTGACCTGATTTTTTTTCTGGATGCCAAACAAGAGCTCTGGTGTCACAGATGTGGGCGCTAAAGGCTGTCACACTGACCCTCTGCCCTCACTGGTGGAGAGCAACCACCTCACACAAAAAAGCAGAGGGCCAAATGAGTTAACACTTAAGCCATCCATGATGGCAAAGCTAAAAGTCGTACTGTACACATGCCCTCTGGGGTTTCAGGGGTTGCAGGTACTCCCCGCCAGACACCGCTGCAGGGCCCACATGGAGTTTTGCTCCTGCTGTTGCCCAGAAGCACATGCCCCGGCCCCTGCACTCACTCACCTGTGTGCTCCCACTCCTTAGAGGAGTTGAGAGCTATGAGCTGAGTAAGCAAGGCACCCCCATCACAAGGCCTGTGAAGGGGTCAGGGAAAATTTCCTGTTTCAATGTGATAACCTCCATGTTTTTAGCTTTTGCCTAGACAGCGTCCCTCTAGCACTGCTCTAAGTATATTTGCTTTTGTATCTGAAAGTCATTTATTTTGGAGAAAAATGCAGAAATCTCCTTTTTTTAAAAATAGACCCCAATACTATTAGGTTCGGCCATTTCATTTACCTGCACATGAAACCATGAGTAATTCTTTTGCCCTGTGAGTTTTAAACAGAACCCTGGCTACAGCTTTGGATAAGCATCTGCCACAAGGATTTTGGTGACTGCAGTAGAAAGTTGAAGCCCTGAGGGCTATGCCTGGTTTGCATACAATGTGCATATTTGCATGGGAAAATAGTGTTCTATCTGTGTATTTACATTCCTATAGCAACTTAAAAAAAAAAAACTTTAAAGCATCTTGATAGTATCTTCTTTCATTCTTAGATTACTCATTGAGGCACATTAGGGTAGAAATTACTGTATCAAACTCACAGACAAAATGATTTGCCTGAAGCTAAGCTGGATCAACAAAGGCAGAGCTAGAGAAGAATCCAGGGGCTACCTCTAGTTTCTAGCACTAGCCCCATAGTTCATAGGGATTCAAATTAATAGTGAATAAATTCAACCATAAATGCAAATTAGCAGTGCAGCTAAGCCACTCAGTCATCAAGATATTCTGGTTCCCTGGCACTGCTGAGTCAACTGTGACTCTCTGTGGTCAGGTTCGTCTGCATATGTCCAGCACCCACGCAGCTGGACACCTGTGGACAGGCACTGTGCAGGGTAAACTGCTTTCAAAGATGCTGTCATTTTTTATCTGTGGCCAAAGAAAATTTCTGTTTCTAGGATGCTGATTGGATTGGCAGCCAAGTTGGGCCAAGTTAAATGTTGTTTGGGACCATTCAATTGTGCTACCCTCTGAGTGGACACAGACTCTATAAAAATTAGAGAAGAAAGAAAAAGAAAATAAAAATTGTCATACTTCCATTTATGATAATTTGATGCCATTTTACTTGGGGAAATATCATTAATGCTACTTAAAGATGGCTGCAAAATGATTTTCTGAAGTTTAATACTCTTATGAAGAATGACTTCCTTAATGAAGTTAACTACTCCTTCAGGTTTTCATGACAAACCTGGATACATACCATTAGGTTGCTAAGCAAAGCCATGGGATGAAAACATTCTAATTATGTTTAGGTACACAGAGCTTTCAAACAACTCCGTTAAGCCATGGTGCCAGGCTACAGTGCTTGCATCCGAGAAGCAGACAGTTTGGCTAAAGGCCCTCTGGGTGCAAGCCGGAAATCTCATTAACAAAGATCTGTATGTACCCAATTGCATGTCTTCTCAGTCCTGATTTAACTCTTGAACAAGCCTAGAGAACAAGCTCTGGGTATTGGTTTGGCACAGAGGTCTAGATCATCTATCTCTACCTCTCAGGTCCCTAAGATCAATGGCCCAAGATAGTAGGTGATGCCTGAGAGTGCCCTGGATTCCATGTTCTCCAAGAGGGCTGTTTCGACTGGAGTCTTCTCAGCTGTGACTGGGAAGTGCTGAGGGATCTACATAGTCTCTGGATTCACACAGGCAGTCTTTAGATCAGGGGCTCTCAACCAGGGTGATTTTGCTCCTAGGGGGTATGTGACAATGTATGGAGACAGTTTTGGTTGTTGGGGGAGGGTAGGTGTTACTGACATCTAATGGGTAGAGGCCAGGGATGTGCTAAACATCCCATAATGCACAGGACAGCCTCCTACAATAAAGCACTGTTTAACACAAAATGCCAGTAGCATTGAAGTTGAGAAACCCGCCTTAGAAGAGAACATAAAAATGTAACTCTCTGTTGTTGTGACTATGAATTTACTGAGGACTCATGATGCAATAAAATCTCAGTAAGGGCTACCAGTGTTTGCTATGGCCGTGTCTCCTCACTTCAAATTGCTCCGTAAGTCAGTCACTCCTGGGTAGCAAATGTAGGCAGCACAGTGAAAAGGGCTGCGTTGCTGCGTACATGTCTCTCCCTCTCCTTTCAGATTCCCTCTTATTCTCTGAGCCACACAAACCCAGGCTTGAAGGGCCCCTTCAGGGCCAGCCACCCCGCAAAACCACAGCCTGTATTCTGGATTCAAGCTTCAGAGCTTGCATCCGGGCTCCCCGGCTCTCTGGCACACTGGCTTGGGAGCCTGGGCACACACTAATGCTGGGACTCCCGTTCTTCATTTTCACGTTGGGGAGCATATGTACCTCATAAGCTTTGACGAGAATCTGTGGCAGGCGGCTACCTGGTGCCTGGCCCACAGTAAAAATCCTATGAAAGTCAGATTTGGTGCTGTGCTGCTACTCCCATATCCATCAGCATCATAGCTGTAATTATTCCTTCCTGGATCAAAAGGGTGTTCAACTGGAAACCAGCCAGACAAGAAAAAATAATAATTTGGTTCATTCTAGAATCTGAGTAACTTACTGTATCTGAAACTTTCCCCACCTGGGGAAAGTTGCATTTCAGGAAAGAACAAAGGCAAAATCAAAGGAATAAATTTCTCCTGAGGGACTTTCAAGTTCTCATGACAAGGAGGAGAAATATTTTTAAAGGGTCAGTTGTCCTTTTATTCTTTTAACAGGCTGGCTCTGGCTATCTTTGTAGCCTCTCTCTGTATGAATCTGAAGCTTTTGTGCTCTCTAAAGGATCTTGTTGTGTAAATAGGATGGCCCAAGAGCCACTGTCTTATCTCCCCTAGAAGACAAATGTGGGATTCAGTCAGGGTGGTGGGAAAAATTTTAAGAGGATATTATAGGAAAGAGAAGCAAACCTTCTTGGAAGGCCGGGGGGTTGCATCGCTTTAGTAAAAGATTTGACCGAAAGCAGCCTAACCCTCTTTACCTTGAGTTGATACCAAAAGAGCAAATAACAAGGGAATGTTGGGGAGTTTATCTAAATAGCTTGTTTACTCATGTGGTCCTAAGACTAACCTTTGATTATCCGTGGGTGCATGATTGCTCTCTACTGGGGGTCGGCAGTGTTAATTTCCCTCTAGTGGTATTTACTCAAGACCTTTGTCATTTAATCTGTACTAAATAAATGTGAACTTCACTAGCTTATCAGGGCGGATGCTGCAGATGCAGGAGCAGAAGCCCCTTAGCCGCACTGACAGACAAAATACCTGTCAGTGTATGTCTCTCATCTGTCACTGGGTTAGGGTCTGCAGGTCGGACCCCGCAGACAGACACTTTGCACTTGGTACATCCAGGTCCACCCAACAGCAGGCCACTGCCCTGCTCCTCCCTTGTTCCTCTAGGAGGGTCCCAGAGTGGGATGCATCACACTGAGGCCTGGCCTGCCCCTTCCTGTGATCCGGCAACTGCCTCAGTCTCTCACTCTGTATCTCCCAGCTGTCTCCCACTCACTCCTTCATGTCCCCTGCTCTGGTCTGCCGTGTGCCCTTACTCTCTCGATAGGCCGGATTCCTGGATTCGGGTGGGCCCTAAATCCAATGACTGGTATCCTTATAAGAAAAAGGAAGTTTGAACACAGAGGAGAATGCTGTTTGAAGACAGAGAACACACCTGGATATGCTAACCGGCTTTGCTGCCTGGCCTGGCTCCAGAGCTCAGGGCACAACTTCTTCTGCCAGGAAAGAAGTGCATTTCCCTTATTGTACTTGTTCCTGGAAAAGGGAGTGTATGTTTCTCAGAGTAGAGCTGCTTGGGCCTTATATAGGTTTTCTAGGGGTACCATAATAAAATATCACAAACTGGGTGGCTTAAACAACAGAAATGTATTCTCCCACAGTTCTAGAATCTGGAAGTCCAAAATCAAGGTGTCAGAGACCATACTGTCTCTGAAGGCCCCAGGAGATGAACTCTGCTTTTTTTCAGTGCTGGTGGTTGTCCACGATCCTTGGTATTCTTTGGCTTTTAAAGACATCACTGTAATTTCCATCTCCGTCATCACAAGGCATTCTGTATATCTCTCTGTGTGTTCTCTGTCTTCAAATAGCACTTTCCTCTCTGTATTCAAACTTCCCTCTTCTTATAAGGATATCAGTCACTGGATTGAGAGCCCACCTGAATCCAGTATGACCTCATCTTAACTTGATTACATGTACAAGACCCTTTTTCCAAATAAGGTCACATCCTGGGTGGGCATGAATTTGGGGGTCCACTTACTAGAGCCTGCAGTTCAGGCCTCTAGTAATGGCTTTTCCTGTGAAGGTCCCTTCGTTCCAAAGCATGAAGGCATGCCCAGTGGGCTGGGTGCAGACCCCTCTGCGTACTGTGTGCCCACTGCTCCCTCCCATTCCCAGGGCCATGGGTGATTCTGGCCAGAGGCCCAGGCCCTTCCTCACCCTCAACTTTTCTGTAGAAGGCTTGCTCTCCCTCTCTGGAGTCAGGCATCATAGGTTCCATCCATGCCCAAGTGTCTCAAACAAGAAGATGAACCCCAGTCACGGAGAGGCTTTAAAGGAGTCTGGGGCTCCCTGCCAATAGGAGGATGGGTTAGGTGCCATTCAATGCCACAAAGCAGTGTCCCCAGATCCCCACTCTGACCCAGGGGGCCCCCAAGCTATAACACCCTTCTGTAGCAATTGGTGGGTGGGACACAATGGCTCTGCTCACTCTTTTTTTTTATAATAAGAGATTTAACCTGCTAAACTGGCAGCAACCCACAGCGGAGGGAGAGCGTGGCCTGTGGAAGAACACAAACCCAGGCCCCACAGGCGAACCCTGTCTCCAGCTCCAGCTGTGTGGCCACAGCCACGCCACCCAATGTCGCTCCATTGTGTGACATTCAGATCAACAAATGCTAAAGCTTCAGCTGGTTTGAGCTCTCTGGCTTATCAAACGAAACACGTCTCTCTGAACCCCAACAAATGCCAAGAGATAACGCTCTTACATGGATGTGCGCATGTTCTGAAAACCCTACCTTTGAAAGTGTTAAATGTGATGTGGTTCAAAATGACATGGGAAAGAAAACCCTAGTGGCCTCCCAAGGAGTTTATCTACTCTTCTTCCATTCTGAGGCAGGCAGAGTGTGGTCAGAGGGAGACTGGTAAATGAACCTCAGTGAAGACTGCTGAACCTCATAGGCAAAGTGAGACTTCCCCTCCCCTCAAAAAGTTTCACACATGTAAGAATGATTAACCTTATTCACCGTCTAGCTGAGCACAGAAAAGCACATCTTTTGAAATGTGGACATGCAGCATATTATACGTGCAGTATATGGTAAAATACAAATAATGCTTAATAGAGCTTCCCTCACCTCGATTCCTTCTTTGTTTAAGGCATACTCATCAAAATTCAAAATGGCGATCTTAATCGTCCTTGGAGGGGGCAGCACCGTCAGACCAATATTGATGGCATTACTCCTCTTGGAATCCAGAACAATGATCTCTTGCCTTTTTCCATCTGCAGCAGTTTTCTTCGTGATAAAAAAAAAGAAGAATCCAAGATTAATGCATCATCTTGGGTCCTTTCTGCATTTCATTATTAAAAGAACTCACTACTTATTTAGAGATGAAAACAAATGGCCCCAGTTCGGCTCAGAGGACTGGCTACTGTTCAGCACAGAAAGGATCAGGGATTAGTTCTGAGAAGCTGCCAAGCCTGGGTCAGCAACAGAACTTCAAGAGTCAGACACATACAAAAATAAAATGGATTTTCCTTCAATTGGGAAAATGTGATATTTCGCAAGGAAATAAAATCTGTTTTTCCATAGAAGCAGTGAAAACAGTATCAAAACCTTTCAGAGTTCCTTTCTTGTGGGCTTCGAGGTGTCAGAATGTCTTGGTTGGCCTTCATACATACGGTGTGTGCCCAGAGACAGCTGATTTACATGCTGAGAAGAGGATCAATAAGGAGAATACAGCACCACTGGCCTGTCAGCCCCTCCAGATCTACAGCTATACTGTCTCAAAGCCCTCACCTTGTCATTCAAACATTCCATGTCCCTTATACCAGACCACCTCCACCTTTCCTGTGAACTTAGGCCTCTGTGCAGCTGCCTGGTGGATGAATGAAGAGGGGCCTTCCAAGGAAAAGAAAGGAAAGGGCATGCACTGGTGAGGATGAATAGGGGACGAACTGGCTTAGAGGCCTAGGAGGGGAGCAGGGAATAAGAAGTGTCCCAGCATTCTCAAAGTCCTGGTATATGTGGCTTCCCAGTTGGCCTGCATGGTCCTCAGAGGCAGGTCCTAGGTTTCACTCACCTCTGCAGCCAGCCCAGAATTAGACAAGATGGGAGCTTGGCAAGCGGGTGTTATAAGCCGAATGTTTATGTCCCCTCAGAATTCCTAAGTTGAAGCCCTAACATGCAAAGTGATGATATTTGGAGGTAGGGCCTTTGGAGCTACTTAGGTTTAGATGAGGTCACAAGGGTGAGATCCTCATGATGGGACTGGTGTCATTATAAGAAAAGACCAGAGTGCTACTAGTTCTCTCCCTCTGCTACTTGAAGACACAGCAAGAAAGTGGCTGCTTACAAGCCAAGAAAAGCACCCTCACTAGAAACCTAACTGGCCAGTACTTTGATCTGGAGTTCCCAGCCTCCAGAACTGTAGGAAATAAATTTCTGCTCTTTAGGTCACCTGTGTGTGGTATTTTATCATGGCAGCCTTAGCGAACTAAGACAGTGTGTGTGGGGTGATGAGTCAACCCTGTCACTGGCCAGAGCTGTGATCACAAGGCCCCCAGCTTTCCTCTTCAGCCCTCAGGAAGTTGGGTGCAGATGGCACTGGGGGGCAGGTGGAAGAAGACTTGGCTCCACAAGCGCCCTGCTCTAGCTCAAGTTTCCCTTGAGGCAAACACACCTGGGAGGATGGCTATTTTGACTCATGTAACAAGTCTAGAGTAACAAAGATGAATGAGGCACTGTGGCTCTCCTGAAGACACATTCAACACAGTAATGGGGTGTGCTGCGCCCTCTGTTGTTGAGGGAGCTCAACAGCAGAGCAACTGTAACTCACCTGGTGGTGGAGGGGCTCAGGGTCTGGAAGGGCTGACCCTTGGACTAGGCCCTAAAGAATGTCTAGGATCTAGTCTGGGGAGAGAAGACCTTCAGGAGATAAGAGGTGGCTTTGTCTAGATTGTTAAAAACTGCCAGGGATGAGGCTGGAAGTTTGATGGGGCCACATCCCAGAGGACCTGCTGACCCAGCCAAGTGGCTCCGACCACACTGTGCAGGCAGGTTCCCACTGAGCAACTGACTGCCACTCATCATCCAATCTCCTACACTGAAGCCTCACCTTGTTCTCTAAAGCAGGGACCCTGGCTGGGCCTGGGTGCAGCCAAGCCAGCTAGAGAAGCTGGTCTGCTGTAGCCCCAGGGACCATGAGGCATCGAGGAGAAACCGGCTCAAGTCCAACTTAAGTCCTCCTGGAACCTTCCAGACTTAGTTGCTAAATTTCTATTTTAGATCCTTAAATATGCAGTTGGGAATAAACTCAAACTTCTTCATAACAAAAACACAATACAAAAAAACCAACAACAACTACTGAAAACATCCCAGCTGCTTTGGGTCCTGGTGACCAGGAGGGGCAATTCCTGTGGGTAGGGTTGTCAGCTTTGAACACTGGGCTCCCAGGGACACGTGGATATATACATGCCTCCCCCCTCTTCAGGGAAAGTGTTCTGTTCTACGTAGTTAACCTAAGAAACTTATCCGGAGTCCCCGGAAATTCTCAATTTAGCTTTTAAATCTAATTTTATGCTGTGTGTGGAATGCTAAAGGAATGAGAAAAGTTTGACAAAATGTTGAATATAGACAACAAAGAAGGATGTTACAACTAGCAATGCCAACAGTGGTGCTGGAGGCCTGTTTCTCCGGGCACTGCTGGGCACCTACCCCAAATCCATGACCTCTTCCCTACTCAGCAACAGGACTCTGGTTTTTTTCAGGCTGATTTTTTTTCAGACACATTTGTCCATTAAATCAGTTCCCTCCCTGGACCCTCTGAGACTGAAGCTGGCCCCGTCACTTGGTTCTGGCTTTTGTTTTCCTGATTAAAAAGCAACAGACCTGGTGGGCCATGCCTTCTGCTCTTCCCCTTTCTTCCTGCCTAGGATGGAGATATGGGTCTGGAGACGCAGTGGCAGATGTCTTGTGAGCACAGGATGGCAGCAGGGATTCCCTGGGAACCAGTAGCCCTTAACCCCTCATCCACACAGTCCCCATCACTCTAGGAGCCTGGAGAGATGCCAGAGCAGGCCCAGCCAGCTCACCCAGAGGCTTTATGCAAAATGAAGCCCCTTGCCATCACCCTGAGACTCAGTCCCATGGCAAACAGCTTGGGAGAGAAGCACTACTCAGATTCCAGCCTCATCCCTGGCAGCCAGTGTCCACGTGTAGCAAGCAATTTACACAGACCTACGTGGTGGCCCTGAGCCTGACATGCCCTTGGCCCCATTCTCAGTAGAGCTCAACTTACAGCAACACACATGCCCACACACACCCCTGTAAGTCAGGGAGGGGTGAGCCACTGAGCACCCCGAGATCATGGGAGAGCTGTCCCCACAGAAGATTCTGCACATTTGCAAAGCACTTCCACCCATATCATGAAGGAAAGAATAAGCATTAAGGAAATACCTGAAATGGAATTATGCAAACTCTAGATTTTTTCTAGCAAAAAGGTGCTTTAAGTGCTTTTCTAGCAAAAAGGTGCTTTAAGTGCTGTTCTTTATAATCACAATAAACCTCCACCAGATGCTACTAAACACTCACGTGTCATCTGGTTAGTACTGCCTGAGATGAGGGAGTGGGTTGGGTAGGGCTGTCCAACTCTCTCCTTCCCTCTGACAGTAATCTAAAGCAGCACTTACAAGAACAAGCCAGAGCTCTCTGTGCCCACGTCCATGTCCAAGGATTGGCAGTCATCTATTCTGATCCATTTGAATTGTCCTTCTGAGGCAAAGCCTCAAATCAGCAATAGTGAACTTCACTAGGTCCTCCACATGGTCCTATGACAGAGCAACTATCGTCCACTCTTCCTTCCCAAAGCGTCTCATCACCATCCGTCCTTCTCCATTCCCACCTCTCCACCCTGGGCCTGACCACCCAGAACCCCACTTCTCAGAGCACTCGCCTCCTGCTTCTGGTCTCTTCTCTCCCTAACCCATCCATCCTACTCTTGCTAAAAGGAACTTTTCTGGCCAGGCACAGTGGCTCAAGCCTGTAATCCCAGCGCTTTGGGAGGCCAAGGTGGGCAGATCACAAGGTCAAGAGATTGAGACCATTCTGGCCAACATGGCGAAACCCTGTCTCTACTAAAAATACAGAAATTGCCGGGCGCGGTGGCTCAAGCCTGTAATCCCAGCACTTTGGGAGGCTGAGACGGGCGGATCACAAGGTCAGGAGATCGAGACCATCCTGGCTAACACGGTGAAACCCCGTCTCTACTAAAAAATACAAAAAAAAAACTAGCCGGGCGAGGTGGCGGGCGCCTGTGGTCCCAGCTACTCCGGAGGCTGAGGCAGGAGAATGGCGGGAACCCGGGAGGCGGAGCTTGCAGTGAGCTGAGATCCGGCCACTGCACTCCAGCCTGGGCGACAGAGCCAGACTCAGTCTCAAAAAAAAATAATAATAAAAATAAAAAAAATAAAAATAAAAATGCAAAAATTAGGTGGGTGCGGTGGCACGTGCCTGTAGTCCCAGCTACTCGGGAGGCTGAGGCAGGAGAATCACTTGAACCCGGGAGGTGGAGGTTGCAGTGAGCAGACATCACACCACTGCACTCCAGCCTGGTGACAGAGGGAGACACCATCTCAAAAAAAAAAAAAAAAAAAAAAAGAAAAAGAAAAAAAGAGGCACTTTTGCTTACTGCATTTCTTTGGCCAGTAAGCCACAGTTTGCCCATGATTTAAAATTTGAAAATAAGGAAATTGGTCATTGATGGGCAGGGGATATAAAGCAGAGGTCAGAGAATAGTGGTCCTTGTGAAGGTTAGAAAATGTAAATGTCCTTCTTGAAGGGGACAGCATCTAGAAGGAGGGAGTGAGCTGTGATGGGGCAGAGGTCAGACAGGTATCAGGAACAGGAGAGGAAGCAATGCTTCTAAGCAGGAAATCAGAAAGTTGTTCTGCAATTGATAAGAAACCAGACACCCCCGAAAAAAACCCAAACAAGGAAACAAAGCAAAAACCCTCTTGTATCTTCTATCTGAAGAAAATGCCAACATTTTCTTGAGAGTAATAAACGAAGACTTGGGTAAATGAGAAAATTCAAGTTCCTAGATAGGAAGTTTCAATATCATAAGTGTGCTTTAGTTATCTCTTATCTAATTATATATATTTATATATGTAACATGTATATTTATATATAAAACATAAATATATATAGAAGTAATACATATATTGGCTGTCCAGTAGATATATTACGTTTATTTTGCATATATGTAAACCTATCAAAATTCCCATAAGATTTGTTTTTGGAATTAGAAAAAAATGTCTAAAGTGAACATGAAAGAATATTGTATGAAAGTGTCAAACATGTTCTTAAAATGTAGAGTTATACATAATATCTACCCAATCAGCTATCAGCTGTGTAGCACTGGCCCCAGAATAGTTGGAATAATAGAACAGAATAGAATAATAGTACAGAAAAAGCTCTTATAGAATGGTCCAGGACACTCTAACAAAGACACTAAGATTAGTGACCCAGAATCTAACATAAAAAGATCCATTTTTAATATGGAATCAGAAAAACTAACTTTAAGCCAAACAAACTGATATGGCGAGTGAACATTGTGACAGGCTGGATTGACTGACATGGTCCTTCTTGGGAAGGGAAATGGCCAAGAGAAAGCAGGAACCCAGGCTGGTGTGGGAACAGCCAAGTGTTAGCATGGCATGAGTACACCTTAGCCAGGAGATCACCTTGCTAACTAGGGTATGACAGCACCCTGCTGCCTGGAGTCTCAAGACATTCTCAGTGATGGTCCATGATGCTGAACCCTGCACAGGTGCAGAAGAGGCTGAGAAACAAGCCCAGTCCCTGATGGTCTGTCTCTTTCTGATTGACTGTGTAAGCTTCCCTATATTTATTGCCTCTCTTTGATATATAATCCATTTCCTTAAACAGGTATTTCCTGAGTGCCTGCTGTTAGGTGCCTGGTTCTCAAGTGGGAACATTTCCATGCAGACTAACAAAAAATGCATATCTGTGGAGGGCCAGGATGCCCCCAACACCCATGGTCAGTTCTGGAGCAACAGGACCTTGGGGGTTTTGTCTTAGTTTGTTGATAAAAGAACAACTAGCCAAAGCTCTGCCCTCTTCCTCAGCAAGTTCCAAGAACTATCAGGGAGGAAGTGATGATGGAAGGAGGTGCCTGAGCCCAGGCTCCAGGTACAGGATGCTAGACTAGGGGTTGGCTGGACGTGAAAACAGGAACAACTATCTTTGGGTGGTCAGCAAAAAGGCAGACATGAGACAGTGGGCGGGAAACCATGGCAGGGCCGTCTCTGAACATGCTGCTTTCCCAAATACGTTCAGAAGTGCTCAAGGAAAGAGAGGAACTTGCTTCTTTAAGGAAGTAGGGGGAAGCCTGGGAAGCAGCCAGGTTCTGTTTTGGTTCCAGAAAGCCGAGTTAAGCTGAGCTCCCATGGCAGAGCTCCTCCTTCAGAGCTCCAACTACCGGGAGCCTCCAACATGCCCATAGTAGCCCGTCTCGCCTGGAGGAAAGACAGTCTCTGGATGAATGCCGTGTAAGGCTTTTATTTGCTTTTGTTTTTGACTTGGCTAAGAACAGTGCAGGGAGAGGGAGCAGGGGTGTGCACAGCCAAGATGAGGGAGAGGCAGAGGTTACCCTTTGTGGAAAGAGAGGCTGTCTAGGCCACCAGGAAACTCAAAGGGAGTGGGGGGGCGGTCATTAAGGCAACTCAGGGAGAGGATCCAGCTTCTTGGAAGATGCAGGTGAGCCCCTCTAGGATGAGGCTTCAAACAGACAGCACTCAAGGCTGGAAGGGTCACAGGATTCCTGAGAAGGGGAGGTAGCGACTGTCAACTGCCAAAGCTTCGGGGAAGGGCTATGCCTGTTCTCGGCAGCCCCAGATTCAGCTGGTGAGCCGCTGCCTGGGTTGGGAGTCCGCTTTCTAGAACCAGCAGCCCCAGGAGGTAGGACCCTGCAAACTCAGCCACTCCATGAGGCACAAAGTCACACATGGTAATAGGAATATTTTCTAGAACCGCTAAGCCAGATATTTAGGCTCGCCTGGATATAAGCACTGCAGAGCCACAAGTCCACCCAGGTGGATCCTTGGTGAGACACCAATCCTTGATGCAGAGAAGGATGGCAAAATGCCCATGCGGAGGAGATGCCCAAGTCAGGCTTTCAGATAGAACAAAGTATTGCCTCCAAGGAAAAGTATTTAAGAATCTGCAAGTAAAGACTCAAACTCGATTCGGAATGGTTATTGGAAAAGAGTGACCATCATACAAGAGTGACCACAACCTGGTTTCAGTCGGCATCCTGGGAAAGAAAAAGATCTAACTTCCCCCTCACAGACATTCCATTTTGGAAAAAGAAGAGTGAGGATTCAGGTAGCAGTTAGGAAAAAAAATGGAAAGAAAAATTTAAATCGTTAATGGTATTCATTAAGCTTAAGGCTTCCTGAAATGTTGCCACATCACATTGTCCCTTTGCAGTTTTAAAGAGTATTTTACTATAACAGAGGATGCAATATTTAAAAAGTGGATGTTTAACATAGAACATGTCATCCCAGAAGGCGCTGCAATTGACAATAGACACTGGGCTGAGGACATGGTTTATTAAAAGAACTGCAGGAGGTTTGGGGAGTGCTGGTGAGTCTGAGAGCGCTTCCATGAAAGGCGACAGACCTTTGCAAATGTTTCTCTGCATCACTGTTGGAGACCCTGGGTTGGGCTCAGAGAGGCAGAAGTTCTAGAAATGGTAAATCATTCCTCCTCGCCCCCTGCCAAAAGAGTGACACCACAGGATATTTTCAAAACTGTCTGTTGAGAAAGTGACAGTTACAAGGATGCAATGACATAGATGTCACAAAGATGTGACAACTATGGAATTTTCCTGAAGTCTTGAAACAAGGGAGACAGGGAGGGCTATAGGAAAGCATTAAGGCAAACCGCCCCCCATCTACACCCCCCACCAACACATACACCCTAAAATGAAAAACAAAAACAAAAACTAAGCCCAAGCAAAGGTGGAGGAATCCTTAGAAATAAAATGTCTTGCCAGGTAAGGTTTGCCTTATTGTTAAGGAAAGAGTATTAATTTCTCATATGTGCCCTTTGGGTTGTCTAGAGTAGAGGTCAACAGAAACAGACTTCCTGCATGAATTCAGTTTATTTGTTATCCTAATCCAGAGACCCAGGAGAATAGAAGGGAGTCTCCATGCCCTCCAGGGACTTTTGGCCCTGACATCTTTCTCTGGGGTTATTTTATTCTCCTATAGGATTCACCACATCCTATAGGATCAGCAGGCACACACCAGGACTGTCTGGGCACACAAGGATGTATGAGCGCCCTGCTGAAGTCCCAGAGCTGTGTTCAGAGATTCTAGGTAGAATTCAGATTTCTGAGGGTAATGTTAAATAACCTATTATGTCCTGAACTTGAATATAGCATAGGAAGATTTCTATGTACTCTCAGGAAAATCAAAAGGGTCAGGGAGTGTCAACGTGGAGAGTGGTGGTGGGGAACACAGTGCTCCTTCAGTGCCTCATTTTTCACCAGAAATCAGTGGCTCACAACCTTGGTTGTACTTGAGAATCCCTGAGGAGCTTTTAAAAATATACTTGGGAAACTGAGGTGGGAGGATCGTTTGAGCCCAGGAGTTTGAGACTATAGTGAGCTATGATTGTGCCACTGCACTCCAGTCTAGGTGACAGAGTGACACCTTGTCTCTAAGAAATAAAAATAAGAAAAATAACCCAGGCCAAGGCCCAACCTGACCTAATTTTTCTTTAAAAGTTGCTGTTGGCAGTTCAAATAGATTTAGAAACTTCAAGGTAAATAAACATCTCCAGATACATTCTGGACTCCCTCCCTGTGATAAACCTAATGAATGCAAGAGAGTAAGACAACATCAGGTCCCCAAAGTGGAAACTGAGTCCCACTCCATGTCTGTTTTGGTCTGGCTGTAACTTGGGGCATAGAAGCTGCCCTTTGAGAGCAAGAGGGATTTTGCTGCCCCTGGTTAGGTACAAGGGTTGGAAAGTCACTTTCCTGGGGCCCCCCAGGGTGATGTCAAGCCCAAGAAAGTCCCAGGGCTTTCTGCTCTGACATCTTTTTCCGGGGTCACCTTATCGCCTATGGGGCTCACCACATCTTAGACCAGCAGTCAGAACATAATGAAATTCAGCACAGGATTTCTACCTTTCACCATAAAACACAATATGATTCATCTTATTAAAACACCATATAATTCCAGCTGATAGAGAACAATTGATCCAATTCCAGAAACTATTTTGAAAGAAAATTAAAAAGTGCATCTTTTCAGTCTTATCATTTTTTTCATTAGGTGGTCACCCCAGCCTTAGATCTGGCTCAGGAATCTTTGTTTATGGGTGACTTAGTCACAGCCACGCCCAATAACTCTAGTCTAATGTTAGATTTTTTGATGAAACCTAAAACGAATTCGCTTTGTTTTGTGCTGTCTTGTGAAGTCTATTTCACTCTATTTTTGTTGCATTTTATTTATTGTACTTAATTTAAAAATTTTGGAGCCAGAAATCAGAAGTGGCTGTTTACATTGTGATTTATGAAAACCACAGTCAAGGATTAGAAACAGAAATGAGATTGGTTATATCTGTAGTAGTAACATATGCAAAATGGATTCAACTCCCCAATGTAATGTGGGGTTTTTTGTTGTTGTTTTTGTATTTTTGAGACAGAGTCTTGCTCTGTCACCCAGATTGGAGTGCAGTGGTGTGATCACAGCTCAATGCAGCCTTGACCTTCCCAGGCTCAGGCGATCTTCCCATCTCATCCTCCCAAGTAGCTGGGACTACAGGCATGTACTGCCATGCCTGCTGTGTGTGTGTGTGTGTGTGTGTGTATACACGTATATATATATATATATATATATATATATATATATAGTAGAGATGGGGTTTCACCATGTTGTCCAGGCTGGTCTCCTGAGCTCAAGCCATCTACCTACCTTGGTCTCCTAAAGTGCTGGAATTACCAGCATGAGCCACCCATCATGGCCAAACACAGTGATGTGTTTAATCCTAACTTGCATTCTTAACTTTTGTAACATTTTGTAAACTAGCTCCTGTTCACATTTCCTATCCCAAAAACAAAGGTAGGGGTTTTGGGGTCTCATTATAGAACATTCTGGAATCAGTTTGGTAAACTTTTCATTTAATATATCACTTTCTTCTTATACTCCTACTTGATAAAAACTATACAAACATTTGTCTATTAGCTAGGCAACACATTGTTCTAGAGGTCACTACCTGCTTCAGGCAATCACGCAACTTTGGGCTGAGACGGCAGAGGCTAGAATATTATCACCGACCAAATTGGCTGCAGTGGGACCAAGAGAAGGGGGGAGGTAGGTGAAGCATTCATTTTGGGCCTACTTGAGGAAACTTATAATTTTGTAAAAATGAAGCTAGGAGTGCCTTCATCTCCGTACTTTTATTCCATTTTATTCCTCCCAATACTGAGTCAAGGGGCAGCCCCTGCCCAGCAACCTGACAGGGAACCACAAGAAGCCTAGAGGTGCAGCCAGCCAAGTGGGCAACAAGGGGAGGAAGAGGAGGAGAGGGAGAAGGAGGAGGGAGAGGAGGAGTATTCTGTCCAGTTAGGTCAGTGGGTTGGAGGGTGGTGTCAGTAAGTCAGGTCATGGGTAACTTCTAGCAACCACAGACTGCTGTGTTAATCGCAACTGGTCTTCTCCTAAATGTCAGGCTGCCTATAAGAATTGGAAGGGGGAGGCTGGGCACAGTGGCTCACTCCTGTTATCCCAGCACTTGGGGAGGCCAAGGCAGGTGGATCACCTGAGGTTTAAAGTTTGAGACCAGCCTGGCCAACATGGTGAAACCCCATCTCTACTAAAAATACAAAAATTAACTGGGCATAGCAGTGGGCACCTGTAATCCCTGCTACTCAGGAGGCGGAGGCAGGAGAATCTCTTGAACCTGGGAGGTGGAAGTTGCAGTGAGCCAAGATCACACCACTGCACTCCATCCTGGGCAATAGAGCAAGACTCTGCCTCAAACAAACAAAACAAACCAAAACAAAAAAAGAATTGGAATGGGGCATGTGCTCGGCACCTCTTGGTACCAGTCCTAGGAAGTCAGGACACACATATACCAAAAGTGGGTGTCTGGCAACCCTTTCTTAGGTGTTATTTTCTGGAGGGGACAAAAGCTGGGTCTAGGCCGGGCGCAGTGGCTCAAGCCTATAATCCCAGCACTTTGGGAGGCCAAGACGGGCGGATCACGAGGTCAGGAGATCGAGACCATCCTGGCTAACATGGTGAAACCCCGTCTCTACTAAAAAAAATACAAAAAACTAGCCGGGCGTGGTGGCGGGCGCCTGTAGTCCCAGCTAATCGGGAGGCTGAGGCAGGAGAATGGCATAAACCCGGGAGGCGGAGCTTGCAGTGAGCTGAGATCCGGCCACTGCACTCCAGCCTGGGCGACAGAGCGAGACTCCATCTCAAAAAAAAAAAAAAAGCTGGGTCTACTTTCAACTGAAGGACAGGACTGATTGGGCATGATTTTTTACACTGGATCCTAACAGTGTAGATTTGTAAATGAGAAAACTGTAATTCTGATTTGATTCCTGAGGCTGGAAATGATTTAGACTCATGTGGTCACTGAGAAACACACACCGGGGTAAATGCCAACCAGTGAAGGGCAGCAAGCAGCTTAAGAATGCCAGCACGCTTTGAAAGGAAACTGACCAACTACAGCTCCCCTGGCTGGCCTGTCAGCATCCCACAGCAGTGACAGGCGCTAACTCTGTCACTGTGCTCCTCATCTGAAGGGCTCACTCGTTCCAAGGATCCTGCATGTACTTTTTGATACAGAATTGGTGTCCAACTGGCAGGGCTGGGAACCTGACTCAGACAGTTTCATACTCACCCAAAAAGATACATGCATGCAGCAACACAGGGAGTTAAAATTAATTCATGATTATAATCTCTTGCATGTTTATTCTAAATTATACTTTACAAAGTGCTTTCTCCTACCCCTAGTACCTGAAAAGAGGAGATAGACTTAAACCTGTTTTAAAACAGGAAAATACCCAGAATGGGTTTTTAAAAGTCAGTTAAGATATGCGAAGGAGACTCTACTAATATAGGGAATCATTAGATATAAAATCTGTGATCCAATATCTTGCAGTTTATCGTGTAAATTAACCATGACTTAACCTTTGGTGCCCAGTAACTATGTACAGTGTTTCCCATTGATAAAAGTGGTATAACATCTTTGTTACTATCACAGCGGCAGTGCCTATAGGATTCTCAAACATTTATCCAAAATATTAAATCTAGATGCATGTGTCATATTGACAGGATGCCAAATATACAGCTCCTGGAAAACTAGATAGCTGCAGAATGCTGGCTTGATCAGGGGCCAAGTCAAAGAAATGTCAGTTGGATTATTGCCTTTGAGCTTATTGGGTGGTTACAGATAAAGTTCAAACTACTACTATCAGTCATAATCAATGAAGGTAAGATTAAATAAGCATAGCCCGTGTTTGGTGAGTCAGCAAGTCCACTTTCTCTAGTTAACATCAACATCTGCTATTGGGCTATGCTGACATTCCTTAGTTGACCATTTTTGTCTTTTCCTCAGGGCTATCTGGTTCTTTGAAAGTTCCTTTGCCTAATATAAGTAAGCTGGTGACCATGTTAGCTAATAAGGGTCTCTGACTCATGTAGCCTACACCTAGCATGTGGCAGAAGGAACACTATATTAAAGATCAGATTTTTATAGCAATGGACTTTTTACCAAATAGCAAAAGCAATGCAAAATAGTATTTTATACAGAACAAATCTCATCAGCCCTACCCAACTTCCAATCAAGAAGCATGCTGAAGACTAGCAGTACCTTTGAGACAGATAGTTCCTTGGATTTAGACTCAAACAGGTGCTCCAGTCTGGAAGTGTCCACCTTAATGGGTTCCAGTTTTGACCACAGGAATTCTCTGCAGCGTCGGTTGTTTTTACATGGCCAGTCAAAAGGCCGAACTTCATTCCAGAACAAACGAATGGTTTTCTTTTTCTTAGTGAATGTGGGCTGACCCCTGGGTACCTGGGACCACCCTAAGCCCTGAGGAGCCCTGAACACTGGAGGAGGAGGAGCCAATAAATTACCGGGGACAGGAGGGGGAGGGATGCTGTCCAACAGGGGTGGTGGGGGTGGGGGCGGCAAACCCAGAAAGGTGGGTGGGGGTGGGGGAGGTGGCCCAGGGGCCTCCCTGTGACCTAGGTCCACATCTAGGACGTCAATGTCATCCTCCTCCCCCAGGTCAGTGAAATCCATGTCTTGGATTCTGAGTTCTCTTGGATTGGCCATGAGTTGGTCCCAGATGTAATCAGACTCTGTCTTTGGCTGCACCAGCACTGTTTCTGGGACCTTGTCATTGGGCTCAGCATCAGGGGAGACGGAACCTCTCCCCAGGTCCCCGCTGTTGAATTTCTCAGCAAATGCTTTCACACTGCCCCGATTGTCCAAACAGCCGACGTCCACCCTCCTGACGCTCTCATCCTGGGTCTGAGAGTTGGCCTGCAGGGTAGATATTCTGGTAGCAAGGCTGGCTACCGCCTCTGCCTCCTGCTGGGTCCTCCCGGCCTCCCCATCTCCCTTCTCCTCATCACCCGGAGTCTTCCTGTTATGGGCATACAGCATGTCAAGCATGAACCGTTTGTTGGTGAGGATGTCGCCACACTGTCCATTTACACCTGCATCCTGGACACCTGCGGGCCACAAACCTGAAAGTACACGGGAGAGAAAAATGAGAAAGGGGCAAGGGGGGCCTCGCTTCCATGAGAAAACCGATTAGACAATAAGTGAGCTTGACACATGGGAGTAACTTCAGAGAAGACACTGCACGAACAGTCAAAGCCATGACCAACAAGATGCTCTTGGGCAAGAAGACATGCTGCTTTACAGTCCCAAAGACCCACACGAGGACCCAAGACTCTTCCAGGCATGATGCTGCTGGCTCCTACCTGGGCTCAAGGGAGAAATTTTCCTCCTTTTTCCTGCCCACCCAAGGCAACAGGTCAGGACCCACTCAGCCACAGGTAACTAAGGAGCCTCTGCCCTAACTTGAGATAGGGAGGCAAGAAGCCACTCCCTGGCCCCAGCAGGTGTTGGAGAGCCTGGAAGATGACCTCTGCTTCTCTCCCCGACTCCAAGTCTACACTAGTGCAGCTCAAAGTGCCTCAAAAACACACAAACTGTGCCACTGGTCACTCTTTAGGTTCATTCCTTATCACGGTCCCTAGTCTCCAGGGGACTGAATGCTGCCTGACAATCTCACTCACTCCTCTCCAAGGTGACTTTCCATAGCCCTCTCTTCTCTAACCTCCTGCCCCATCTCATCCTCAGAGATAACCTTGCCTCCAAGTTCACGGACTTAACAGATGAAGCCAGAAGGAATCTTCCAGAGCCTCCCTTCCACCTCTACTCTCCCACCTGCACTGACCCTTAGAACACAGTCTCCCTCCTGTGACTGCTTCATAAACATACCTCTTAGCAGGGGTCGAGAGACCACTTGTGCATAAGTAATCCACTCCAGAAATTATCTGTCCTGCATTTCCCATGGCCCTCCCACTACAGTCTTCCTTCTGGCACATTAACATACATATATATATATAATTTCCCCCATCTTAAGAAAGCAAAATCACCCTTGGCCCCACTCATCCCTCTAGCTATCACCTAACTTTAACTTTTCTCCTTTCCTCTAAAGTAAAGCTGCTCATAAGAGTTGCTTTGCCCACTGCCTCCAATTTCTTTTTTTCTTTTCTCTTGGACCCAGTCAGAGGGAGCTATTGCTCCCACTACCCTTCTCAGCTGCTGCTTTCAGGTACCAGTGACTTTTGTGTTGCACTAGACACAGTCAACCACTCTGTCCCCCCTCACAGGGGTCCCAAGATATGACGTATGACACAGGGCTCCCAGGACATCTGGCTACTCCTTCTCAGTCTCCTTTGCTGGTTCCTCCTTGTCATTAACCTTTAAATGTCCTTGGACCTCTTCTCTCCATCTGCACTCTTTCAGTCTCATCTAGTTTCAAGGCATTAAATGCCATCCATAAAACACCACCTTCTCCACCCATGCAGTCCCCAACCTAAAGTGCTTCTCCTGCAATCCTTTGCTGTCTCAGCTACGGCAACTGCATCCATCTTGCTGCCAATTCCAAAAACCTCAGAGTCATTCTTGACTTCTTTTCTTTCATCCTCCACATCCAGTGTTGCTGGGCATCCTGTTGGCTACACCTTCATGTCATATCCAGAATCCAGCTGCTTTTCTCAGCACCTCTGCTACCACAACCAAGGGCCAGGCCAGCGTGGATTCCTGCCTACAGTACTGCACGGGCATCCCTGCTGGACTCTCTGCTTCTAGTCACGTCCCTTGATAGCCAATTCTTACCCCAACAGCCACATGATGTTTATAAAAATGTCTGATCCTATCTCTCTGCTCGAAGTCTTTTAACAGCACCACCTTTTACTGTGAGAAAAAGCCATGACACAATGTTCACAAGGCCTTCCATGATCCTTCCTTACTTTTCATTCATCACCCACCACCAAGACTCCCCGACCCCCAGACACACACGCCCATAAACTTTGTTAGCTACAGCAACTTCTTCCCATTCCTAGAACTCACCAAGTGCGATCTGGCCTCAGGGTGTCAGCCCCTCCTGGGATGAACTACATCACACAATTTTTATCTTTGACCTCTTGTCTTTACTCAAACCATATCTTCTCAGTGAAGTCTTCCCTGACCACTTAGTGAAAATTGTGCAATCCTCTCCCAACACTGCTGATCATCCTTTCCTGCTTTATTTTTCATCACAGCTCTTATGACTATCAAATCTGTCATGTTTTACTTATTTTATTGTCTGCCTCTGCCCTATCACTGGAATGATTATAATTACTCATTAAATTGCCTTTGTCATGGGATGTAAACTCTATGAGAACAGGATTTGGGTTTGTTTTGTTCACTGTTGTTTCTGCAACATCTGGAACAACTGAATGAATGAATGAATGAATGATCAGGAATGTTATTCCTCTGGGTTTGCCTCTTTGGGGCTTGTATTAGTCCGTTCTCATGCTGCTATAAAGGGCTGCCCAAGACCGGGTAATTTATAAAGAAAAGAGGTTTAATTGACTCACAGTTCATCATGGCTGGGGAGGCCTTAGGAAACTTACAATCATGGCAGAAGGGGAAGAAAACATGCCCTTCTTCACATGGTGGCAGGAGAGAGAAAAGTGAGTGCCCAAAGAAGGGGGAAGCCCCTAATAAAACCATCAGATCTTGTGAGAATTCACTACCATAAGAACAGAATGGGGGAAACTGCCCCCATGATTCAATTATCTTCACCACATCCCTCCCATGACACATGGGGAATATGGGAACTATAATTCAAGATGAGTTTTGGGTGAGGACACAGCCAAACCGTATCAGGGCTGGCAGGGCCAGGTGGTGAGTGCTTCAGGAGGTGAGTTCCATCAGCTTTCCAGGGCCTCAGTGGATTCTGGTGTTGAGATGTGGCAGGGGACCCAGGCCTGGGAGGTCAGCACTGGGAGCTTCATTCAGCCAAAGGAGCATCCCCACTCAAACACACTGAGGGTGGGCCCTGGCTTGAGGAGGCATTGACCAGGGGAGCACAAGGTCCCCCAGGATTTCCAGTGTAGCTTTATTCTCTGACCTCAGTGCAACAATGGCTTAACCTGACCAGGGGACCTTAGGCCATCTCAACACCAGAACAAGGAGCTCTTGAACCCTCTTTTAGGTTTTACAAACAAAATATACTTAGAAAATAATCACCATCAAAAGGAGATGAGATGCCATTTGAGGAGAAGAGCGAAAAATCTGGTTAGCTGGAGTTCCAACAAGTGGTCAGACACTCCTGTGAACAGAGAGACCACTTTGATGCCAGGAGGCTGCAGCAGATAAAGCAGCTAAGCCCTTCTCAAGAGACGGCCTCGCTCTTTCTCCATTTATTGGGAAATGTGAGCATTTTCTTATTTTGGCAACAAGGAAAAGAATTTTTTTTTCTTTGAGATGGAGTCTCACTCTTGCCCAGACTGGAGTGCAGTGGTGTGATCTTGGCTCACTGCAGCCTCCACCTCCAGAGTTCAAGCAATTCTCATGTCTCAGCCTCCCAAGTAGTTGTGACTACAGGTGTGCACCACCACATCCAGCTAATTTTTGCATTTTTAGTAGAGATGGGAGTTTCACCATGTTGGCAAGACTGATCTCAAACTCCTGACTTCAAGTGATCCACCCACCTCGGCCTCCCAGAGTGCTAGGATTACATGTGTAAGCCACTGCACCCAGGCAAACAGGTAATATATTTTAAATGCCAGTTTCCTCGCTTATTCTCTTCATTCATGACTCCTTTTATCATTCGTAGTGTCCCTCTTTGTCCTTAGTAATTTCCTTTGCTCTGAGGTCTACTTTATCTGATGTAGTCATTCCTGCTTTTCTCTGATTTAATGTTTGCATAATATATCTTTTCTCAAATTTTTTTCTTTTTTCTTCCTTTTATACCTAGTCCTACAAATTTTTTCCCCAACTTTTAACTTACAATCTACCTGTGTCATTATGTTTGAAAAGAGTTTTCTATACATAACATAAAATTGGGTCTTTTTTTTTTATCCACTCTGCCATCTATCTTTTAATTTAAAGGAATTATTGATATGTTAGAGCTTAAGTCTGCCATTTTATTTGTCATATTTGTTCCATTTGTTTTAGTTCCTGTTTCTCCTTTCTTGGTCTCCTATGGGTTACTTGAATACTTTTACTTTAACAAATTTTTCAATTGATACATAACAGATATACATATTTTCAGGGTACACGTGATAATTTAATAAGTTCATATAATTTGTAAAGATCAAATCAATGTAATTGGGATATCCATCACCTTAAATAGTCTTTTTTTTTTTTTTTACAACATTTAAAGTATTCTCTTGTAGCTATTTTGAAATATACACAACACATTATTGTAAACCATAATTTTCCTACTGATCCTATAGAACACTAGGTCTTATTTTCTCTATTGGATTGTATACTTGTACCCATTAGTCAACCTTTCTTCATCCCCTTTGAATATTCTTTAGAATTTCATTTTGATTTATTTATAGTGTTTTCAAGTACATTGTTTCATCTGGTTTCTGTAGTGGTTGCTCTAGGTATTACATTATACACACTAACCACAGTAAACTAGTATTGCTGTTTAACCACTTTGAAGTGTGGAAAACTTACTTCCATTTAGATATCTTTAGCTTCCCCACTCTGAAAGTATAGCTGTCCTAAGTATTCCTCTACCTACACAGAGCACTACATCAAATGATGTTATAATTTTTGCTTCAACCATCAAGTATTATTTAAGAACTCATAAGTAGAAAGTATTTATTTTTCCGTGTTTTCACCCATTCCTTTCCTTCCTGAAGTTCCAAGACTTCTGTCACCATTTTCTTTCTGTTTGGAGAACCTCTGGTAGTAATTCTTTGAGGGTAGGTCTGTTAGGGACCCACTCTTTTAGTTTTTCTTTATCTGAGAATCTTATTTCCCCTTCATTCTTAAAGGATACATATGCAGGATATAGAATTTATAGTTGACAGTTCTTTTCTTTTAGCACTAGCAAAATATTGTGCCCCTTCCTGCTAGCCTCCATGGTTTCAGATGAGCAATGTGCTGTCATTTGGACTGGTGTTCCCCTATGGGTAAAACGTTTCTTTCTAGCCTCTTAGAAAACTTTCTTTGCTTGTTTTTGGTCTTCAGTTTTCGTAAGTTTGACTATCATTTGTCTTGGTGTAAATGTCTTTAAATTTGTCTTGTTTGGGGTTTGCTCAGCTTCCTGACAAATTTGAGAAGTTTTGGGCCATTATTTCTTCAAATAATTTTTCAGCATTACACTCTTTCTCCTCTACAGCTTCCAATGAATTGGCGTTAGATCGAGTCTTATTGTCTCACAGGTCCCTGAGGCTCTGTTCATGTTTTTCAGTCTGTTTTTTTCTGCCATTCAGAGTTCATAATTTCCATTGATTTGTTTTTGAGTTGACTAATCATTTCTTTTGTTGTCTCTAATCCACTATTAAGACTATCCAGTAAGTATTTTATTTTGGTTACTGTGTTTTTCAGGTCCTACAATTGCCCTTTGGTTCTTTTTAATATCTTTTATTTCTTTGCTGAGATATTTTATTTTTTATGTATTCCCTAAGTGTTTGTAACTGCTCACTGAAGCAGTATCATGATGGCTGCTTCAAAATCTCCGTCGCATAATTCCAATGTCTGGCTCATCTCAGTGTTGGCATTTGTTTATTGCATTTTCCCATTCAAGATGTGATTGCCTTAGCTCTTGAAATGATGAATGATTTTTCCATTATGTCTTGGACATTTTGTGCATTATTAGACTTTGGATCCTATCTAATCTATTAGTAGGTAGTCAGCCTTTTTAGGTACAGCATACAGATGCTGGTGGAGGGAGATGTTCAGCTCCCTGCTGGATCCTGCTGTCACCACCCCAGCAAGAGTGCTGACTCACACAGGCTCATTGCAGATGAGGAGGGTAGAAGGTCAGTGCCCCCTCCCTTGGCCCCACTGGCACCTTCCCAGGGAAATTAAATCACTGACTCACATTGCCTTATCGCCTCCAAATGAAGCCGGAGGTTCAGCTCCCTATCAGTCTCCATTGACTCTGGGTCAGGTTTTTCATTAGTGCCTGTCTAGGGTACAAGTATTAATAAGTAAAAAGCCTGTATTCTGTTCTGTTAGGCAATCCTTTTCCCAGTCTTTGGCTAGGGAAATAAGCTTTACTTGGAACTTCACTGTCATGTAATTTAAGTCCAGAGCTTCGTAGGCTGTCTGCATTCTTCTTTCCACATTTCACAGTCCTCCTCTGATGGATTGTTCTGGTTTTCTCAGAGTGTTGCTATGTTGGTTGTAAGAGGGGAGAACCCAGGAGCCATGAAGCTTCCCCATCTTAGCCAGACTCCTCTTCATTTATTCATCGATTGTTTTGTGAGACCCTGCTAGGAAGTGAGGACTCACAATGAATAGACAGACATCCCCATCCTCACAAAGCTGACATTCAAGTGGAGACAAAGGATAATTATACAAGTAATTATAAAAAAGCATAATTCATGCTATGATAAAGCTTCTCACATGCATGCCCTAGAGTAGAACACATGAAACAAAGAAAAATTGAACCACATAACTGGAATGAGACTTTTTTAAGTCCTACAAATTCATTTTTGACGTAGTCATTAGAAATACGTTTGGGAATCATTTTAATTATCTCTAAGGTTGCTCTGTGATTTGACAGCACTCTGAAAAGCAAGAGCTATAATGACATAGCTGCCCTGACTCCACAGTGGCTGATGATGCCTGTGAACAGTGAGATTTTTTAGGATCCAATAAGCTACAGTAAATAAACATGACCAAATCTCTTAACAGCACTGGAGCAAAGCAGAAAAATCATTGCAAAGCCCTAATTCCTGCTTCTAAACACTTGGACACTGCCCACTTTTGGTAGAAAGTCAATGGTTCTTCACTGGGAGCACTTTCCATTTTTGGAAAATTGTCCTTATTTGGAAGAATACTGGACAATCTGACCCCAGAAAGACCCATCTGTCGCCTGGTATATTTTTACTAATCCAATTTCTTCATATATTTTAGGTCTGCTAAACCCAGTTATGATGAATAATTCTTAAAGCTATTCCTAATAAATAAAACATGATTTAAGACCAATCTGACCAGTGAGACTCAACCTACATCCAGTATTGCCACAATAATTACAGAAATATGATTAAGAAGTAGAGTTTGGGGGACTAACTGCAATCTGACTTTGAAAGAAACTAAGTAAATATCAGTATATATAATACCTTTTGACACATACATATTCAACCAAATGAAGACACTGGATTTTCGATGCAATAATTCCTAATATGTAAACTAATAAAGTCTTTTATCTTCTCTTTTTTACTGCATCATAGTGACCAGCAATATAAAGTATAAAATCTAGTAGTATATTCTAACTGGGAAAAGTCCAAATAGTAACTATTTTAGACTATGCCATTGATTGACAGGTCTGTTGGAAGACATTCTGGTTTCATTCATTCATTCATCCATGCTTCTGAGACAATATATTTTTAATCTGGGAATTAATAAGCCATTCATGGGTCATAGTACTGGCTGGCAGGCCTTGGTAGAGGCGTCATATTGTCCTTTGGGCCTAAGACATTGACTTGAGTGGGTACCACTCATATGCAGCTTAACGAAGGCTGGTCCATTAGACCTGACTCCACTGGTTAGGAGTGTTTGTTGAAAAGGAGGCATTCTACCACCGTGATGGCACGTAAGTTGTGGGTAGGAAAAGTAACCCTGTGGTGTCACAGATCATATGAATTATTTATAATTCCTATAACCCTCTCTGGCACCCTCCTCAAGTCCTTGGTGAGGTTCTTTCAGGCTAAACCAAACCTATAATCTAATATTCCATTTGGTCCCTAATTCTAAAGTTACCATTCACAGGAGAACTGAATGAGTATTAAGTGTAACACCAAAAAGATATACTTCCATAAGGAAACGCTTGTTCTTTATACAAAGAAAAGAATGGTTATGAGTATAATGTAGAAAACAAATTATCGGCCGGGCGCGGTGGCTCAAGCCTGTAATCCCAGCACTTTGGGAGGCCGAGACGGGCGGATCACGAGGTCAGGAGTTCGAGACCATCCTGGCTAACACGGTGAAACCCCGTCTCTACTAAAAAATACAAAAAAAAAAACTAGCCGGGCGAGGTGGCAGGCGCCTGTAGTCCCGGCTACTCGGGAGGCTGAGGCAGGAGAATGGCGTAAAAACCCGGGAGGCAGAGCTTGCAGTGAGCTGAGATCCGGCCACTGCACTCCAGCCTGGGCGACACAGCGAGACTCCGTCTCAAAAAAAAAAAAAAAAAAAAAAAAAAAAAAAAGAAAACAAATTATCTATATTCCAGTACATCAAATTGACCTCAGTACACTGCATACCACAATTTTTTGGAAACACTCATTCAATCCATTTAAACAAATCTTTTCCAGTCTGAAATGTCCAGTCAAAACGATTAACACTCTTCAGTAAACACATTTTTAAAGGAATAGATGACAATGTGAGAGTTTCTAAACTTCTATTAAAAATGGAAAAGGCCTTACTATTATCAACCTTACTATTATTCACAATGGAACAGTCAGGGGGATGTGAGAGGTTTCTCTTCTGGGGCTTATTCCTCAGGAAAGGCCCTCCTTATCGGGGCCCTTTTCCTCAGGTGTGGAGGTAATGAATGTGATGGTGTGGCAGAGGGTTTGGGGGCCATCTTTCTACAGGGCAGAAAGCTGCTGGCTGGCTGCCAGCATGGCCACACTCCTCGTCCCCAGACACTGGGTGACACAGCCGCATGAGTAGGTTGACCCAGGTCACCTCAGAGACCAGCCTGTGGACAGGCTCTTAGCGAACCAGCCCCTGCACCCCAGGCCTCCCTGGCACATGCCGACTGAAACAAGGGGCTTCATTTACCGGTTGTCCTGTCCCCGGAGAGCTTGTCCTCCTTCTCCTCCCTCTCCAATGTGCTGCTGGAGGACGAGACGCTGGAGGCAGAGCAGTTGTCCCTCTCGTTCACCCCCTCGTTCTGTCTCTCTTTTTCACTGAGGGAGGCTCTTTCTTCCGGCTCTTGCTCTAGTGCCTGCTCCACTTCGGTCTCTGCACCCTCGTGGGCAGAGGCTATGTCCTGGCCAGCTTCATCAGCAACCTGCCCTGCCCCTGCCTCTGGTTCCGGTTCTGCCTCTGATTCGGGCTCAGGATCCCCGGCACTTGCTGGTGGAGACAACAATGAAGATTATATTGACAACAGGTTTCTTGGAAGGGTGATGTGAGGTGAGAATGGATGTGAGGTTGATTTCTCTGTTGTGGGCAGATGTCCAAAGACAGCCCCTAAGAGACCTATCCCCTGGCTATTCAAACACTCACGGAGGCAATGCTGTGAAGGGATTGTGCAGATGACAGGAAAGTCCCTGTCAGTGACCTTACGATATGGAGAGTAACTAGATGAGTTGGATCCAATCAGGAAAGCCTTTTAAAGGCAGACAGTTTTCCAAATGGCAGCAGAAAAGGAAGTCAGAGATTCGAAGCAGAAGGATCTGCCACATCACCACTGCTTGACTGGCAGGGAATGCAGGTGGCTTCTAGAAGCTGAGAACCACCTCTGGTCAGCAGCCTACCAGAACAGGGACCTCAGTTCTGCGGGCACAAGGACCTGGATGTTGCTATCACCCTCAGCGAGGCTGGAGGTGGACTGTTCCCAGAGTATCCTAGTAAGAGCTCAGCCAGCCGCAGCCTTAATTTCAGCCTTATGGCAGTGGACAGCCAAGGTCAAGAGCTCAGTTGAGCTGTGCTAAACTTCTGACAGATGGAAACTGTGAGATAATAAACGAGTGTTGTTTCCAATCACTATGTCTGTGGAAACTTGTTACACAGCAATACGAAACTAATATATAACCCTATTGCCTGTTTAGGGAAAGAGAAACAAAATCCATGGTGGATCAAGCTGACGAAAATCAGCTAACGTGTTCTGAAATCAGTTGGCTGAACCAGTGAGGTTCATCGCCCTTCTCTTGGGTTATGTTTGCTCATAATGTGAAGTTAGTTTGATTTTGAAAGCAGTTTGGAGGAATCACTCATGGTCACAGTCTATTTGCAAACCTATCAAGGCTGGAGATCTGATGCTGTCACTGAGGTAAGATGATCATGTTCTCACTTACATGACACTCTAGGGAACAGGGAAATGGCACGATCTGGCTTATGCATTTTTTTTTTTTTTTTTTTTTTTTGCTGAGCAAAGCTCTCAGCTATGAGCTGTGGATATGTAGCAAAATGATTGAGAATACACAAAATTCTGAGCCAACTACCACACATGAAGGCTGGAGGAGGGCGGCTCACTCTTAAAGGAACTGGCCTCAGGCTGAGCAAAGCTGCTCCTCTGGAACCCTGGCAACGCACTCTAAGGATGTGTGCTTGAACCCTAGGTACACACTGCTCAAAGCACCACAGAAATTCTGGCAGGTTCTGCACATGGCAGGGGATGAGAGGGACCTGCCCAGACTCCATGAGAACACGCAGATCAGGGCAGCTCTCTGTGGAGGCATCCTGCCGCACCAGGTAATGGGCACGGCTGGCCATGGGGCACACAGAACCAGCCCCTCAGCAGGCTGGGCACGGGCATTACTAAGGGGGAGGGACATTCAGACCTTACGAGGCATGGGGTCCAGCTAACCCCAGCTTCCCAGCAACTCATTCTTCAGGACCCACAGGGCCATCACCCCCAATCCTTCATCTGCTCTCAGGTTGCCATCCTCTGAGGATGAGTCAGGGAGTTAGCTGGGCAGGGAAGATGCAGTGGAGAGGATGAAATACCACCTTTCCTTATGTTCCTGGGCAACTTCCAAATCCCACTCCTCTGTGGGAATGTCCCTGAGTGCCAGGTAGGAATTTGGGGGTGGAGGAGCAAATTCCTCTCCTCTGATTACAGGTTGTAGTTGTGCATCTTCTACTGGGAACTCTGGCCTGGGGCAGGAACCTGCTTCCTGGGAAGGCTGGAGAACACGGGGAGGGGCGGCAAAGACCGCAGCTGAGGGGCTGTCCCTCCTGGGCATCCCAAGAGGGGAAGGCTTTAGGAACTGGAGATCTGAGGGCACAGTGTCCAGACAGAGAGGCATGGGTGGCAGTCACAGAAGGAAACCAGTGGGCACACAGCTGTGAGGCTGCGTGCCTGAGAATGAGAGTGTCATACACGCTTCCTTAAAAGTAAAAACTGTGCTGGGTCATGGGATGGAGTGAACAGCCCTTTTAGAAACATTCCCTTTGGTACTGAAGGAATTTTTATGGTAATTTCTTTTTCATCTGATAATAGAGTATTTAGGGGAGATACAAAACCCCATTAGTTTTACAAGCATGGCAAGAGCATGGCCTCAGCGGCGGCAGCGTCATCATTTGGTTGACAGAAAGCACATGTTTTTGCACACATGGACTTCAAAATAGCCACATCAAAATAAAAATGTGTTTCCAACAGCCCAGCATGTGGCATGGACTGAAGTTTTAATTGGTAAGCATATGGTGAAAACCAGCAAGGGCCCCTCCTGGTGGCTTCATCACAGACAGGGATGTGGGGTCAGTTGGCTGCCATAAGCCTGTGTCTACTCACCACCCCCAGGGGTCTGGGCAAAGTAGGGAGGCTCTGTGATTGACAGCTGTTTGACTTCAGCCTGTGTGTGTGCACTGCCGTGTTCCATTCCACTGAACATGCAGGACCCTACCCAAGCAGCGGCTCTGGCCCTGAGCAGGTGAGCTAACAGACACGCAAGATCTGGAAAAGCCACATTCTTGTGGGGGAGCAGCACAATTTCATTCCAATACACTAGGGCCTAACTTCTTGGAATCACATATTTCAATCTGTGATTTCAACCACTAGGGTGGTTTCTTTTTTCATGACTGCTGGGGAGGTAGTAATTGGCAAAGTCATCTCCTGCCCAGAATACATGACTCAGTGTCTACAAGGTCCGATCGCAAATCTGAGGCCGTCCTAATGATGAACAAATTAAATAACTGTCACACACATTCAAGTCAAGCAAAACTGCCAGGGTCCATGGCAGAGCCCTTCTCCAGTTGTCTTAATCAAACACAGGAAAGTTGCCTGAGGGCCAAGACCCTGCCTTCCTCTCCTGCTGGAGGGCCCCAGCGTGGTCCTGGGGCCAGCGTCTGCTCACAGCATTCTTGTTGATATTCAGAAAGCACCCAGGACAGCCCTGAGACTCCACACTGAACTCCGGAACATTTCTCCTCCCCTTTCCCATGATCTTTCAGCAGGATTTCCCTCACTCATACTTCCTTCCGTGCGTGTGCACACACACACCCACCCAGTTCCTTCTGAGTTAGTGTCTCTAAGCCAGGTCTGCTGCCCTCTGGGTGGATGCAGGAAAAAGTCTCATTTATACCCACCAAGTCCCCAGGAAACAGGAGAAGCCATATAATCCTGTAGGAAAAGTCCTAAAGGGAGCTACGACCTTTGGCAACAACTAGGGAGGAAAGGTGTTTGTTTCCCTCCTAGGAATGTTTACAACTTCTCACTGTTACCAGTCCCAAAATTTCATGAGCCTTTCTCTGGCCCAACAGTGTGGTGTTAGTGGTGAGAGACAGACACAGCGACCCATGAGACTGACCCAGCTCTGTCACAGAGGCTAGAGATAAGCAGATTAGAGAGATCCTGAACAACCTGCCGCAACATCCATGTGGCAAAAGTGAGCGAGCTCTGCCACCAGTGGGCACAGGGAAACCCCCACCTCTCAACTGTCAGCAGACACAATAACAAAAATACGTTTGTAAGAGTGATGGATGTGTAAGATAAAATGCACGGTGCCCTGGGAATGCATGGCAAGGGTCTTTGGCAAGGCCTGGGACATAAGTCTCTGTGGCAAAATAACGTTTAAGTAGAGTCTCAAGGGATAAAAATGAATTAAAAGAGGGGAAATGCTGAGAGTGTCCTGGGCAGAGGGAAGTGCACATGCAGGGACCCGGAGCCCACTGCGTGCCAGAGGGAACGAAAGCTGTGTGGCCTGGCAGGAGGAGTGAGAGGAGGTTTGGGTGGTTGTCAGGGGCCAGGGCAACCAGCCCTGGGTATTGATGGAGGGATCTAGGACTTTACCCTAAGGGTAGTGATAGTTGTTCTGCGTTTCATTTAGTCTGAGGTGAGCCCTGTCTCCACCTGCATCACAGGCAAGCGAGGCTTCCTGCTGGAAACAGCTTGGGTGTGCCTGCGAGCTGTGGGGTGAGGCCCCTAGTCAGTGTGGAATCAAGAGTCCACGAAGCAAACCCTTAGAGAGAGAGATAGAGGAGGAAGAGGGGAATGGCAATCAGTGGAGCTCAAGAGAGAAAGAAAATAAAAACACAGCACCACTGGAAGAACACATGGGAAAGGGATTGAGATTGAACAGCAGGAGGTTTTTCCATCCCAGACATCAGCTGGGGGAGGAACTCTGTTCACACAGGAGCAGGGCAGGGAGTTCCGCAGGGCTGCTGGCTCCCTTTGAGGAATGGTTACTGAGCACTTCACAGGAACCGCCTTCCAAAGCCCTCATGACCTTTCTATAGGGAGGGCTCTGGTATTGCCCTCAGAAACCCGAGACCAGGAGAGAACAGTGAAGGCCCGTGCCAGGGTGGTCAGGTGGGAAGGAGCAGAGTGTCCCTTCCCCAGCATGTAATGCCTCTAAGAACTCTGCAGCAGCATCTTCAAGGGAGGCTCAGGAGTGACAGTGATACCCCAAACCCGGCAGGTCAGGAGATGCCAGGGCTTGCCACGCTTTTCCATAACCACCTTGGATGGAGGAGGGACACAAAGATCTGACTGCATCTCCTGGGCTGTGCAAGGCGGGAGGGGAACTGCAGGAAGGACTTGGGTCAGGTGCCCAGGCAATCCTTCTCCTAGCAGTGGACGTGCGTTTGAAAATAAAAGGAAGACATAGCAAGGAATGCCTGGTAACATTACAGGCATCCAAAACCGGGATCTGTCTTCCTGGATCACAGCCCAAGAGTGCAGACCGATGGGATCTCAGCATCGCCAGGATGCACTTAGCAAAGACCAGAAAAATGTGTTTGGCCAGAGCCTGTGCTGACCTGGCTCTGAGGGCTTGCAGCTAGATTTGAAGGTTGGGGTAGGGGGAATACAAGGGCCAAATAAAAAAAATCAACACTAAACTGCATAAAAGGATGAGGTAATGGATACTTTTTGCAAGGAGGAAGAAATAATAGAAAAGAAGGGGTCCAGGGTATCCTCAAAGTGACATAACAGGGAACTAGGCTGTCATCAGCTTATAGGGAAGAACCCACAACCAGAACACAGCCACTAAAAGGAATTCTTCACCCCAAAGAAACAGACATTACTGGAGTGAGAGAGGCTAGGAAACCAGGATGGGAATCCATCAACATGAGAACCCCACAGCATAGGGGAGAAGTTAAGTGTTTGTCTTAGGTATGAGAATGTAAAGGCTGCCCCATCAGATGGAGAATGTGACCATGCTTTCCTCTTAGAGAGGATCCCAACTGTGCACAAGATGCAAGGCAGATCACAAAACGGGGAGAGAAATGAGGAACGAGTCGGCCTGAGAACTTCAGCCAGCTGGTCCCTGTGCAAAGTCAGCCAGGGCAGACCATCGCTCACTCACACAATCTCGTTTTCTTTCTCCCTCCCAAATCCCAACAGCAACTCCTCATCTGGTCCCCAAAACCTCACTGGACATCAGGTCTTGCTTGCCTAGTGCAGTAAAAATCAAACTCACTACATATTGAGCACCTTCTATACCCAGGTGCTGTGCTAGGAATCATATTACATCATCTTTAGTTCCCATACCTACAATATGAAGTGAAGATTGATGTCCCCATGTGAGAAATAAGGAAACATGTTCAGACAGGTTAAGCAACTTGCCCAGAGCTACACAGCAGGCTGGCTACTCTCTGACTGTTTGATCCATGCTCTGTTCTGCTCTGCGCCTGAGGATGCTGACCCCCGCAGAGAACACCACCTGTATTTGCTCTCCCTCTCCCTGGCTCAGCCCCTGGAGGTTCTAGCAAAGGTAGGAAGAAGGAAGCTGGGATATTAACACCCCTGCTTCCTTCACGTAGGGCCCTAGTCTGGCAGAGGTTGTCAGGCCACTGTTTCTGTCCCTTGCTCTCTCTCCTCTGGCCACAGCCCTTACCAAGTTCTAGTCATTCACCAAGTTCCTTCAAGCCTGAAGGTGGGAACAGTGTCCCACGACTGCTAGTCTCTGGGTGAAGCATCACCACATTTTGATGGTCTCATGACCTCCCTATACCTCTGTAAACAGTCCCTTCACTGAATATCTTCAGCAATCCTCTGACCAACAGGACCTCACTGCTAAGCAGAGCTCATGCTAACAGAGCTTGGATTTGAACCTGGATAAGCTGGACTACAAAACTTGGGCTGTTAATCACAGGGTTATACTGTGTGGTGTGAATTAAGCAATCAAGAAGAAAGATCTAATCATTCCTGAACACGCGCATGCGCGCGCGCACACACACACACACACACACACACACACACACACACACGGCAGGAATGTTTCAATTCTGCTTTCATCCATGTCCCTCACAGCTGAGTTTAGAGTGTCCAATTAGAATTTCTGGTCATGCAATTTTTCTTTGAAGAGATAAATTGATTGTAGAGTTTTGAACTTGATACATCTCTGGGTGGCTTCAGTTGATTTCAGTCTGTGGTAGTGTCTTGATGACTTTGCCAGGACTTGGCTTTCTGGCAGGTCTTATGAAACCAAGGGCTGGGCCAGCCAGTTCTATAATAGTTGCTCCAAACTGTGTAGATTCCAGGGACCTCCCCAGCTCAGAGCTAATAGCTAACACGATTGACTACAGACGTGTGTTCTAATCACAGAAATCTGAAAAAGGTCCCAAGAGAAAAAAGCTTACAACTTTGAAAATCCTTTAGACTTTGCCTTTGGTGTTAGACCAGTTCTTGCTAGGCTGTTCACTTAGATTCCCTCTAGAGCAAGGTTTCTCAGCCTGGCTACCTGGGTGTTCTAGGTTGAATAACTCCTTCTTCTGGGAGACTGCCTCATGAGCTGTAGGATGTTTAGCAGAATCCCTGGTTTCTACTCACTAGAGGCTTCAGCACAAGCCCTCCACTTCTCCTCTGCTATTGTAGCAACTGAAAATGTCTCCAGACACTGCCAAACGTCCCCCAGAAGAGCAAAATCACCCCTGGTTGAGAATCACTGCTCTACAGGAATAGTTGCACGAGGATAGGCACAAACTCAGCTTCACAAAAGAACCTCTACTCAAGCCTCACAAAAGAAACAACTCACCACTTGCAAAATACTGATTCAATAGCCTAATTTTTATGCCTTAAAAGTTAAGCCATGTTTTGTCCTCAAGTTTCAGAGTTTGGTTTTCCAAAGAGCTTCAGACCTAAGCCCCTCTGAAGATGGATAGTTTTCATCTTCAGAGATGGCTTAGGCCTGAACCTGTTTGACCTGAACAATTTTGACCACATAGAGTCAAAATTACCTTAAAAAGTCCCTTTGGACAGTGCCACCTTATAGATCCCATAACTTCTCCATAGTTTTGACAATCACGGTTTTAATTTAGTGTCAGTGGAACTCCTTAAGTGCTGGGATTGAATTCATGGGCCATATTACCCCCAAATACAAATCTGTAAACTCTAAAGCACCAAATTGTTCATACTACGAGGGGCATGTTGGAATCAGGAATCGTTCAAAGAAAAGAAGAAAAGATCCATGTTCCTTGTGGTCATGCTCCCTCTGGGACATACACTTGATATGAATATTAGACAGGATTTAAAGCACTATTTAAATTAGAATTTCCACTTCCCACTCTCTTGCCCCTCAGATTATGCTTCTGATAGAGTTCACTTGCTTAATATGTATATAACGCTACTGTAGTATCATATAGGATAAAAAAGAAGACAATTTCAGGTTCAATTATTCTCATATTGAAAACATATAGTGTGACTATTCTATTAAAGTTAGATCCTCAGAAAGAAATGGCCCAGATATGTCAACTCTCTGTAAAACTTTCCTCTCTATTAATTACACCAACATCACTTATTCAGTCCTTATGGAGTGGCCTGCATAGTCAAAGATGTGTCCTCCACCCATGGCTCATGTAATAAATTTCTTCCTGGGTACAGGAAACAGCTGTCTCTGCAGACTCGTGTGTCTGCTTTCTTTTGTCATGCTTGACTATTGGCCAACTCATAACCCATGTACTGAATGCCTGTTCTGCTCCAAGCACTGGGAATAACAAAGGTGGGCACAGGCACGTGCCCTGCCCTAGGCGCACACAGATGCTTGGGAGGAACAAATTATCGCATGGACAGTGAGGTAAGCCCTGCATCCCAACTGTGCACAAGATGCAAGGGAAACACAAGAGAGGAACCAAGGAAGGCTTTAGAGAAGAGAAAGTGCCTCAGCTTGATGAACAGTCCACGGGGCACCCAATGAAAGAGTGCACTCCAAGCACAGAGCATGGCATTTTCAGATACTGATTGTGGTTTGGTGTGGATGGAGCGTAACATTTGTTGGGGGGTGGCTGTGGTGGTTGGTGTGAGTAACAAATGGTCTTGAATGTCACGTAAGATCTGAATTTATGTGGTAGATAATGGAGAGCCACCTGATAATTTTAAGAAAAGGTACACAGATCTTTGTTTTTAATTGGGTTGCTGAGAAGAACCTGGAAGAAGTGAGACCCATCAGAAGTGATTGAAATGGCCCAGATCAGAGATGGTTGAGGCCAGGCCTAAGGCACTGGCAATGAAGAGAAAAGAAAGAGGGCTGATTTGAGAGAAAACAACACAAAAGACACTTGGGGATTGATTGGATGTAAGGTAAGTGTTGAAGGAGGAATAAAAAATTATATGTATGTTCCAGCTTCAATGATTGGGCCAAGAGAGATGGCCTTACCCAGGTGGGGCCTAGAAAATACAAGCAGGTTTGGGGTGGGGGTTTCTGGATGAGAGACAGACATCACCTCCCATCTGAATAGCCCTCAGCCTGGCACCCGGTGGGTCTGAAGAGTTGGAGGGGCATTCAATGCAGATGGCTGGGGAAGCGCAATACACACACCCTGAGCTCAGGGAGGCCAAGGCTGGCGGTACAGACCTCAAGCATTTAAAGCATATGGGAGGTAGGTAAAAATCACAGGTGGAATGCGAGAGCCCTGTGACAGGATGTGGCATGAAAAGAGAGGGGAGCTGGGGAGGAACTTCAGAAAAACCCACCACTTAGTACAAAGGCAGAAGAGCAGTCCATGGGAGGATTGCGACCAAACGATGAGAAAAGACTGAGAGGAGACGGTGAGAAAACAATGAGAAATGTACACGGCACAAAAGGCAACTATCGTGTTTAGCCTGGAGGTTATCTAGAGGACACAGAGGCATCCAGAGGGGGATGGATCCAGAAAGTCAACCAAAAGTGACTTGAACTTCCTGATGTATCTGGCAGAGGCAGCCTTCTCACAGAAGTCACAACTTCAGAAGGCTCCAAAGATGCACATCACGTCCAGAGGCAGACAAGACACACCACATAGTCACTGAACCCAGAGATTCTCCTGAAAAAGTGTATTTCAGCTACCAGAAAATCAATGCGAGTGTGTCTTGCTATACTGCAGGTGTTGTCTCATTTTGAACAAATGTGTTCCAAAGATGGATGGGGGAAAGCAGGGCTGCTGGAGGGAAAGTGGGAGTGGTGGAGATGGCAGAGTAGTGATTAAGAAATTGAGGATGGACAAGAATGCTAGAAGGAGCCCCAGAGTTATTCTCCTTTGCTAATTTCATAAGTCTCAGTCATTGTCTGGAAATTCAAAGTACCACTGTGGCTCAAGAATCCTCATTGTCCTGATACGTGGAGCCTCCTGACTGCACCTGGAAGCACTGACCCAAGGCCCCCACCTGGGATGAAAGGCGCTGATGTCTCACCCAGCCAACAACCCAGATTCTCTGTGAGTGTCTCCAGATGCAGCAAACTTGTTCATCCCAAGCACCCGCTCAAGGCGGGGTCTTGCAGCTCCTGAGGCACTTACTTTTTGGTTAAATAAGAACAAGCTAATTGCTGTTCAAAACTTGAATTTTTTGTTTACACTAAACAGACTTTAGGATACAAATTTCATAGTAAAGGTTGATTTAAAACCATTAAAATCTAATATTACAAAACAATTCTCTACAGCTCTCCCATGTTTCTTCAGTCTTGCAAGCAAAGGCACTGATAGCCTTTTTTCTGCACTATCTTTCTAAGGATGTGCGCATAGCAAAGAGCCTTAGAAGACAGAAATAGGGTCTCTCTAGAGCAAAGATGTAGTTGGTTTATTGCCCCCTGTAATAAAGACAATGTCTCCCTCTGGGACAAACGGAAGGCATGTTTACCGCCCATTATAAAAGAGTTCAGGTCCCCAAAGCTCAGGGTTCCTTTCCCCACAATGTGCCTGCAGGTTTTACTGGGCCTTATTCACATCACCCTGCGGGAACTGGGGCTTGGGGAAACGGCACAAATGTTGGTACTCTGGCTATTGCTATCACTAGAAGTAATGAAGTCCTTTGTCTCTGACCCAGGAATTTTGTGTCTTCTGCCAGCATCCACGGAATTGTGGCAGGGCAGCATATTAGCTTACAATTAGGGTAATGTTTCAGTCCCTTCACAGCTCTTGACACCTAATAGCTGCCTAGGAAATAATCATTTTGATCAGGTAATATCCACCTCCCCTTCTCTTTTTTTTTTTGGAGTTGGGGTCTTGCTCTGTTACCCAGGCTGGAGTGCTGTGGCAAGACCATAGCTCACCGTAGCCTTGAACTCCTGGGTTCAAGCTATCCTCTTGCCTTATAAATAATGCTCTTCTTTATCACCTTTCCCAGTGCTATTCTATGCCTATCTTTACTTAAGGTTTATACTTTGTCTACTTTAGAAGGATTCAATCCTCATTAATGTTTCCAAATATGATGCAAGAAGACACACTGCAGACAAAGGTCACTTCTATGAGGAGAAAAAGGGAAATTTTTAGAGACTGAGAAATGGCAAGGCAGAAAAACTTAATGATTTGCAAAGGCTGCCCACAGCAGGTGTAGCAGGTAGGGCCTCGGCCTTGGGTAGAATTGATGAAAGATTTTGTCCAATTGACAAAATGGCATCAAGTAGCTGCAGTCAGGTGAGGCAGGGAGGGGGGTAGCCCTGAGTCATAGAACCACAAGGAATCTAGTTTCCTGCCAATTCATGAAACACTGAACTGGAGGCATCCAAAAGGTTTATGCAAGAGAAGTAGCATGCAGTGTTAGGCTGATGATGGACGATATTCCATTGCTACCGTGCCAGTTGGAAATAGGACACCAGATGTTTCTGATTTCTGCTGTGTGGATTAGATAACCTCAGAGAGTGCCTACACCTGAAGGAGACTCAAAACATCTTACACAACGAAGATGACAAAGGCAGTCAATGTTAATAATGATGACAGCCAAAAATGACAAATGGATGCCCACAGGAAAAATCATTTAGACAAACTAAACATTTCACGATACTCTATGTCTAAATTTTATTTCCAGGTTTGAGGATCAGGAGGCTACAGGAATCACCATATTTACCCATACTTTAAATGCCTGGATCTGTGAGAGGAAGTATTGTTAACCTTTGTCAGTAATTTATGTAAGTGCTGCTGGTGAGTAGGCCATGGCCATATAGGCCATATATATCTCCAGGGCCAAACAATCAGACATTTGGAAATACCCTGGAATCCAATTACAGGTAGAGAAAAAAATCACTGTCAAACATATTTTTCCCTGACATAAATAAAAATAATACAGCGTGGCATGATTTTCAAATGCATCTCTGATGTATTATCTCTGTGTGCAATATGGAGAGTATCAAGCTCATAATAAAATAATGTAGACATAATTTTGCTTTCCTGGCTAGGTTAGTGGGTGAAAGCCACTTCTAAATTCTTGACAGCTGCTTCCTTCCACTGGGAAATGTCATTTATCTCCATCTGGCCTCAGGAGGGACTCGTGTACAAGAGGGAGCAAGAAGGGAGCATAGTTCTAGCTCTCTAGAGAAGGCAGCTCAACCCTGGGACACCCTCCAGGGACCACCATCAATATCTGGTTTTCAGGTGAGTAGTTTCTCTGTACTCTTGTTTCCATGAAATAGGTTACCTGGATCTGACACAAATTGGGATAAGAGGTTACTTGGCTATCTTGACTTGACTTATGGGTACAGATTATTATTACTATTTTTCATCCTCAGAGCAACTTTCTCAAGAATTATGTTGAAGAACTCTATCCTAATAAGAACACTGTACCTTTTCTGATAATGAGAATCACTTAGGTGCTTTCAGAATCATCTATGAGTTTCTAAAAATAACAGGAAATAAACTTACTAAGTAGATATTCTGATGTCTATCCCCAGGGATCAGTGAAAATAAGGAAAGGATATCAAAGCAATGAATGAAGAGATGCCTTTCCATGTTTGCCCAAACTTTGGGCTGACTGCCTCCATTAATTCCAACACAGTGCAAATGGGAACATGTATATATATGCCTTTCCCTCCCTTGGGCTGGTACTTTTAGAAAAAAGGAAAATACTTAGACCATCATCACCAAGTCTAGGCAGTATAGGGACATACATCTGCTAAGCCACAAGAGGGTCAGACAGAAAAATAATTCAAGTATATATTGACTTGGTGGTGGGGGTTAGTGGCATCATTCATACAAAAGTTATAGCAGATTTAGTTGGGAAAGCTTTTGACTGAGAGATCTCACTAGATGGCATGTCATGCTACCAGTATTTATCACTAGCTTTTCCCTTTTAAAAAGTACGTTTTGTAAGACAAAAGGAAAAGGGGTTTTTAATGTTTTCGTATCTTCTTCTTTTGAAAGTTCTTCAGAATCTGAAACAGGAGTTATAAAAGAAAGAACCCATAAAGGGACCTGTACTCCTGAGGCATAGAAAATTCAATAACAAATATTAGTTTTTCCTTTTCTTGTAAACATAATTCTGAAATGTAGGCTGCAATTTTTGCAGATATTGGTGAGAGGGTTAGCAAAGGGATGGTGTGGCATTAATATGAACAGCAATGCAAACATGGTAGAGCCATGACTCCAGGACAAATGGCTGAGATGGGCATCAGAACACTAATTAAACTCCCAGCACTGTGCCAGGATGGTCTGAAGCACAGCTTTCCATCTGTTTGGGCCTCAGTAAAACATGGATAATAACATCTCCCCTACCTACCCAGATACGTTTGAGAAAAAGGGACACAGCACTACCAAATGTAAAGCATATTATGATCGCATGATCCCACAAGGATAAAGAGTAAAAAAGCAAGGCAATCCCTGGCACATTTGGACATCATGCCAGGTGTTGGTGCAGGACCAACATCTGGATCTGTGATTACATTTTTAATTCTTCCTCCAGATGTTGGGATACTGGAAATGCTAGGGATAAGCAAAAAGTTACTTTTGGACATTTGAAAATAGGATTCGGTAAAAAGAATATACTATTAATTGGATGCTAACAGAACGCTTCAAAGAATAAACTAGGCTGAGAACAACTCGGTTATACCAACTTTGCATTTCTGTCATAAGGGCAAATGTCTACAAAGCAAAAGGAAACCCCTGTGGTTCTTTCTCTTTTCATACACTTGCGATTTCCAATTTTATAAATCAATTACGTATCAGGAAAAGGAAGACTGTTTGTTCTTGCTGACTTGGATCCTGATTACTTAACATACAATGGAAAGCTCTTCTAGATCTCACAGGATCCAGTACTTTTGATTTTTTTCCAGAAAAAAAAAGCAAACAACATCAAATGATGCTAGTTTATGAATTCTCGATTATGTGCAGATTCAAGCCCGGTATTCCTCTTTCAGAAGCAGGTATCATTTATTGTGTAATTCTGGTCAAACACTCTCTCAGTCTCTATTAATCCCTTCTCTGAAGAGAAAATAACACTTGCAAATATTATTTATTTATTTATTTAATTTTGAGATGATGTCTCGCTCTGTCACCCAGGCTGGAGTGCAATGGCACCATCTTGGCTCACTGCAACCTCCACCTCCTGGGTTCAAGCGATTCTCCTGTCAGCCTCCTGAGTAACTGGGATTACATGCATGGGCCACCAAGCCTGGCTAATTTTTTTGTTTTTTTGTTTTTCAGTAGAGACCAGTTTTCTCCATGTTGGTCAGGCTAGTCTCAAACTCCCGAACTCAGGTGATCCACCCATCTTGGCCTCCCAAAGTGCTGGGATTACAGGCGTGAGCCACCACGCCCAGCTGCAAATATTCTTTTGAAAGCACACTGACATAAGTTATTTTCCCCAAATGCATACTACACACACACACACACACACACACACACACACACACACACACACACACAATGACTATTTTCTGTATTCTTACTGAAGCTGAAATGTTCTTTTGCATTGGCTAGAATGGTCTCGAGTTAAACTGTAATTCAATCAAACACTTAAAAAATTGTCTTTTGCCACAAACATCAAGGAGATTAAAAATTTGAGGACAAATGACATTTACAGATACTGACAATTCCCTCTCAGCTCGGGGCTGTTCGACAATCATTCTGTAAACAACTGGAGGTACAACTTTTAGTTAAAAGTCCCAGGATAAAGTGCTGAACCACAACTCTGCAGGAGGATATCTCTCATACTGCCTCTAGAAATACCACCATGTATATATAGCAATGATATGAGGCAGGGTTTGGAAAATACACGGCTGTTATAGGACAGTCTGTTGTCTTGACTCTCCGCGTCTCAATATTTTAAGACCGACATTACTCATCCATGACTGAGCCATCTGCCTGGGACAATCTTCCATGGCTCAGGGATCGGGAGTAACGGGACGTCATGCGAAGCTGTGGAGGAGCCAGCCCGGTCCAGCAGAATGAGCCAAGGCTTGGAGAGCCAGCAAAGAATTGGACAGACAATATCGTTCTGCTATATCCAGTTCTGCTAAGGTCATGGAGTCTGGCCTTGCTTAAATTAAACTTTACGCCATATTTAGTCAACTCTCCTAGAATTAAAAGCCTCTGCTGTCTTCGATTGGCTAAGTCTACATCAGGCTGTAAACCACAACACTTGACTAAACCAAACAGTGCTAGCAGTAGGGTTAATCAACACACACTGTGTAAATGCTGGTGCCTGAGAACCATCCCTGTGTTAATGTGAAAGAAAACGGACCCACAGTGTGCAGAGCAGGCAGGAAAACAGCTGATGCTCAAGGCTGCAGCATACAATATCATCGCGCCTCTCCAAATAAAGCAAAGACGACAGAGTATCTCCTGGGAGAGCTTGCCTGTCCGTACATAAGCACGTACACACACACCCGCACCCAACCATGTACTAGTAATTTTTACAATTTGAATTATTTTCCTAAAGAATATTACCTTCTATTTTCACTAGGTCCACATTTTTCTTTGCTTGCTGTAATTAATTTTATTCTCCTTCAGTTTAATTTAAACCAGACTAACAGTTCCTCGGGTAAGAACATTCAAATGTGGTCGCTTGATTGGGCAGACCCACATCTCCAAATGATAAAGTATTAAATGAATATCCCAGTATTTAGGATTAAATGTCAAAGTAAAGCTTATTTTCCATATTCTCCTTTTTCCATGGCCATACATTGACAACTTTGATGAATCATTTTACTTTAATATAAGAGACTCTGAAGACGTCTAGTTTGTTAGTGACCACGCAGTTGCAGTCACCACCACCCCCAGCCCCCGTCAACAAAGTGTACCCATAGTTGCTGTCTCAATATTAGTCTGCAGGTTGAAATCATCACTACTGCCCCAAGGAAGCCTGTCTGATGTTAACCCCTTCACTTTCCCTCTACTCTCCCTGTACTCACCTTGGGGATGGTGAGGGGTTCCTGGGGAGGAGGGAGACACTGTGAGAGCCTCTTGAGAGTCTAAAGATGAGGGGCTATGGCTCAGAGGAGCCGGGCAGGCTGGGGCTGCCGGCGAGGTCAGGTCCAAGGAGAGGTCGGCTCTGCCCCGGCTCACACTCCGGCTTCTCAGCTCCTTCTCGTGTTCCTCAGCTGCCAACTGTTCCAAGTATTTGTATCTGAAAGTTAAATTCCAAAGGGTTTCCGTCAAACGAAAGAGGAGCCCGTGGCTGATGCTTGTTTATGGATGAAACACCTGCAGAATGAGCCGGTTTCCTGATGCACACAGCACAGTGCAGGGCTGGCTGGAGGGTCAGCCTGCCAAAAACACCCAGCAAAGCCAAGATGCTAATGATTAAAAATCCCACATCACTCATAACCAAGCAAATTGGGGGAAATGGCAGCATCACACAGTCCGTAGATATTGGATCACTGCTGCAGAATCCTATCTGGCTCTTTTAGGGAACATTTGTAAATAAGCAAAACAGCAATAACCACCACCAAACAGCCACAAGAGCGATGGCTGAAAACCAAACCCCTCCGAGCTCACAGCTGTGAAATGGGTGGGTGGCTTGGTGTGGCAGAGAGAAGAAAAATGCCCCCCAAGTACCAAACGGGGTTGCTTGGATGAAGGCCTGCCTCTCTGAATTTCTGAACCTGCTTCAATGCTAACAGCAATGCAACTGGAATTCACTTTGTTCTCTCAGTGCTGACCATGGAAACTTTTTTTATATTCTAAAATATTTCTGAGTAGGAATCAGACATCCAATAGCTTGAACCTGACGTCATATATAGTTTATTCATCAAAGTCAGTTTAAAAGAACAAAGATACATCTGTTTTGCATTTCAGGCAGGCAGAACCCACTAACTGTTTATTAAGACCAGCTACCAATCATATTCCTCATAGTGCACTTTATAGATCAGACCAAAATAACTTCGAAATGTGTGCCTCTTCCAGATGTCTGCTAATTTTACTCACCATTATCTTTTTCAGAAATAAATTTATGCATTCAGCTGTAGCAGGTTACTCACTATCTTACCCACCACTAAACTTTGGAACAGCTTACTCAAGCCCCTCACTTTGCATCTATCCAATTCACTGCTTCAGCTCCTCACAATGGGCATTAGACAGGGTGCTCTTCATTTACCCAGATAAGGCAGAGCACATATTTAAAATATTTTAAAACAATGCATTTAAAAAGCATGCACTTGGCCGGGCGCGGTGGCTCAAGCCTGTAATCCCAGCACTTTGGGAGGCCGAGACGGGCGGATCACGAGGTCAGGAGATCGAGACCATCCTGGCTAACACGGTGAAACCCCGTCTCTACTAAAAATACAAAAAAAAAAAAAAAAAAAACTAGCCGGGCGAGGTGGCGGGCACCTGTAGTCCCAGTTACTCCGGAGGCTGAGGCAGGAGAATGGCGTAAACCCGGGAGGCGGAGCTTGCAGTGAGCTGAGATCCGGCCACTGCACTCCAGCCCGGGCTACAGAGCAAGACTCCGTCTCAAAAAAAAAAAAAAAAAAAAAAAAAAAAAGCATGCACTTTTTGCATCCCATCCTCAAGGTGGGTGTGGTTTCCCCGTCTGCAATCCTCACCCTTTCTCCCTGCCAGCCCAAAGGCAGTCCACCCTTCGGACCATGCTTGCATGCGCATCTCCCTCCAGGAGGCCTGCCTTGACCACCACAGGTGGAAGTGATCTTGGCCTTGCCTCTGAACTCATGTCGGATATGTAGTCCCTTCAACTCAGATGGCATTTTGCATTTACTGCCTGGCATATTTAGTCATCTTTTCACATGTGTACGTCTGTTTTCAAAAAGCAGATAATAGGATTTTCGTGAACAGGATGATTACCATCCTTTGTTCTTTCCCTCAGTGCCTTGCATTTATGGCTTGATGGAAAGCAGGCAGAGCCTGCAGAGTGGCACCCCACCTGCAGAGGCCCACCTGAAGCCCAGGATGCCGAGGGGGCGAATGCATCCCATCTCATTTTTGTGGGGAATGAGCTTGCATTCACGGTGAATCTCTGATAAAAGGTGTGTAGTGAGTGTATATGTAGATACAAACACTTGAAGCTTGGCCAACAGCACCACCTCTTGAGGGATAAGAGAGGCAACAAAAGGAACATGTTTCTGGACTTAATTCGGGCCAGCAAGAAAAAGCCACTTGGCTGTGGAAGTAACAACAACCTTGAAAGAAAACAGTTTTAAGGGTAAGAGGCAGGGCCTCCAGCAGGTATGTGTTAAATGGGATGGTGGCAAGTTCAAGGCCAGGAATGCCTAAGTCCAGGAGGAGTTGTGAACACAGGTATTCCCACGCTGCTGCAACAGGATAAAGGGGCAGACAAGAAATGAATGCAAATAAGAGAATCTGGACAGATCCAGGAGTTCAGGAGGTCAGAATCCCAGGGCAAGAAATCAAATGAGTCCGGGGTGGGTGGTGGTGACGAAGCACTGTGACAGGCTTCTAGCCAGGAGGACAACCCACTTACTGTGTTCATTTTTGCTGGCTCATTCCTGGTCCTGGCCTTCCGCACACTTCCCTGTGGGCAGCCAGGCAGGCAGGAGCTTGCGGGTAGCCAAAGGGTTTAACCCACTTTCTGGGAGACTCCAGGGGCCACTCATCCCAGAGCCTGGATAGATTTGACTCAAATGCTATTCCTGTGCACCCCTTGGCCTCACAGATGCCATCACTGAAGATTCGTAAGACATGAGAAGAGTTAAAGGTTTAATCTGAATTGTCCTGAAAAATGATGTTTATGTGTTAGACAAAAATGGTAGAAGCAGAGGTAGAGGGATGGTGAATTGTGGCTTCATGGAGAAAGAGGTTCAGTTGTATAAAATGAGAAGAGTCTAGAGACTCGTTACACAACAATGTGAATGCACTTCATGCTACTGAAAAACACATTTAAAATGGTTAAGATGGTCAATTTCATGTGGTGCATTTGATCATAATTAAAATTTTTTTTTTACATGGCAGGGACAGAGAGGCATGGAGGTCAAGAGCACTAAACCTTTCTGAAAAAGCATCAGCAGTGTTCATCCACAGGGGCCAGAGTGGTGAAGGCGGTGGGCTGGTACACGGGGATGGCCATGCCACAGGCATTTACGGTGTTACAGCTTAGCGAGCCCTCCTGCCCTACATGAACCTCAAGCAGTTCTTGGGGAGGAAGTGGACCTACATCATGACCTTCTCCTAAACAATGACGGTAAGTGCTATGGGGCCCAACAGTACTTGATCTGAGGACCCACCGGCCCACGCAATGACTGTCACGTATCCCTGCTGCCACGCGAAGTCACACTCAATCCACAGACCAACGGAGCCTCCTCTGTGGGAAGCACCAGGCTTTCTATCCACAAACCACAGCCCCAAGAAAAGCCTTCCTACTTTTGCTGCCTTCATCCAAACATTCCCGTTTATCCTCCACCTAGATCATTTGTTTCTTCATTCATCTTTCCATTTATTTATTGAACATCTGTCAAGTGCCTGTCATGTGCTAAGAACTGTAGTAGGCACTCAAGATTTAATAATAAACAAGGAAAAATCCCACCCTCACAGAGCTCACAGTTCAGTGGGAGAGAGAGACAAACAAACCACTGGGATGAACTCCAACATCCACCAGGACTCAGTGGCAGGGCTGGTACTGCGGCTCAGTCTCTTTTCACAGGGCCCTACAGAAACTCTGCTTGACTTTAGATTAACCTAGACCTACTTACTGATGACTTTTCCTGCCACACTTCTATTTGGAAATTCTCATTTACATTAAGCTAAAATCTGGCTCCCTCTAACTTCTGCCCTGTTCTCAGTCCTTCTAAGCAAAGCTCAGAATCCTTTCTTCCTGCTTCATTGATCATTTTCATGCACAATTTCCAAAACCCTAGCCCGGTTCCAACCTTTTCTTTGCACTTTGTTCCTATAGCCCCTGTTTGCTCTAAACCTTTTCCTCTCCATGCCCTGCTGTCTCCCTCAGACCAACAAACCCAAACTGAAGTATCCTCCTGTGCTACCCCCCAACACACCCCCAGTCTGGTCTCATTCCTTACTACACACACTTCTTTTTTCTCCTTTAAATTATGTGTGAATGCCATTTTAATCAATCATCATCCTATAAAACCTTTCTTCTAATACTTAAAAGGATGAGAAGTAGCATCTCAACAGAAACTTAGTCCTGCTCTGCACCATTGCCAATAACATAGTTTGTCTGAAATTATGGAGTGAGATGATATGAAATAATATAACAGGTATCCAGATGGTCACTACACCTTAAAATAAGATGACAGTCATCTTGTTACAGTTACATGATACAAATCTCCAAAACCATCTGCTGTGACTCTGTCTTTTCCGAGTCTTGCATTAAGGGTAAGAGATGTGGGACTTGACGAACACACATCGCTCTATCTGGAAGAGTTACTTTTCCTTATTTCTGTACTCCCTCCCACCTCTGATCTCTACTACTTTCCATTTCCAAATTCCATTCTACTTGGAAATCTTACTTTTTCCTGGCTTACTAGGAACTCTCAACAGCTTTCGAAACAGGGATGAAAGTCTATTTCCCCTCCCATCTTCACCAGGTTATTCAAGAAGAAAACTAACAAGAAAAATGGCTGGGCCAAACCAAAGGAAAACGCATGGCTGCTTCCCCAGACCTCTGTGTAAACAGAGAGGTGTCTCTGAGGGAAGAATCCCACAGTGGGCCTGGAGAGCACACTCCTGTGTTCAGGCTGATGCGCAGCCTGGGAGCAGACTAAGGGCAGAACCAGAGGAGACAGGAGAAGCAGCAACCTCCTCTTACAAGTTTGCCAGACGTAAGTGAAGGCTTGTTTGGAAAAAAAGAGCAGTAAATAATATCCAGAAAGAGCTGGACTTCTGTGGTTTGGGGAAATTTTTAAGTCAGCCTGAGCCAGTTCAGATCTTGACACAGCACCTAAACCATCTCCCCAGGAGCTGCCAAGCCTTGTCTGTGTGGACATAACCTAACAGTCAAGTTGTTGAAAGCTCAAAGAAGTACAGAATCTGGGGGGAGAACTGAAAAATAAAATTCAGTTCCTCATGCCTGGGCAGGAAGTCAACAGCATTTTCAGTGAAAGTATATGTGATGTCCTCTGACGTAAAAAACAGGTACTAGTGAGAAATACAAGTTTCCTATTTCTTTAGCAGCATCTTTCACTCTAGATTTGCCACCACAACTGGTTATTAGGATGATAATAATCAAATAGAATGTTGGAATCAAAGCAATGCCATCATTTTATTTAAGAGGCTAATCTAAGCATCTAATTTTTAAATTGAAGATAGGCAGTCTCTACTCTTGCCTGCCTCAGACTGTCCTGATGTATTTAGGTGGTGTTTAGAAAATTAGCACAACTCTACTTCTTATTGGCCCAGTCCAGAAACTGTCAGGTCCCAGGTGGTTCCAGCATAGAAGGTGTAAAATCAGCCTTTCCATCTCTCCGTGCAGTCACCCCACCTGGTGGTAGAGGTGACGACTGCAGGCTGTAAAGAGCTGGGGGTAAAAACTTGTCTTTTGCCAGTCTACTTGTAAAACCAGTTTCCACTGTTTATCTGCATTTATTAGACACTGAACATCTTTGTATCTTTTATTGAGATTCAAAGCATGTTGCCATTGAAATATACTACTGATCAACACCAGAGTTTTGAGCTGTTCCTTTATATGACCTAGGCTGGTTTGAATATTACAGCAACATTTTAATAACATACTTCTTAATCTTATGAAGTAATGTATCCCATATATGTTTTTCTTACAAAATTGCATATAACTATTCTGTGGACAGAAATTTAAAAATGTATTCATGCCTTTGCTGGTTAGAATCACAAACCAAAAGATTTGTATCATAAATAAAGTAGTTTTTAAAATGAAAAAAGAAAGTACCTTACAGCTTGAATACTTTAAATAAAGTTGTTGGTTCATTTACTCATTTACTGATTCCATATATTATTCCTAAGTCCCAACTACATGCCAAGCACTGTGGTGGGTACTGGGGAAATAAAGGAAATCCAGGCATTGTCCCTGCCATTGAGGAGTTGAGTACAGTTCAGTAGGGAGACAGGTAAGTGACCAGGCACACCCAGAAAGAGTCTCAGGTATATTTAGTGCCCCCAGCCACTGCCTGGCACAGTGTGTATACTAAAATATTTGTTGAAGGATTGCTGATCATGTGACATGAAAGCACGTAGTAGGAACACCTACTCTGGTCTTAGTAGCAGTGGTGCAGGGTATTTCAAATATACACCCTATATCAATTATGCTAACATTAATGTGCTCATTTGAAGGAGAATTTTGAAGGAATAGACACACTTAACCATGCTGGCACCAAATGACAAATCCAAACTTTTACTGGAAAATTTAGGTAACTAGTACACTCTGTTCTGCAAAATGTCAGCTATGCAAGGTTTTAAATGAAGCAGTTATATTTTAATCAACAGTCTCTCTGCATGCTAGGTTAACAGTGCAAAGTCACATGCCATTTGTTACAATGGGAAAAAAGAAATACACAAACCTTTCTTCTCTTGCTTGCCTTTGCTCCTCTCTTTTGTCTAAATAATCTCGGCTAATGGAAATATGTAGAAAAAATAAACAGGAAAAGAAAATAACAGAATTAGATGCTCAGAAAATTACCAATAAATTATAAACAGTATATCATGAAAGACCGCCACTGCCTCAGAAATGTAAAATAGTTGTAGATGAATTTTTTAAAGTTTAAAGGCTGTACTTCCAAATTCTTAAATACAATTGATTTTCAATACAATCACACGGACTGCAGAAAACATAGGATTACTGCATTCACCCAGAAACACTACTAATTACTTGTTGGAAAGAATGTAAGTATCTGAGGAAAGAGAAGTTTTTTAAAAATCCAAAACTAAAATATGGCAATAACAAGCAAGCAATAGCTTTTGGAGGTGATTAGCATCCAGTTGAGCTCTGGTAGCTCCATTACAGCCATCTTAAGAATTAAATCTAAGTGTCTTGGTCATTTTATGTTGCACTCCATGAGCTGAATATTCCTACCACAATCCAGGATTTTTTTTTTTTTTTTAAATTTCCGGGATACATGTGGGGTGTGCAGGTCTGTTACGTAGGTAAATGTGTGCCAGGTTGGTTTGCTGCACTTAGCAACCCATCACCTAAGTATTAAGCCCAGCATGCCTTAGCTACTTATCCTGATGCTCTCCCTCCCCCATCCCCCTACTGACAGGCCCCAGTGTGTGTTGTTCCCCTCCCTATGTCCATGTGTTCTCATTGTTCAGCTCCCACTTATGAGTGAGAACATGTGGTGTTTGGTTTTCTGTTCCTCCATTAGTTTGCTGAGAATGATGGCTTCCAGTGCCATCCATGTCCCTGTGAAGGACGTGATTTCATTCCATTTTATGGCTGCATAGTATTCCATGGTGTATATGTACCACATTTTCTTTATCCAGTCTATCAACTGATGGGCATTTGGGTTGACTCCATGTCTTTACTATTGTGAATAGTGCTGTAATGAACATACGTGTGCATATGTCTTTATGATAGAATGATTTATATTCCTTTGGGTACATATGCAGTAATCAGATTGCTGGGTCAAATGGTATTTCTGGTTCTAGGTCTTTGAGGAATCGCCACACTGTCATCCACAGTGACAACCCAGGATTCCTTCTCCACATCCATTACACTCTCAGTTTCTATTGTGGGATCACTGAAGCTCCTGCTTTGTTCCTTCTCTTTTGTCTGTGCCCACAGATGCCCAAATCTGATTAATTTTAATGTTTTGTTTTTCTGTTCCTGCTGGTTAGGTTCCAAATTGAATCTAAGTTTAAGACTATGTGGTTAGTCATCTCTCACTGGACTGTTTACTTTCTTGGAGAATCCTAACATTATGGTTTTCAACACTGGACCTCATAATATAGTTTAAATATTCTATTTCTTGGTGTACTGGTAACTGGATATAAAGGGACAGTAAGTTAGACTACAGCAGTATAGGACCGGGAGAAAAATGCAACAAGGACTCAGATTTGTCATCGTTTATAAACATCCAACCTCATCACTTTCCACACTAGAACTAAAATTTCCTATACCTCAGAAGGCTTAAGACCATATTCAACAAAAATGACAATAAAGAACAACTTTTAGATGCTTTGCAAAAAGCACCAGGAGCATAAACAATTTAAATCAATGAAATGGCTGATAAAAGGTCGGCCATTTGGGTAATCTCGGGGACTACTTTAGAAAGCTTTTCCTATATATTTTTTGAGTTTCTTTTCATTCACATCCTGAGAAATATGGAACTGCAGTCACCACAATTAATAGTTGCCTATGGTCTGTCCTTGACTAGCAGTCATTACTGGATGAGGGCCATTTTTCCAAGGTCTCTCTGTGTTTTTAATTGACAAATTAGAATCACTTGAAATCAAGAGCAAATGGTTAACAGTTATGAGCATGGCCTCTGACGACAACCTGCCTAGGCCTAATTCTTACTCTGCCAACATATACATATGAATAACATAATTCTGAATATATATTATAATGCATGGCCAGGTGCAATGGCTCATGCCTATAAGTCTAGCACTTTAAGAGGCTGAGGATCACTTGAACCCAGGAGTTCAAAACCAGCCTGAGCAACACAGCAAAACCCCATCTCTGTAAAAAAATACAAAAATCAGCCAGTAGTCCCAGGTACATGCCTGTAGTCCCAGCTACTTGGGAGGCTGAGGTAGGAGGATCACCTGAGCCTGGGAGGTCAAGGCTGCAGTAAGCCAAGATCGTGACACTGCACTCCAGCCTCGGCAAAAGAGTGACACCCTGTCTCAAGAAAGAAACAAACAAAAAAAGCCAATGCACTCTTGTCCTATTCTCCTATACTTCTGGGACTCTGATGATATGAATGCTAGACCATTTTGATGTTATTATGAAGGTCCCTATGGCTTTGTTCATTTTTCTTTCAATTTTTGTTTGTTTTGTTTAGTTTTCAGGTAGGAAAATTTCTGTTGTTTTATCTTCAGGTTCACTCATAGCAATGAGTTCACTTTCTTCTCTCATAGCAATTCTATTTGGCCCATCTGACAAATTTTCTATTTTAATTTTCCTGTACTATATATATTTCCATTTGGATCTTTATATCCTTTATTTTTTTTTTTACAGAGACATCTTTTCATTGTTTCAAGAGTATTTGCCCTTACTTCTTAAAGCATATTTATAATAGCTACTTTAAAATCTTTAAATGTATAATATCTACGTCCTTTGTGGTTACCCACCATTTAATTCTCTTTTCCCTTTGAGTTAACATTTTCCTAACTATTTCTATGATAAGTTATTTGGATTGTATTCTATACATTTTACTTATTTTGTAATGAGATTTGGGGTCTTATTTAAATTCTACAAAGAATCTTGATTTTTATTTTATTTTGTATTAGCAGGTAATCAACCAGGTTAAGTTCAGTCTGCAAGTTGTAACCTGCCTTCAGACATTGGTTCCAATATTAATTCAGTTTTCTGGGATCTGGGTGGTCATCCACTCCCACTCTGTACTTAGTTCTCAAAGGCCATGGCATGCCGTGTAAGTTTGAAGCCACACGTGCACAAATCAGACATGCATTCAGGAGTGCTCTCTTGATATCCTTGCTCTCTGTGGCCTTCCTAACACTTTCTGGCTCCTTGGGTTTCCTTTTATGGTCCTCCAGCCAGAAGGCTTGGGCTTTATTTTCCCTGTCCTGCCACATACTTTTGGTAACTGCATCTGCATCCAGGACAATACAGCAGGAGGACAGCAAAGTGATATGCCTAGTGATCGTGGGGTTGTAGCTCTTATGGTCAGAGGAAGAGTTTCCCTCCCATTTCAGGCACCTGCCTGGACACTGCTGCCATTGCTGTGCTTCTGTAGCAACATTGCTTGGGAGGCTACGGTAGGAGATAGAGAAATAAGAGGAATTCTCTATGCTTTTATCTTTAGAAATTCCCTTTGCTGTGCCTCGGTCTGGAAAAAGAGGACTTCTTCTGGGGCTCTTTTTTGTTTTTGTTTTTGTTTTTGTTTTGAGACGGAGTCTCGCTCTGTCGCCCAGGCTGGAGTGCAGTGGCCAGATCTCAGCTCACTGCAAGCTCCACCTCCCGGGTTTAAGCCATTCTCCTGCCTCAGCCTCCCGAGTAGCTGGGACTACAGGCACCCGCCACCTCGCCCAGCTAGTTTTTTGTATTTTTTTTTAGTAGAGACGGGGTTTCACCGTGTTAGCCAGGATGGTCTTGATCTCCTGACCTCGTGATCCGCCCGTCTCGGCCTCCCAAAGTGCTGGGATTACAGGCTTGAGCCACTGTGCCCGGCCTCTGGGGCTCTTTTGGTCCAGATTTGGCATACATGTCTAGGTTTGGGTGCCTTTGAGTACATGCCAAGCAATATTGAAGGCAAAAAATGGTAAATTCTCACTGGTTTTGTAAAACTTAATTTTACTCTCCCTTCCTAATTCACCTGCTCTCTTTTACATTTCAGAGTTTTCAGAGCTCCACACATTCTCTCCATGGTTTATGGTCGCATTCAGCAATGCAGAAGGAGAGACAGGATGGAGTGAACGAATTCCATTTTCCCCAGAACCAGTACCTTGTTTCAAGAGGTTTTCAATAAAAAACTTTGGATGTAAGCTAATCTCTGAATTTTCCATGTATTTCACTCAGATTCTCTGCTGCTATTTGGTGGTAAAATATGCAAATCTCCCAGAAAACCATAAATCAGGAAACATTTAACCTGTTCCAGAGATTTAAAGAACTGGACTTTCTAAAAGTGACAACTTCCAGAACTACCCTCATGAAAAATGGTGCATACAGAACTGGCATTTCCACATATCATTTGGTAGAAATGTGACAGCTCAGGGTGTGCTACACAATCTTGATGGGAAATGATGTTGGTTTACTTCACACAGCCCATTCACCCAGTCTTAGAAAAATGAAGATTAGCATTTCACAGACTTGTCATTTGTTTTCATGAAGTAGTGACTTATACTTAAGCAACTTCACAACTCTGCTCATATTTTGATCATTTTTACAATTATACATACATTTCTTGGCTTCAAAAAAGCACAAGTTATTGGCCGGGCATGGTGGCTCATGCCTACAATCCCAGCACTTTGGGAGGCTAAGGCAGGCAGATCACTTGAGGTCAGGAGTTCAACAGTCTGGCCATCACAGTAAAACCCCATCTCTACTAAAATTACAAAAATTAGCTGGGCGTGGTACTGTGGCCTGTAATCCCAGCTACTTGGGAGGCTAAGGCAGAAGAATCACTTGAACCCGGGAGGCAGAGGTTGCTGGGAGCCAAGATCGCGCCACTGCACTCCACCTGGGCAACAAAGTGAGACTCTGTCTCAAAAAAACAAAACAAAAACAAACAAACAAAAAACACATGTTATTAAATCTCTAAATCTTCATTGACAATGCTTTATATTCCTTGTAGATTTAATGGGGATTAATTGATAGTAATATTGTTTGAAAAAGAAACTGAGCTAAGGAAACAGGAGGTAGAGATGGGGAGAAAAATGAAAGGAAAGAATGTAGAAGCTATAGGGTAAATGACTTGGAAGGATTAAGAAGGAAGAGAAAGTATAGGAGGAGGAGGTGGGGAAGAAAGGGGAAAAATGGAAAAAGGAGATAAGGAAGAGTAGAAGGAAGTAATGTGTAAGGAGAGACACAGCAACTGTTTTTCATTTCATAAAGCACAGCACAGCATTAAGCCCAGGGGATGGGTGTGAAGGAGGATGACCTGGAGAATGTGGAGAACAGGTGGATTGGCTGAAGGAGAAGCCAAGGCACACTGGGATCAGTGGGGACAGACAGGCCAAGATATGGAAACTGGAATGAGCTATATCCAGGAACACATCCTTGGAGCTGTACAGAGACCAGTAGATTAGGGGGAAATGGGCTGAGAGTAATCAACACAATGACTTTTCCCCCCACATAGCAAGAGATTATTGTTTAAAAAAATATATTGAAGATTGCTACAGGGATCAAAAAGTGAACCAGAAAGTGGGAAAAGCATTTCCTTTTGGGCATCTGATGGAGCATGAATAAAACATGAGGATCATTAGGAAGAGATGGCAAATTAAGTTAAGATAATTAGGCTCTCTGTCATCAGGAAGGCCTGGATAGGACCACTGCAGACAATAGAGGACTCAAGAATACATGAGTTCCTAATTGTATTTGGCTGACTGTACTTCCTGCCATATGGTTAGAGAAACAAAGGCCATAACAAACCAGATCCAGCCTATTTCAGGTATGTCTTTCTCTTCCTTAAAAATACAGACAGAATTTTCATTACTTCCTTTAATACCAATATTAAATGTATACAGCTGTAAAGTCACGTGCTTTAATTTTTAACTCATTATTTAAAAAAAAATCTTAAGATCCTTCTTACCTGAATTTGTTTCTTTCTTCCCGCTCTATTCTCTGCAACCTTTCTTCTCTCTCCTGCCGCCGCCTCTCTCTCTCTGCTGCCAGTGACTCTTGGTGCTGCCTGAAGGATGATGTGAGAAGACCACTTGGTGATGACCTGCAGATACAATGAGTTAATGTTTCAGCTGCTTGGCCTTTGATTAAAAGTACTGAAGTAAGCATCAGTCAGACCTTGGTTAGAAGTGAGGGTCTGCTGGTACCTAGGCAGTGCTTGGGGGAAATCACTGAATGCCTCGAGTCTTCCTGTTTCACAATTTTTGTGTGTAGATGGGGAAAAGCAACATGCTGCGAATGTGCTAGTAGGAAAAAAGGTGGTAACAGACAGAAAATACCAAGCAACATGCTTGACATGTAAGCAGCCCTCAAAAATGGGTATCATAGAAGCATTCCAGGAATGCATATACATTCTACATACATTTTACGATTGGTCTATGCTAAGACGTAGATAAGCTAGAATCAGCTTTCAATCTAAAACTATTTTCTAACGATCTATCAGGTAATACATTCATTATTTGGGTAACAGGATCATTAGAAGCTTAAACCTCAGCATCACGAAAGATACCGATTAACAAAACAGCACATGTACCACCAAATTTAAAATTTTTTAAAAAGTGATTTTAGAAAACTATTTTCTATTACACATGCACTAAAATATTTTACTGTATATCAATTTCACAATACACTTCTTTAGAATAATTGAACAAGGCAATGAGATGACAGATGAGGACAAAAAACTTGCAATGGGCTGAAATGTGAATAGAATTAAGGAAATTTCATTCTATGACATTGTATGTTAAGAAGCATCCAAGGACTCAGCATGGTCAAAGGACAGGCAGTGGTATTAGTAACATCACACAAACAGTCTGGACTGTGTACTGAAAATGTGTGTGAAGGCCTCAGACAGAAACCACAGGGTGAGTATTACAGGAGATGTTAAATCAGAGAATGAGTGGGAGAAGATAAAATCAAGTAACTGTATGACATACAAGGAAAAGGGTTAGCTATGTAAAGGAGTCTGATGGCTCTCTGGAGAATAAAATCTGTTATGGACAACTGGGGCCTTCACTTACGGGAAAAAACCTCAAAAACAAAGAGACAAATATTTATGAAATATATTTTGCCAATTTATTTATCCAAGGATATAGCTTGGATAAAATCCTACCTGGATTCAGTGAAAAATGTACCTGCAAGGTGGGGAACACAGGTCTCAGTGCAGGAGAAAGACGTGACTCTCATAATACACAGACTGCCATGAGTCCCACAGATGTTCTTCCTAGAAAAGGTGAGTCATCTGTGGCTATCAGTCATAGGTGGCAGGGAACATGGAGGGAAGAAGCCACAATCCCTGGTAGCTACAGGGAAGGAGTAACCAAATTCTATAGTCCAGGCTCACTATGGAGTTATTTTCATCATCTCTGGACACTAAGGCATAGGTAGAGTTTATTTATCTTTCTCAAAAAAGAAGTTCAGACCAACTTCTAACTTTTGTAAGCTATTATTATTTTGTGGGAATTTTTCCCTGTTGTATCCAGCCAAATCTAATCAACAGAATAAAGAAGTTTGTAATACCTCTTGTACAGTAATTGATAAAATTGTTATGTATATAATAGATTCGTTTAACCCAATTATTAAGTTTTATCTAATAGATTAACATGTATATAACCTGGTGCCCAAACTGGAGAAAACATATTCTTTCAAATATATAAGGACTACTCAAAAATTGACCATCAATTCTGTCACAAAGCTCAAGAATGAACGCCACAAACTGGTTTCACATGAGCTACCTTCCTGATCATAATGCAACTGAATTGAAAAATAAATAACAAGGAGATACATTTGAAAAAAATCCATATAATTGTATAAACTAAAACATGTCTAATAACTTAGGTCAAAAAAATTAAAACACAGACAATTAGAATACATCTAAAGGGTACCATAATGAAAAAGTTAAATATGAAGTTTTGTAGAATACTTCTAAAGTAGTATTTAGAAGGAAATTTATTCTTAAGTATTTATATTTGAAGAAAGGAAAGAGTAAAAATTAATGAGCGATCAGCTCAGCAATTGGAAAGGCAACAGTGGAATAAATTCAAAGAAGACAAAAGAAAAAAATAAAGAGCAAAGACTAATGAAAAAGGAAAACAAAGGTATATAGACAAAAATCAACAAAACTAAAAGTTGGTTTATAATTGTGAAAAACCTAATAGACAAGTTCTATCAAAATTGTTCGAGAAAAAGGGCCACAAATGAGCATATTCAGGAATGACAGATAAATACAATTATAGATACAGTGACCAAAACACATTACAAAAATAAGGGGAAATTTTTATAATACACCTGAAAAATCAAAGAAATGGATGATTTTCTAAAAACAAATAATTTACCAAATCTGACTGAAGAAGAAAGAAATTTTGAATAGCTCTGTTAACCTAACAAAAGAAATTGAGTTAATTAATTACAAATATATTCACACCCATGAAAAAAATCCATGAGAGTCAGATGTTTAATGTGATTTCTAGCACTCAAGGAAGAGTTCAAGTTAGGCATATGGAAAGTTCCAGAAAACATAAAGAAAAAAAAAAATCTCCACAACCCATTTTACATGATTCATATCACTCTGACACTAAAGCCAGATAAGAACAGTGTGAGGAGAGCAACTTATATACTATTTGCAATTATGAACACCACTGCAAAAATCTGAAACAAAATCACGCTGTGTTTGTCCAATGAATGTAAGGGTAATGTGAGATGATAACATCAATGAATATAACTTACCACATTAATAGTTCATTGGAGAAAAACCATGGCTACCTCAGCAAATGCAGAAAAAACTTTAAATTCAACAACCATTTGTTATTAAAAAAAAAAAACACCCTTTTACTATGCTTAGTAACAGAAGAAAACTTTCTTAATCTGACAGTGGGTATTTGGCAAGGAAAATTTTAAAAACTAGAGTAAGTATCTTTCTTTTACCTTTTTTTTTTTTTTTTTTTTTTGAGACAGGGTCTCATTGTCACTCAGGTTGGAGTGATCATGGCTCACTGCATCCTTGACCTCCTGGGCTTAAGTGATCCTCCAACCTCAGCCTCCTGAGTAGCTGGGACCACAGGCATGCACCACCATGCCCCATTTAATTTTTGTGTTTTCTGTAGAGTCGGGGTTTTGCCTATGTTTCCCAGGCTGGTCTCAAACTCTTGGGCTCAAGCAATCCTGCCTTGGCCTCCCAAAGTGCTGGGATTACAGGCATGAGCCACTATACCCAGCCAGTATCATTCTTAATGCTGAAATATTAAGAACAGTTTATTGTTAAAAATAATATAAGGATGTTTCCATCATTGCTTATATTTGACATTATTCTGGTGGTTCAAGCCAGAATACTAAGAAAAGTAAAAAGCATAAGGAAAGGAAAGAAATACAATGCCACTATTTACAGATAATCTGACCAGCTTATAAAGATAATCCAAGAAAACCTGTGTTATTTTATTAAGAGTCTAGCAAAGCTTCTATATATAAAACATAGAAACAGCAATTGCATTTTTACATGTCAGCAACAATTTACCAAGTTAATCACAAGCTAACTATCAAATTACTGAACTAATAATATGACAGACCTTTATAAATAAAAGACTCAAATGAAAGCTATATCACATTTATGTATTGAAAAAATCAAGGCAGTCAAGATGCCAATTCTTTTTTTCCCAATCAATACAATTTCAAATCGATATCCCAAAAGGATTTTTCATGAAATTTTATAAGCTGAGTCCAAAATTTTTACACAGGACCTGAGGTTTTAAGGATAACCAAGACAATTTTGAGTAAGAACAAAGCAGAGTACTGGCCACATTCGATACGAAGCCCATTCTGAAACCACAATGATTGCCCGTGAAAGTGGTCTTGGTGCACGAATGAAAACACAGATGAATGGAGTGAGACAGTGAGCCATGACACAGACTCATACACAGACAGAATCCTCATTCATGTCAAATGTGTTATTACACATCAGTGGGGAAGTAATGGACTGTTTAACAAATGGTGCTGAGACAACTGTTAGCCATATAAAACAAAATACAGGCTGGGTATGGTGGCTTATGCCTGTAATCCCAGCACTATGGGAGGCCGAGGCGGGATCACCTGAGGTCAGGAGTTTGAGACCAGCCTGACAACATGGAGAAGCCCGTCTCTACTAAAAATACAAAATTAGCTGGGCGTGGTGGTACATGCCTGTAATCCCAGCTACTTGGGAGGCTGAGGCAGGAGAATCACTTGAACCTGGGAGGTGGAGGTTGTGGTGAGACAGGATCGCACCATTGCACTCCAGCCTGGGTAACAAGAGCAAAACTCCATCTCAAAAAAAAAAAAAAAAAAAAAGAAAATACAGCTAGTCCCACCTCATACCAAATATAAAAATAAATTCTAGATAGTTTAAGTGAAAAATGTAAAAGATAAAACTTTACAACATTCAGATCTCAAGATACAGAAGTTTTTTTAGACCAAAAACCAAAAAGAGCAACCAAAAAGAAAATATTTGATAAATTTGCATATATTAAAATTTAAAATTTGTGCACATTGAAAGACTACATAAGAGTAAAGAAGAACAATAACCTGGGAGAAACTACTTGTAACATATATAAACTACAAAGGATTAGTATACATTATACAAAAAGAACCCCTTCAAATTAGTAAGCAAAAGACAAACTACCCAGAGGAAAATGGGCAAAGGGTAATGAGCGTTTCACTGAAGAAAGTTAAATGGCCAAATACATATATGAATGATGCTCATCTTCACTAGAAATCAGGGAAAAGGAATGCAAGCAAAACCCACAGTGATATACTGTTTCACACCTATCAGATTAAAAATTGACAAAAATTAATGTCTGATGACACTAACCCATTGGCACAGAATAACTCTCATACACTGCTTCTGGAAGTCTAAATTAATATAATCATTTTGAAAAAAACACTTAATACATTTGAAGATGTATATATCCTAAAACCTAGCAATTCCACTTCTAGGTTTATCTAGAAAGTAACTTTTGTGTGCATAAAGCAGACATGTATGGTAAAGAATTCTATATGTTGCAGTGTTTTTATTACTTGCTAGTGGTTAATCAGAAATAACATAAATACCTACAAATAGACAAAATATAGTTTGTTTTTAGAAAGGAACACTCTACATCTGTGAAAATTAATAACTAGACTGATACGAACATGGGCAATTCCCAAAAGCAAAATATATAGTGAAAAGTAGACTGAATAAAAGAAATCGTATTTTATCATTTCTATGAAGTTTAAATACACGCATGGCAAATCTACATACTAGTGATACACGTACATTTCGTAAAAACAAAAACATATATGAGAATAATAAACACCAAATTCAGTGAAATGATCATCTCTGGGGAAGAAGGGAAATCAAAGGGATAAGGGTTTCAATTTTATACCTGATACTCTTTATTGCTCTATAACTTTCTAGATTTACCTAAATTTTCTGTAAGCCCTGAATATATATTTTAAAGCCATTCTATTCTCATAAATAAATAAAGGTTCTTCTTAGGTATATAAATAACTTGTATATCAAATATCTTTGAAACCCCAAGCTAACTGAACATCAATAGTTATATCCAGTTCTAGAATTCAGAAACACAACAAAAAATAAGGTTGTTTATTTATACAGGATAATTATTTTAGGAGCCAAATAATTTCCCTTAATTGAGGACTTTGATTCAGCCCAGTTTTAAAGCCCGCCCTGTGTGTTGTTCTCCAGCACCAGCAGCCTCACCTTCTGAGTTCTCTTTCCAGAGGGGAGAGAGAGGAGCAACATTGCTGGTCTACGCTTTTTTTTTTTTTTTTTGAGATGGAGTCTCGCTCTGTCGCCCAGGCTGGAGTGCAGTGGCCGGATCTTGGCTCACTGCAAGCTCCGCCTCCCGGGTTCACGCCATTCTCCTGCCTCAGCCTCCGGAGTAGCTGGGACTACAGGCGCCCGCCACCTCGCCCGGCTAGTTTTTTGTATTTTTTAGTAGAGATGGGGTTTCACCGTGTTAGCCAGGATGGTCTCGATCTCCTGACCTCGTGATCCACCCGTCTCGGCCTCCCAAAGTGCTGGGATTACAGGCGTGAGCCACCACGCCTGGCCATGGTCTACGCTCTTAAGTGAGGAGCAAAATGAGGTCCTTGCTATTCCCCTTACACTTGTGACTTCAGCTCATTCTTCTAAATATGTCAACCTTTATAATGGGCCACTAGTAGCTAAACCTGGTCACAATGAAGCCTCTTTATATCAGATCTTAACACCATTTCCTTATTTAAAAATGAGAACAATAGAGCTTGTTTAAAATTGTTTAGAATTGGACGAGTATTAGAACTTGAGAAACTTAAGTAGGGTTCAATTTAGTCAAGTAAAAGCTGTCATTCCTTATTGGGAGCCTTTAAGAAAAGGATAGGCAGTTCATCCTCCTGCACACTTGGACCTTGAAAAGCAGATCCCATCTTGGCTCTTAGGCCAGAGGTCACCTGTGAACACAACAGCAGGCAGCATTAACAACACCTGGAGGCCCTTTCTTTAATCATTTAATACTGAGAGAATGGAAACGTGAGCTTCTAACTAGAAGTAATGAGGAATGGTTCCTTCTTTTCCTGAAATAAAGTAAAATGCCATGAGTAATGAAAGATTAATTCTCTTGCCTAAACAACAGATAACTGTAGCAGGAGAAGCCTGTCTGTCCTAGGTGAATCTAAGCAACTTTGCTTCTATTAGAAGATGGACATCCCAAATTGTCATTAAAAACATAGGCACCAAAATTCATGCTGGCGTGGTAAACTCTTCTCTTTAAAAAGGCATATTTAACAGATTTTTATCTTTCATATTCTTCCAGGAAAATACCTACAATGATTGGAAGTTGTTACAATCATGACATAAAGGAATGAGCACAGGGCTTGGGATGAGAAAATTTGAGTGTGGCTGCTCACTGAATCTCTCCAAACCTCAATTGACTTATTTGTAAAATGAAGATAATCATGTCTAACTCATAAAGTACTAAGGTTTAAATGAGAATGTAAATGAGAATTTGCTTAGAACAGCATCTAGGCCATAGTAAGCTCTCAATAGCTATTACTTTATGTTGGGTGTTGAAAATCTGCAGAAAGCAGGAGTGGGATAGGATAGGGGGTTTGTGCTGTGGTCCCCAAGGCCAGGTCTGGAGAATGACACTGGCAGTTCCCAAACTGATGGACTCTGGTGGGCCAGGGGTTTCAGCTGAGGCTTCCCGTCATGGCTACCCAGCTAGGTCAGTCATCAGGACTACATGCCATGCTCAGCGTGCACCTGGAAGGCTAAAGTCATCTGCAGTTATGCCCAACACAGCTGCAACCAAGTGAAGTCACATGGGAATGCAGGTGGCAACAGGCCAGAGAGATTTTATAAGAGAGTGGATAATATACACTAAAGGAGAGGAATTATAATATTTAATCTTCACCTTGCCAGGCCCCAGGGTGTGCTCCAAAAATCGCACCTGGTGGGAGCCTCCCACTCTGGGACATCTGGAAAAGGAGCTCTATTCTACTGAAATATGGTTGGTAATTGTTGGTAATAATAGTTAACATTTCTGGAAATGATATGGTGTACCAGTTACTTTACACCTATTAATAATACATGGATTAAAAGAGCTAAGTTTGTTAATTATCCCCTTCTTTATATATGAGGGAACAGAGGCACAGAGAAATTATATTAGGACACAGCAGAGCTGGGCTTTTAAACCAGTTGTCAGGCCAGAGCCCCAGGTTGAGTGATGCCCTCTTCCCTCTCCACACCTTGGGTACTTAGTAAAGCACCATTCCAGCAGCATTTGTCACAGTACATGTTCGTTTCTTCCCTAGAGATGGCCACTACCCTGAATTCAGTCTTTATTCTTTCCATATATGTGTCACATTTTTTCTTAGCAGCTTACATTTCGGGGTCAGATCTTATTTTCTCATTCATCTCTACCCTGGCACACAGAAGAGCCTCCCTGTCTGATGAATCAACTAATGATTGAATAAACAGGATGCATGAAGTCAGAATAATATGTATATGCTAGTCTCACTGCTCCCGGACTCCCAGCCTATTCTCTAAGGGAAAATGTATGATAAGGACCTACAGAGAAGGAGTTTTTTGCACTAGACCCTGCCCACTGGCAACAGCTGAGTGAATGCAGGGTGGGTGCCTGCCCCAAAGGCAGCCCATCAAAAGGCAGGTTATCCAGCGGCATGCAAGGCTCCCGGCACAGAAGGCTGAGCTAATCCTAGTCATGTCTCAGGGCTGTGCACTGGGAGAGAGAATGTGCATTTGAGAGAAGTAAAAGCAAAAGGGCCTGGAGGTGGGGAGACCCTTGGTGGCCCTGTATAAGACCAAAGCATGAGAGGACAAAGTAGCGAAGGAGCCAAAGTTGTAGGCAGAAAAAAAATGATGCTGACTCTATGAAGAGAAAAAGGGGGTGGCAGCAGGAAGCAAAGGAACAGAGGAGACTACATGGGAAGGAACTGAGACATGTGAGTGGCAGAGCATCAGAGGACACAGCTAAGAACTTGCACAGCCAGGGACACCCAGATGACCCTGATTTCTGGTGCGGGGAGGTGGCCATGGAGGGTGGGGACATGACTAGCCAGCCTTCCCTAGGTGTGCAAGAGGCCTCTCCCATGGCTGACAACCCAGTGTGCTGAAAATCATGGTAGTTCTTCCCTAGCCTCCCATCGCTGGTAAGACACTGTGCTCACAGGGGCCTAAGATTCCAGGAAAAGGAAATGCAACTCAACAAAAAATTGTATTGGCATTCAAACATCCCCAGAAGTAACAGTAAATTTCAAGTTCAATTTTTTGAGTAAAAAAATGTTACTAGAAGGGTCAAATCCAGAGCAGTGTGCATCATATTCTCAAATCTTCCTCTTTGCATGAGAGTTTGTGACATCTTATCCCAGAACTTACTCCTAGGGGCAGGTGCTTGCATGTGACAGCTTCACATGTTTGTCTTCATGTGAAGTCTCTTAGCTGCCCCAAGATGCTCCCCTCACTGTCTCAGTTAATGTTATTTGTACTCATATTCTCCTAGCCAAGTGACAGGGGTTCCAGGAACTTCAGCCCTCACTCAGCAAGTCACTGAAACTGTGCTCATCCAAAAAGTTTCACTGACCTCCATTTTAAGAATGCAAGAAGAACCGCAAAGGGAATTTAAAGTCCAACCAGACACCTAGTTGCTGAATAAATAACATCAAAATTGACAAGCATCTTCACCAGTGAACAGGAAGGGCCATGGGAAGGTGAAACAAGAAGATTGCTCAAGGCCAGGAGTTCAAGGCCACAGTGAGCTAAGATCATGCCACTGCACTCCAGCCTGGGTGACAGAGCAAGACTCTGTCTCTCAAAAAATTAAAAATAAATTTTTAAAAGAAGGCCCTCAAGACTGTCACAAAATTGAGGGTGGAAGATCTGCATTCCCTGGTGTATAAATGTGGATTCACCCCTCAGCACTGTTTCTAGTCATGAGGCTGTCACTGCACCGGGGCCGGGAGAGAAAACACAGGTGCATCATAAGGCATGCGAACTTGAAAGCCAGGGCTTCAGTGTCACCAAAACTCAGGGCTCATTGTTCAGATTTCACCACAGAAGCGATAGAAAGTTGCCTAAAACCAGTATCAGAATTTTTGACTTTCCTTCCTTTTGAAAATATACTCTGAAATCGTAGTGGCAATCAATGGCAGACTGAAATTTTAGATCCAAATATTAGTTTAACACGTATGTGAGGGGGAGAGGTAAAGTTAATGACTTACATTTTTTTTTCTCATAGGAATTCAGCATTTCCATGCTGAATAAAAAACAATATTTTATTATTGAATAAGAAAAGGATTAGTTTCAGAAAGAACTAAAATATATATCAGAGGGATATACATATCCCTTAAATATGTGTTAAACTAATATTTAATATATATCCCTCTAACATATGTATCTCAGAGAGGGATTTCTGTCCATGAAGCAATGGAATGGAAAGAGAGCAGGATGCAACAGAAGAAAGGAGTCCTAAGACAGCTGTGGCTACTTACTCCCCACCTGACTTTGGGTTAGCTTCAGGAATGCCCTGCAGTTCTCTCCTTCCCAGTGAGTGTGGAGGGCAGATCGAGGAACCCCTGTCCAGGCTAAATTCACACATGGTCTCCAGCTATTTCTTTGTGCCTTTCCCTCTGCCTGCTTTGTAAGAGCGTTCACTATTGTCAGGGACCCAGAAAACCTACCAAGTGGTGATTAGGAATACTTAACTCAGGTTCCCACTTCTCTTGAGGGGGAGAGGTAAAGTAAATGACTTACATTGTTTTTTCCATAGGAATTCAACATTATTTCCATTATACAAACTTGAATAATAAAAGGGCTGGTTTCAGAAAGAACCAAAATTATACACTTGATAATGAGAAGAACTTCTTAGATTCGGAAACAAACAGTTCATCTGTTCCATAACACAATGAGGTTTTTAAATGCATCAGGAACCTCTCCTTTTTCTAAGACTTCTTGCCTTTTTAATAGAAAAGTGATTTGCCAGAAGAACAATGCAAGACAACTAGTCCCATCTCCATCTTAAGTAGTTTGGAATGTCTCTTGGCTCTTAACGGAACAAACCCACGGCCCAGGCTGAGCAAAGACAACAGAGAGAGATGACCAAAAGCTGAGAGGGAGATTTTCTGTCAATGACAGTCTTTCTTTTTTGATGAGGAGTTGGCACATTGTTTAACTAATTACCTGCAAATAGACTAAACATAAAACAGGAAATCTTTATAAAGATATGGCTAAGACAAATAGGAGAGATTAAAATATATTAGATTTTTCAGTTGAGCTAAGCCCAGAAAAAAAGGATTAAAAAACGAGAAAGTACACTAGTTTCACTTTTTAAAACACGTAAGAACCACTCAAAATATAATTTAAGTCTGCCAGATAGCCTGTAATTACTTTTTGAACAAAGTGAGTAACTTTAAACTCAACAGTCAGCAGGTCACTCTTCTATTTGTTTATTACACAATAAATTTTTAGCAGACACACAGTATCTTATAAAAATAGACACAGAGCTTTGCAGCAACTCCTTTAAAGAAAAAGCAGGCTTTCTACATTCCCTTGAATCTAGGCTGAACATGTGACTGGCTTTGGCCAATGTAGCAATCAGAAACATGATTCAATTCAAGCAGAGGCTTGAAAAGTGTCTGCACACCGGGGCTTGCTCCCTTGTTGCCCTTGGGAACCCTACACCACCGCCATCTGAACAAGTCTGGGCGAGGTGGCTGGGCCATGAGGCATGGTGCCAAGCTGCCCCATCAAGTCAGCTGATAGTCAGACAATTGCTAGATATCAAGTGAGATGATCAACAACCGGCTGTCTGCAAACACCTCAGTTAACCCAGCTGAGACCAGAGTAATTGTTCAAGATGAGCCTGGCCAAAATTACCAACCCATAAAATCATGAGGTAAATGCATGGTTGTTGTTTTAAACCACTATGTTTTGGTGATTTCTTACGTAGTTAAAAGCTGACTGAAACAGGATGGGTTTTGAAAATATTTTCTCTATTTCAGTCTGAGGATGTTGACACTTCATTGGTAGACTCCAATAAAATCTGAAATGTTGCAGCAATTAAAGTCATCTTAGAATATGACCTATTAGCTAAACTCATATCTCACTGTACCCTAAAAAATGTCCCCTAAAATGACCTCCATGCCAATCAAGCCATTCACCATCTTGGTCCCCAAAGAAGTCTAGTTCCTTTGCCTAGCGGTATCTCACTTCCTCTCTACCCAAGTTCTTCAAGACACCTCCCTTGATGACCACAGTGGACACTGCTCTTTATTTCTCCAGACTCCTGGATGTGTCCTTTCGGCATATCATCACAAATGATTGGTTCGTTCCTTCCCTGTTTTGTGAATGAACATTGTTTCCAGCATGGCTTATTCCCTTGTTGCCTTTGGGAGCACATCAGAAACAGTCCCTGTTGCCAGCTTCTCCTCCTTCCCCCACAGTAATTGTGTCTGAGCGCCATCAATACACACTGACTGAATTGTGTTGTCTACTTCAGTGATGTGAGCAATGCCACAAAAACACATGTAGCAAGTGGACAAATTTATGGACAATGAAACCTATCATTTTCATGATGCTTTTTTTCTTTTGTCTCTTTACAGAAATTAGCTTTTCTAATAAAAGTTTCCCTATAAAGTAAAAGTTGGCACACTGAACCCATCCAACTTTCTACATCTAATTGGAGTCTATTTCAGTGGTGAAAAAAGGAAAGCTCTTGGACTTCTACTTTCAGTCCATTTAGAGTAATAGGAACCAGATTTACCTGTACCTGAAACAACTAAAAACCAGACAAAATCTATGCAACAGCAGCACTGAAGAAACTGGTGGTGAAGGTCAGTGATTCCTGACAGGTGAAAAGCAAAGGAAGTGATCCTCATGATAGCCCTAGCTTGCTGATTAGAGAACGTTTGCAGGTTGTGGTGCATAAAGAGAAAACTCAGGCAGAGCCTGGAAGTCTCCGTGAATAGAGGAGACAAAGTTGGCATCTGGAGAGGCCAATGGGGCTAACAGTGGCAGGGTAACATACCAGAAAGGGTCTACACAGAGAGAGAGAGAGAGACACACACACGCCTCTGTACATCTGCAGAAGGTTTTCCTCAAGTAACTAGGTGAGGATTGTTCAGCATATGTGTGTAAAAAGTAATCTGCGGCCAGTGAAAGAACTATCCAAGTGAATTAGAGCAAACAGTGCCTGGAAATTATATAAGGCAGAGAGTACTGCCTGTTCCCAACAGTTACAGAGAAAAACCTCATAATTCAGAAGGAACTGGTTAAAGTTTTAACAAGTGTCTTGCCTCAGTAGTGGAAATATATTGGACTAAACATAGCTCTGGTCCTGCCTAACAAAGCTAAATATGTAGACCTAAGAATCAAGTATGTTACCAGATATAAAGGTCATTTCAAATGAAAAGAGTCAAGCCATCAGTAGGATATAACAATTGTAAATATTTATGCACCTAATAAAAGAACTTCAAGATACACGAGGGAAAACTAATAGAACAGCAATATATTTTAAAAAATCAAAATTATAGAATGCAATTTATTATTCTCTCAGTAACAGAATAAGACAGACAAGCACTAAGGATACAGAATACTAGAACAATACCAACAACCAAATAGACATCTACAGAACATTTCACCCCAAAACATCAGGATACATATTCTTTTCAAGTGTACACAGTATATTTGCCACAGCAGATCCTATTCTGGGCTGTAAAACAAATATCAATAAATTTAAAAGTATCCAAGAACATAACCTATGTTCTCTGACCACAATTTTTTTAAATTAGAAATCAGTAACAGAAAGATAGTTGGAATATCCACAAATACTTATAAGCTAAATAAATACTTTAAAATAACCCATGGGATAAAGACTTTTAAAATTGACAGAGAAATTAAGAAGCATATTAAGTGAAGATAAAAACACAACATATGAAACTTTGTGGAATGCAGCAAAAGCAATACTTAGAGGAAAATTTGTAACACTGAAAGACTATATTAGAAAAGATAAAAAGTCTCAAATCAATGACCTCATCTCCTAACTGAAAAAAAGAGCAAATTTTACCCAAAGTGAGCAGAAGAAAGAAAATAAAACAAAGAAACAGAAAAATAGGATAAAAATTAAATGAAAAAAAAACTGGTTGTTTGTAGTAAAAAAAAAAATTGATAAATCTCTAGCCAGACTGATTGGAAAGAAGAGAGAGAAGATACAAATTACCAATATTAAGAATGAGAAATACGATCACTGCAGATTTTACAGATACTAAAAAAAAAATAAGGGACTATTCTGAACAATTATATTCCATTAACTTTGACAACTTAGATAAAATGGAAGAATTTCTTGAAAGACAAAAACTACTAAAACTCACTCAAGATGAAATGGATGATCTGATATGAATTAATATAAGATAAATATCTATTAGAGGCATTGAATTTGTGGTTTTAAACTTTCCCATGAAGAAAGCTCCAGTTCCAGATGTCCTCACTGGTGAATTCTATCAAATATATAAGAAAGAAGTAATACTAATTCTATGCAGCCTCTTCTAGAAAGCTGAAGAGGAAGGAATACGTTTCCTCTCATTTTGTGAGCATTACTCTGGCGTACAGCCATTTTGGAAGACAGGCAATTTCTTAAAAGCTGAACATCCAGGTGCCATAAAACTTGGCGATTCTACTTTTAGTAACAATCATGCACTACTTAACATTTCAGTCAACAATGGACCACAAGATAGTGGTTCCATAGATTACAATGAAGCTGAAAATGTGCTATCACCTAGTGATGTTATAACCATCATAACATTGTAGCACAACTACTTTTCTTTTATAATAAAGTTAGTGTAGCCTAAGTATACAGGGTTTATAAAGTCTACAGTGATGTACAGTAATGTCCCAGGCTTTCATGTTCATGCTTCCAATCCTGTAAGCTCCATTCATGGTGAGTACCCTATATAGATGTACCATTTTTCTCTCTTTCATACTGTATTTTTACCATACCTTTTCTACGTTTAGATATGCAAATACTTCTCATTGTGTTACAACCACCTACAGTATTTGGTACAGTTACACGCTGTAAGGTTTGCAGTCTAGGAGTAATAGGCTATACCATATAGCCTAGGAGGACATCTGGGACTGGAGCTTTCTTCATGGGAAAGTTTAAAACTACCAATTCAATGTCTTTTATCTTTGTTTATCTTATATTAATTCATACCAGATTATCTATTTCATCTTGAGTGAGTTTTGGTAGTTTTTGTCTTTCAAGAAATTCTTCCATTTCATCTAAGTTGTCAAAGTTATTGGAATATAATTGTTCAGAATAGTCCCTTATTATTTTTGTACAACAAAATTGCCCAACACTGCATTTCTCAGAACATATCCCCATCATTAAGTGATGAATGACTATATTTACCCAAGAGAAATGAAAGCACATATATATACAAAGACAACCCAAATGTCTATCAACAGGTAAACAGATAAACAAATTATGGTTTATGTACACAATGGTATACTAATCAAAATAAATGGACTATTGAAACACACAACAAAATGAAGGAATCTCAAAACAATTACGCTAACTGAAAGAAGTCAACTCCCCTCAAGGAGTATATACTGCCTGATTACACTTACATAAAATGCTAAAAACACAAATGCAAATGAATCTACAATGAAGAAGCAGATCAGTGGTTGCTTAGGGATGGGGAAGGGCAGCAATAATCACGAAGAGGCAGGAGAAGATTTTTGGGGCGATGGATATGCACACCTCCACTGTGGTCATGGTTTCACTGGTGTACACATATGCCAAAACTTATGTGCTGTTTCTTGCATGTCCATTTTACTGCAAAAGCTGTTTTAAAAAACATCCCTTGGTAAGTTCAAGTTAAGAAGTTGTATTTGTGAAAGATGCAAACCTTTCATGTTTCCTATTTTAAAAGTAAATGTTAATCTCTGGTAAAATATTAACAAAAGTAAAAACTAAGTTCAGAAAGTATCTTATATTTGAAATTAGCACTTAATTCACAAGTAGATAATTTAATATGAAGACTTAGAGGTAAAAAATAATAATAAAATGATCCCAGCACTTTGGGAGGCCGAGATGGGTGGATCACGAGGTCACAAGATCAAGACCATCCTAGCTAACATGGTGAAACCCCGTCTCTACTAAAAAAATACAAAAAACTAGCCGGGCGAGGTGGCGGGCGCCTGTAGTCCCAGCTACTCCGGAGGCTGAGGCAGGAGAATGGCGTGAACCCCGGAGGCGGAGCTTGCAGTGAGCTGAGATCTGGCCACTGCACTCCAGCCTGGGCGACAGAGCAAGACTCCGTCTCAAAAAAATAAATAAATAAAATAATAATAATAATAATAATAATAATAATAATAATAAAATGGCATTGAAATGATGCTGAGCAATGAGATCGTCCTCACAACATGGTTATGAAACTGAGGATCACCTTGTCTAATGATACAGGAGAAGAGATAACTCTAAGTTATGCCCAGCTGTAAAAGGCATATGCTTGCCCTGAAACAAGGAAACTTAAGAATCTTCCTCCATAGCTTCAGTGTCATATCCTAGCTTTCATGATGAAACCAGCAAGCCCCAGAGGCATCTCCAACAAACAGGCAGCTTTTCCCATCACCACTGCTACAATCCTGAAGAGAGCCATCATCAGAGACTGGATGTGGATTTCAATCTCTCTCTTGCTTTCTCTTCTCCAGCCTGTTGCACACAGTGCTTCAGTGCAGATCTGAGCTCCTTCGCCATGGGAAGGAACAGCAGGGCTCACAGTGTGCTGCGGAGACTGGTCCCACATGGAGTCTCACATTACTGTGCTGGCTCACATCTAGAGCATGAAGCCATTTCTCCAGGCCCTGGCTGTTGTCATGCTTCAGCCTGTCCGTTGGCCCCTTTGTAGGCCCTGACTTTGGCATACAGCAATTCTTGCCAGTTCTCTCATTCCCTCTTAATTTCCACCCTCTGTCTAAGACCAAGTAAGTCCTCCGGCCCAAAGGAGGTCAGTCCTCTCCTGTCACAGCCCCAGGTCCACCCGTTTGGCTTCACAATTTGCCAGTCTCCTGGCAGCTTCCCAAAGCACTGACCGCCACCAGCATCTCCTGTGCTCCATGGCTCCCAGGCCTTGCTGGCCAGTACTGAGGCCCATTCTTTCTTCCCATATCCTCTCTGCTTCTTCACTCCAGGCCAGCTCACTCTTCTTTTGCACACTTGCCTCTTCTCTAAATGCTAAATTGATCCCAAGTGGTCTCCCATCTTTCCCAGATTTGCAAAATCCTGTTTTGAAGAAAGATAGGGACTCACTCCATTTTCTTATCCCCCTCTTAACCTCCCCTCCCCCACCCCAGCAGGCCAATCTCAGAGCAAATAGCAATTTGCCTTACATTAGTGACTCAGTTTCCCAGACCTTTTGCCAGGGGTATCCCCCGCAACAACAGAGCACCTGTGCTAGGCCCCCAGTTTGACGGCCTCTCTCTTTTCAGCTCTTCTATGAAGGTTCATTTTCTTCACAGCATTCACTCCAGTGGAAACTCTTTATTTGCAGATGGTTTGTTTATCTTCTGCTTCAGCCACTGAAGTGTAAGCCCTGTGAAGTCAGGGACTGGATCTGATTCAATCAATACACTCAATAAATACTTGTTGAATGAAATACATGAGTATGTAAGACTTGTGTATCCCATATACACAATTTCCAAAATTAACTGGAAACTCAGTCTCCTTCCATTATAACAATAAAACTTATTTAGTCCTCATTACTGGGCTTTGAGGGAAGGAATGGGGAAAGAGATAAGGCAACAAACATTCAGTGATCTAGCAATATACATTTTCTTTTTTGAGACAGGGTCTCGCTGTGTCACCCAGGCTGGAATGCAGTGGCATGATCTTAGCTCACTGTAGCTGCCAACTCCTGAGCTCAAGTGATCTTTCTGCCTCAGCCTCCTGAGTAGCTGTTACCATGGGCATAAGCCACCACACCTGGGGTCTCACTTTGTTGCCCAGGCTGGTCTCAAGCAATCCTTCCACCTCAGCCTCCCAAAGTGCTGGGATTACAGGCATGAGCTACTGCGCCCAGCCCAGGAATACATGTTTCTGAAGGAGAAATCTCAATCTCAATTTCTCCCTCTCTCTCTCTCTCTCACACACACACACACCTTTTTGCTCTGTGATCTTTGTACAATAATGGTACAAAACCACTGTAGCAAGTGTCAACTGGAAACCATGGCAAAGATAGGAGTAGGGATGGTGGGAAAAAGTCAAGTCAGATCTAAAATGTATGTGGAAGAAATTATCTCTAGTACCTGCTGAGGACCCAGAGTCCTGCAGCGCAGGACAGCCTAGGTCCCCTAGTGTCCACAGTCACTTTGTGAAGCTACCATTAGTGAGACAGACCCCACTCTGAACTTACTCCCTCAGTAGAACCGGTGCTTCTCCTCTTGTGCGCTTTGGATGTAATGCAATCAATTAATAAGGACCACATTTTGCCTTACAGGGACTCTTACTGTTTGTAACAAGACTGCTGTCAGGAGCTAGCAGCAGGCAAGTGGGAAGACTGCTTCTGCACAGTCCAAGGAGAACACAGCGTCTTTGAATGGTGGGGAATCAGGCCACATTGGTACTGCTTGTTTCCTACTGGCATTTGTGGACTGGGTGCCATTAACTGTGTCACATAGAAAGACAATGTCCTTTATCCCATTAGTTTACATTCTATTTGGGATGTTCTCAGAGAAGTTTGTTTTTTTAAAAATGTACTTTAATCAACCAACTTAATTTTTTTTTAAAAAACTAGAACCCCATTGCACAGTGGGGCTCTCAATTCCACTGACAATTTTTTTTTTAAGTATTGGGTTGACCAAGTGATAGAACAGAGCCAGCAAGCATTTGGGATCCAGGAAAACACCCAGATCACATATCCACAAAAAACAGTGATTCAAAAACCCAAGTAGAACTTCAAGGCACATGTAGCTGACTAGTGAGGTCAGGGCAGGAAATGATCAAAGCCAAAGCAGACAAGAATGGGAAGACACAAGCATGCGGATTCATAGGGAATAGACAGTCCACTTGGAATAAGATGAAGGAGGCACAGGTACCCACAAGTTACACACAGGGTGGCAGTCAAAAGGCATGCCTGGCAGGCCATCACTGGAAGAACTACGGTAACTGCAAAGAGGCAGGAAATGCCTGGAAACAGAGGCCTGAATTCTGATGGAGTCGTCTCCATAAACATGGTGGAGATAGGTGTTCAAGGGGATCACAGCAAGTGAGATTCCCATAAGAGAGAGCTTAAGCTGGGGGGAGCAGCCACCACAGAAGCACAGAAGGCTTCCACTTTCCCAGCTTCCTAAAATATGACTGTGTTCTTTACTACAGCACTGTCAATCACTGTACACAACCTCCTAAAAGCAGATGATGCAATAATAGGACTGTTTCACGGCAGCACATGACACTTCCAATGACCAGGAAGAAAGTGGTAAAGCCAAAACCTGGGAGGAAGAGCTTGTGAGAGGTCAGCATGGCTGATCAGGGAAGGCAGACAGCACGAAGAGAGGGGAGATGCTCCTAAGAACAGTTTGAACACACTGACACGTAAACAACCTCCATTCCTATTAGTATCTGACACATGGTAGGGAAACAAAGGGTTATTCAATACATGGTGTTGAATGTACGAAAAAGCTGAAGTTGGACCTCTGCCTCATACTATTTGTTAAAATAATTTCCAGATAGATAAAACATTTAAATGTGACAAAATGTAGCTACAGAAGTACTAGAAGACATCAGGAGAGAAAAGGCCTTCTTCAGTAGGAACACAAAACCCTGAAAATAGAAAAGATTAACTCATGAAATTGAATGTTTCTAAATGGTAAAAACACAATAAATGAAGTAAAAAGAACAGTGAGAAAAATGATTGCACTCTTATCACAGTTTATAAAGAACTTCTATAATACAATGAGAAAAAACAACTCAATGACCCTCATATGAGGCATCTAAAATTGTCAAAGATATAGAAGTAGACAATAGAATGACGGTTACCAGGGGATAGAGGAAAGAGGGATGTAAGGAGTTATTATCTGATGAGCGTAAAGCTACAATTATATAAGATGAATAAGTTCCAGAGCTCTCCTACATAACATAGTGCCTACAGTTAATAATAACATATTGCCTACTTAAACATTTGCTAAGAGGGTAGATCTCATGTTAAGTATTCTTACTACACACAAAAACAGGTTATGTCCTTTATCCACCCTTTATTATCCATTCTTACTTCCTAACGAGATGTCGTTACTTATATCTGGGTTTATAATCTTACAGGAAGTAGGAAGAACTCTGCTGGGACAACTATATGAGAAAGACCATTCTCAAGATCTTCTAAGGGCTCTTGACATTAATCTGAAAAACAGGCAGGTCAGTGTCATTTATAGCAAACAATGGCACTATTACCAGTGGAAAAGAGAACAGAATGCATGGTTAAAGTGCATATGATCCTTTGGGTTTTAGCACAGCACGTCCACAGAGAAATCCTCTCTGGCATCCTGTGTATGGGCCTGAGGTTCCTACAACGTCTTCCCAGTGAGCACTCACAGTGCAGGATAGGCTTACTGTAGGTGGCCTCTCTAGTCCCAGCACAAGGACTGTCTTCAGTCCCAGGGCTTGGGCGTACTATTTCCTCACATTGACAAGGCAAGCCTCCAGCCGCCATTTATGAGAAAGTCCACAAGATGGAGATGTCACTACAGGGAAGGGAAGAGGATGGGCCCGGCCTTTCCCAAAGCCCCACAACTATATACACGCTTGAGGCTTGAGGGGTGGTTGTTTGCTTTTTTGTTTCATTTGAATACTTGAACACAGATGGTTAAATATTCCTGTCGTTTAATTTTCTTTCACAAAGAAAATATTCAGAAATTCTCTGCTCAAAAAGTACATTTTCAAAAAGTGAAGTGTTTTAAAAGTCTGCTTTCATTAAACAATTGCATCTTGTATTCCTGAGGGCCTTTGCAAATAGTTCTGGTTTTCTTGTTTTGTTTTGTTTCTCTTAAGTTCCAATTTCATGAAGATGTTACTCTATTTCTAAAAGACTGCCCTATTAACAAAGCTATAATAGGAGATATGGAGATGGATTCATTTTAATATCCTTGACTTGACTTGATTTTCCATATTGTTTCTTCAGCACTTCCTTTCTATGTCAATTTATCATTCCAAGTTTTATCAACATCTAACACATTAATATACTTGTGGGGGAAGAAATGGAAAACTCCAAGCTCATGACAACGTCCACTTGCATTTCCAAAGTGGGCCGAGGTGCCTGAAGGGTGTTTTAGCTGGCCTGATTATCCCAGGACTTCAGTGAAGTAGTCTTGTTTCCAAATCAAGGGAATGAAGTTCTAGAACTTTCTAGTATTATATGGGGCTCAGGCACAATGTTTACTAGTCAGGGGTATGATCACAGAAGATGTGGGTCCTCATTGCAGAAATGCAACTATTCATAATATAGTACGTTTTTGGTTTTAATAATATATATATATATATATATACATAAAACATACCAACCACAAATCTTACAAATTCTGCTAAAGTATACATATCTCAGTAAAAAAATCATACATCTTAATAGGGCAAAAACTACTTGCATAGGTAAAATTAGATTATGGGTGATATCCAAAGAATTCAGTTGTCAAATATGAAAAAGAAAAAATCAAACTATATAAAAATGTCTAAAATCATAAGTACAACTGATGTAATATTCTTGGGTGATGGTGTACAAGTATGATTTGGAGTCAGAAGATCCTCTTATTTTTCTTTTTCCACTTACAAAACATAAGTGGTAATACAGCCAGGTCCAGTGGCTTCCTGGTCTTAATAAAACTGTACATCTGATATGTCAAATGATTCATCATATGGTTTTTCAGAGCCACACAAGGTGACAGTGAAAAAGACAAGCAAATGTAAAGGAGGTGATAGACTCTTAGAAGCTACCTTACTTGCCCATGGATAGAGTAGATGGTAAAGAAAACCAAGTTCCTACAGCGATAGCGTACTGTAAGAAGGAAAGGAACTTAGAAGAGTCACCCCACCACTGCTGTTCCCCAGTGACCCCATCTCAATGCCAGGCTCTCTCAGAGGGATTTAACTCCAGAGCCTTCTTCAAGCCAAGGACTGCTGAGTCCACACCTCCCCAGGACCTCTGGAACATCTTCCTGGATGTCAGACAGGCTCCTTAGACCTCACATGCACAAGGTTGGAAGTCTCCACCCAATTTGCTTTTCTTCCAGTATCGTCCCAGTTCCTGGTTTCTAACATCCACACATTCGTGCAAGCCTGAACCTCACTCATTTTGCATCTGCTGCTCTTACCCTCCAGGCAGTTGCTCCTGGCAAGTCCCACAGCCACTGACATGTTGAGCATGGTCTTCTCTCTTGGACTCTGACACTGCCTCGCGGCAGCCCTTGTTCCTGCAGCCTCACCCGAGTGGCTTGTTCTATGCTACTAACAAATTAGAATTGGTCACCTCCTGTCTCCTGTTTTTAAACTTGGACAGCTCCAGTGGTCTCAGAATAAAGTCCAGCCTCTTCCCCAGGATGTTCAAGGCACTCTGGGATTCAAGTCTAAGTCTTTTTTTTTTGAGATGGAGTCTTGCTGTCACCCAGGCTGGAGTGCAGTGGCATAATCTCAGCTCACTGCAACTTCCACCTCCCAGGTTCAAGCAATTCTCCTGCCTCAGCCCCCTGAGTAGCTGGGATAACAGGCGCGCACCACCACACCAGGCTAATTTTTGTATTTTTAGTAGAGACGGGGGTCCACCATGTTGGACGGGCTGGTCTCAAACTCCTGACCTTGTGATCCACCCACCTCGGCCTCCCAAAGTGTTGGGATTACAGGTGTGAGCCACTGCGCCCAGGCTCCAGGATCCAATTCTACCATTCCTGGTTTAACTGCCCACCCTCTTTATCCCCAGGGGCACTTCAGCCAGTCCAGGCAGAGAACGAGACACAGACAGGAGTCCTTCAGGATCCTGGATCTTCTAGCCCAAACCTGGACCTGGGTTTCCAGTGGTAGAAAAGCAGGCAGAGGCTGAGGCTTCCCTTTTAGAACCTGGGAAGAACACCTCCAAAGCCCAGGGCTTTGGTCATCTTGTGGGACAAATGAACCCCTGTCTGTATAACTTTATAACTTCATAGACCTCCAAAATGTTCCCAAGCAGTGAGCAACTAAGTCACCCCATCCTTCCATCAGTGTTTACCGTGGCTCTACTATTGCCAGGCCCCAGGCACTGTAGGAAACACACCAATGAACAGAACCTGGTGCTAGTCCCTGAGGAGCTGGCAGCCTGGCAGGTGCAAAATGTGCAACGTCGTATCAGTAACACTCCAATATTACTCACTTCGGCCCCAAATCTTACATCTCATTTGACAAGGGTCATCTGTATGGTGATCTCTTCAGGACTACAGGTAATTTCAGCTAATTCCAACAGGAGGTGCCCTAGGGTAAAGGATAGAACTACCGACAGGTAAGGGCGTCTTTGGGGTAATCGAATGGTTACCTTATTATCAAGACCTAACTTAGCCCGAGTGTGCTCAGCCTAGGGCCATGCTGGACTGTGGAATCTGAGAGCTTGACACCGTAGGATCTACATGCCATCTGAGAAGTTAACAGTGACATGTGACTAGGCAAACCCCACTGGCCATCCCTTCCTCCCGGCTTAAGGTCTTGCCTGCTCTCAACCCAACCAAACCCCCAATTACCAGCAGCACTCGGCAAAACACACTTCAGAATACACATAGAAGAGGATCTAAACGTGGAACACAGGTCGTTTGTTTTAAATTTGGGATTTGAGGTAAGTGATCTCTGATGTCACTCATGTCTAGATTCCTGACGAATGAGGAGCTGCTGGAAGTTACATGCCATCATCTCCTACACTACCTCCTCCCACCAGATACACATGGTGGTCTTCACACAGCACTCCCGAGTGGACTTTTGTTTGCTCATCAAAATCACCCTCTAAGGTAAGGGTTGGTGTAATTGGCATTTACCCTCAGGGATCAAATAACTTCCAAGTGAGTGAGCTGGAATCCTAACCAGCCTTCTCTAACTCAGCACTCTTGCCATGTAAGGGTAACTTTCTAACTGTTCTAAAATTATAGGTCTTACCTTTCCCTTGTAAACACATCCTTGGGCAATCATTTGCTTCTGGGAGTCATAATCAGTTAATTTCTGGTGGTCTAATACTCTTGCCAAGTTAAATTCCTTCCATGTACCCATACAATTCTTTCTCTTCTGGTAGGTCCTGGATTAATTATACAGCACCTTAATGGGCCCACTAATTTCTGATGTACATAGATTTAATCATTCAATGGTGAAAACTGATGTGTATATAACAAATTGCAGAGCTTACATAAAATCTAGAACAATTTTTAAGGAATGGAATCAAAACATTCACACAAATATTTTAGAAGACATTTTTATACTTTCTATGGAAAGTGTGTAGGGGGATGAGACAGTAATATTAAAATATCACCTTTAATAAAATATTTGCTTAGTAAATAGTGGGAAAGAAAGAGAAAATATTCCTGGCTTCGGACAACATTCTGTAAAGAAAATACTTCATGTTATGTCTTTTATTTATATTTTTCCTTTAACCACACTTAATCAAATTGATTCCCCTCACTTGAGGACTGTGAAGCCATCAGCACACTTGTCGAACTCACCTTTCCAACCTGGCCTCCTGTGGGGGTGAGACGGATGATGTGGGGGTGGTGGGCACACTGGATCCAGATGAGGGTCTTGAGGAGTGATGAGAGTTGTTGCCAAAATTGCTGTATCTAAGAAGTGCAGACGTTTAAGGTGGTGGAAAAAGGATAGAGAAATAAGTACAAGTCAGTAAATAAGACTCAGCAAACCATTTTAATTTTTGCAAGATAAACAGGTCTGGAAATGCTACCACTGTTAGTGATAATTCCACCTAAAGAGGTTTGTTCCCTGTTTTGTTCTGATAATTTCTCATAAGAGGAGTTTCCCAAAGTCCAAAACCGTTAGGCAGCAAGATTTATGACAAAGGTTTTAAATAAAACCCTAACAGTTCCTGTCTTTTCAAATGTATATTAAAATTATTTGCTAACATAAATTAAAAATCCAAATCATTTTCACTTGAACCATGAAGATTTTTCTTGCCTCAGATGGTGGCACAATTAGTGTTAATTCCATCACAGGTCTGTAGGAAATACCATATGGTTGGCTAAAGAAACATCTTATTTAAAATTCCACTTTAGTATTTCCATATCAATTTAATTCATTAAATGTAATCCCAGCGCATGTTCAGTGATTGAGGAGAAACTGTCCCCAGGCCTTCTGGACTGGCCTGCTCCTTAGAGGTGCATGTATTCATGTTTTCATCCAACATTTCCCCTGAACCAAAATTATAGCCATGAGGTTTACATGAGATTTGATTATTTTCCAGACATGTCTGACAAGTTAAATTTCAAGATTTGTAAAATTTTAGATTTCTGTTTTTCAGAATAGATGTCCTTTAGCAGACCGTATTTAGCTATCACTACTCAGAGCACTCCCAGAAAACAAATCATCATTTGACACCCTTGCATGGGCTCAGACACTCAGGATTACTTACAAATAATGAGGCTCAGGGAGCTCTGCCTCACAAACCTACCCAGCCACAGAGCAGGACCCACCCCTTCCACTAAACTGGTTAGGGACACTGTATTAGAATGTGTGGGACCCCAATAATCACTATGATATAAGTACACAAAGAGCTTCTTGCACATGGAGAATCCAGTCCAAACGCCCATCAACAGAGGTCAGAATCCCTTCTGGAAAGCAAACGGACTTCAAAATCAGTGTATCCTTTGACAGAGTAAGTCAACTTTTAGGAAGATAACATAAGGAAATAATCTTATAGTTATTTATATACTGAAAACGTCATACAGGAAGATACTTATTGGAGCATTATTCATCTTTTTTTTCTTTTTCTTTCAAGGAAGATCCTGCAAATAGTGGAGCATTATTTAGATCATGGTAGAAAACTAAAAACTACTCAACCAGGTTACAATGTGGAAATGGCTAAGAAAGTATGATATAGTATTTGTCAATGGACTATTACACAACCATTAAAAATGATTACCAATTTTGTAAGTGACAACATGAAAAATGATAATATAGGCTAAATGAAAACATGAGGATATAATATACACAGTTTGATCACAAATGTGCAAAAATATTCTCAAAAGTGAAAAACTATTTTTAAACAATAATATAGAGAGGAAATTTCAGTTTTCAATAAGAAATTTCATTATTATAATGGAAAATAAAATACTGATATGACCCACATCTATTCTGTGCTGCTAATTCTGGTCAGTTTGGCTGTTGCTGTCCTTATTTGTTTATTTAGTGTCACACGGCTGGCATGTTCTGAGTGCCAGACAGAGAGAGGCTCAGAGTATAACACTTTAACCCATCATCTTCTATGAACACATCATCTTTGTGGGACTTGGTTTCTGAGTACTCGTTCTCTTTAAAAACCCAACACTCTACATTTCAAACAGGCTAATTGCTTCTCCAAGTGAGAGTTGGTTTAATTTTTCAAGAGTGCTCCCAAACCACAGGCCACATAGGAAGCACAAAAGCAAAGGATGAAAGGAACATACAAAGGCAGAAATAGAGAAGGGAGAGAAAGCCAATGAGCCAACAGGGAAAGAAACCAGGCTGTAAGCACGGCAATGAGGGAGAGGAAGGAGGCTGCCCTCCATGACACCAAGCGCTCTCCGAGACGAGACCCCGATGCAGCCTGTTCCGCACGGGCTCCACGCCTGTGTCAGCAGCTGCCTGGACACTCAGCTTATCATCCTACTTCAGCAGCTAAAACAATTCCCTTCCCACCACAAGTGGACATCCTGCAGAATGTTTTAACAGGATCACTTTGCTAAAATTGTGTTTAAATGATGCTATGGAAATAAGCAGAATGTGTTTTTCCCTCCTTTGGTTTTCCTAATGACTAAGCAATTAATTCAAATGCCTCATAGTCCAGTTTTGCTTCTCAACTTCAGCCAAACTAACTAGATCATACAACTCACTGTTCAGCATTTGTGTGTGTGTGTGTGTGTGTGTGTGTGTGTGTGTGTGTGTGTGTGTGTGGAGGGTGAGCGTTCTTTTTAATGACTAACTGGCTGGTCTTTATTATAATCCATTCAATTGCAGTCAACCACTGAGTAGTCCATCTGTGGTCACACAGACCCATGAAAACCACAGCAAGTGAACATCACAAAAATCAATAGGAACAAACAATATTTATACAGTATCCAAGTTCCTGTTGGACAAGTGATTTTAAAAGTTTACAAACTTTGCTCAGTTAAATCAAAGTCAACCTTCATTCACAAGCAAGTAGCTTTTCTTTTTTTTTTCCCCACCCCCCCCAATTTGCGTGTATCTTCAACTGGACAGCTTATATATTTCCATTGCTCCCACCCTCAGAACTATAAGTAGTGGTGAAGCTTGCAGACCAAATGGGAAGGATCTGGGGCCCAGGAAAGCCCCAACTAGGGCCAAGACCATCACCAGAAAGACCAGGATCACCACCATGGGCTAACACGCTCTCTGGGAAAGATGAGATCGCCAACATATTTTTGTTCCAGTCAAATGTTCAGCTCCTAACTTGCACATAGATATTGTTCTTGGAAGGTGTAAGAGTCATGTTGGATTCATTCCACAAAAACTGTGTGAAAGATAACAACAATCCCGGAACTATAGACCTGGAAGAGACCTGCAGAGAACTTGTAGCTTCAAGGAATTCAAATTTGGTTCACTGGGATAATACAATTGGGGTACAAAAAAAAAAAAAAAAAACCAGAAAAAGAAGAAGAAGAAAAAAAGAAGTTCAGTTCACAACTCCTGGAGGCATACAAAGCCATTCTGGAAATAAGAGGAAATTAATTTTCAGATCCTGAAGTTCCATATCTGTTCTTTTTAAAAATGGATCTTCCCATGCTGCTCCTAGGGTCTCCCAGTGCTCTCCAGCTTCTCCTTCCAAAATCACCTTCCATTTTTAGAAAGAAAAGAAACCCTTGAGCAGGTGAAATCAGTGTGGGGCACTGGCTTGTGCTATAAAATCTCCATGGTACAAGCAAAGGAAAACATCACTCCTGAGGGAATTCCTTAAGAAGTATGCTGGAGGGAGAAGATGGAGCTTTATTTATCCAGGGAAAAACTAGAAGCAAGGTCTCGTGCCTCATCTCTGTCTACCTGCCCACCTGAGAATCGGCCCCAGAAATTAGACTGTTGTCAAGGATGCATATGAGCTCACTTACTTGAACTGAAACATGAAATCAGTCTTCTTCTGACAGAAGTTAAGTCTTACTTGACTAAGGACTGGCTTTGCCAAGTAGGTATACATAGGTATTTTCCAGAATTAAATCGGTTAAACCTGAAGCCCCAAGGTTTTGAAAAAAATATAAAGCATATATACAATAGACAAATTACATCAACGATTTAAATGTATAATAAAAATAAAACTGTAGACAGGCTTCTTAAAACTTGGAGGGAAACTTCAAAATTCTTTCAGGTTATATGTAAGTAAACATTGTTAATGATCATAGTTTAGCCCTCCTATTAGATGAAAGGTCTGATACCCATAAAGACTGGTTATTTTCATGGTATGAAGGAGCTCCCTTCAAGGTTCAGGTCCTATAAGCCTTCATTTAAAACATGGTGCAGCTTCATGTTGACTAGGGCACCCAGGCTGGGGTCCCCCAAACACTGGCTCTGGCAAAAGCATCTTGCTGTCAAGGACTTGCCTTGGCAGGGTGTGGCGAGTGCAGTAAGGAGAGAAAGTGACCGACTGCCCAAATGACAGACAGCAGCACCACGTATGGATCAGAAAACGACTCTGGAACAGGCTCCCTGGGGTTGAAACCTCCCTCCAACATACTAGCTGAGTGACTCTGTTCAAGGTACTTAGCCTTTCTGTGCCTCAGTTTCTTCACTGTAATAAGGGCTTGTAATAGAACCTACCTCTCAAGGGTAAAGTAATACTTTAAAGTACTAATTTCATGGAAAATACAGGACACGGCTCAAAAAAATGCTCAATAAATGTCAGCTATTATTAAAATTAAGATGAAATGGTCATTAGAATGATCAACTATTGATTTTTGGACAACTGATTGTTCAAAATATGCCAACTCTATTTCTAGTTCCCCACTCCAGCAGAGAGTTCATAATGCAGGCAAGAGTGAAAGATATTCATACAGGCAGACACCTGTTAAACATTCTCGGGCGAGTTCTGATTTGCACACCTCCCTCTGCCCCCATCTCCATTTTTTATAAGATTTAAGTGTTCACAGTAAAATGATGTCATTATATTAATACCTATGAAGTGGTTCAAACTGTAATTGTGTGTCACGTTATGGGAAGATATTAGCATTCTTTGAAAAGAAAAATGCATACATTAGAATATAAAACAAAGCTATAGAAAAGGGAAAGAAAATAGACACCCACCTATTAGAAGAGAAAGATCGGAAGTGGTAAGGCTCAGAGGCAGAATATGTGCTCAAAGAGACAGAATCAGAGGAACTGTCAAAGGAAGAAAAGCCTGCTCACAATGTGGCACAGAAAGACAGCAAAGGACTTTGATACATTCTTCAGGGTCAAAAAGACTTCATGCCACATGGCTTGGTACAAGATGTACAAATTTGGACACATTATACATATGTAAAACCTTACATTTAAAAACCCATTATTAATAATCATATTTTAACAAATAATCCCCTTAATTCAAACAGATGACAATTTTCTCTGTATCTTCCATAAACACTGGTCATTATTTAGTCAGGGGTCAGCAACTTAATGCCACAGCTGCTCCCTCCTTGGGCTGAAATCCACAAAAAACATGGCAGAAGCCAAGCCAACGGGTGCAGTTAACACACTGTGTTCTCCTCCCCGAGTTAATCTCAAACAAGCCTCCAGGTGAGCAAATCTACCTGCTTTCCTTCTGGGACTCTGCTTCCTTCTCCTTGGTGGACAGGGGGGAGTCCTCAAAGTCATAGGAGAAGAGGTGGAAAGGGCTGTGGGGCACGTAGGGCAGCTTGTCTATGGTCGGTGACACCTTCAGGGAGCCGGGTGTGGCGGAGGAGGGCCGAGCAGCTGAGGCAGGGGGTGACAGGAGGGCAGATGGGATGGCCTCAGGCCCAGAGGACCCACTGCGCCGGGTGGTCCCGCCTGCCGTGCCAGCCAGAAGCGGCTTTCCCTGCGAGCTGGCATTCGAGACAGCAGGGAGGGCAGAGCTCTTGGGAGCAGCATCCTTTCCAGTGGGGCTCTGCCCTGAGGCAGGGCTGACCTTGCTGTTGGGCCAGCAGGGAGGAGGAGGAAGAAGAAAAAAGATTTGGGAGAGAGGGAGCAAAGGTTAGGAAAAAGAGAAAGACAGACAAAAAGCCACTTCTGTACTGTTATCACTCCCTTCAGAGTCCAGCTGTGTTTCTCGAACTGCAGCATGAAAGCCTGTCACCAGAAGTTTTGGTTGCCCCAGCAATCCTGAAGTTTGTCAAACCGGCAGGTAAGACTTACAGAGGGCAAGGAGGTGGCTCTCAGGCCAAACCTGGCCTCCAGGCCTAAGAGACTTGGGAATTTACTGGAACCCCAAAGACTCTTCCCCACCCGGCCCTTCCCATGTGTCTCCCTGCTGCTTGTGTTGGCATCTGAATTTCCACGATTGGCACTTCATCTCTGTCTTGCTCAAATAGCAGATCTGTCCTCCTGCTAAAAAGCCCAACCTTGAGGAAGAGGTATCTCACAAAGCCATACGCTTCAGTAACTGCTTCCAGAATCTTTCATGAAAGCAGGTATGGCTAAGAGAAAAGGAGAACAAATGCCAGTGAGGAATGCAAAGAGCTAAAAAGAGGTGCCAGGACAATAAAGCCAAATTTTGCCCGTTTCATACTTTTCTCCAGGACCTCCCACTGCATCTGTGACATTCAGACTCCTTCAGACAGGCCTGATTCTGCCACAGTTCCAGGTATAAAATCCTGACCTCAGCCCCTCCACACACAGTAACGATGGGAGGTGATGCGTTCATTGATTGTGGTCATCATTACACAATGTATACATATATCAAATCATCACTTTGTAAACCTTAAATATATACAACCTTTTTTTTTTTTGAGACAGAGTTTTGCTCTTGTTGCCCTGGGCTAGAGTGCAATGGCATGATCTTGGCTCACTGCAACCTTTGCCTCCCAGGTTCAAGCGACCCTCCTGCCTCAGCCTCCCAAGTAGCTGGGATTATAGGCGTGTGCTATCACATCTGGCTAATTTTGTATTTTTAGTAGAGATGAGGTTTCACCATGTTGGTTAAGCTGGACTCGAACTCCTGACCTCAAGTGATCCACCTGCCTTGGCCTCCCAAAGCGCTGGGATTACAGGCGTGAGCCACCAAGCCTGGCATTATATACAATTTTTAATTTGTCAGTTAAATATCATAAAACTGAAAAAAAAAGAGCTTTCCATCTTCAGGGGGCTGGATTTAGACACTTGGATATTTTAACAGATACATTTATAACCTGGGAATCTATGTTAAACTTTGCATTTTTCCAGTCCTCTCCCAGAGAAGTTGGCTCCCAGCCATGTTCGTGTGAACATGGAATGTGAGCCGTCTTCTTTCTCACCTCACTTTCCCACCTCAAATTCAGAGCTCTACCTGTATGCAAGAGCAGGAACACACCAGTTTCCCTGGATTGATGGGAAGATGGCTATGCTGTAGTGAGCCGAGGGCAGTGCCTCCGGCGGGGAGCACACATTAAGCAGAAGCCAGCAGAAGCAGGGCAGCAGAGACACCAACCCAATATAAGGAAGGGGAAGTCCTTTACGGTCTCAGAAGTTTACGCCAGAGAACAAATAACATCCAGATGAAGGTTAATGAATACCTAGGTACTATCAAGATCAAGCTCTGCTATTTAACATGCACATGTTTATTTCCTAAAACTGAAAGCCCAATCGTCTCTGGTAAAGGATGCCCTCCGGCATCACTTTGTGGAGTCAGAGACTCTTCCGGGCATAAGATAAACAATCATCTGCCTGTATAAATAACAATCCTAGGCAGAGACAGCACACCATTAATGGGGATGCCTTTGAAGGCCACCTTTTCCAGCCAGATTCTTCCATCTGGTCTGAAGGGGCAGAAGCCTGTGCATACCTGAGGGTTTAAGGGTTAGTGCGGGTGGGACAGAACATGCACCTTTCAGCAGATAGGGAGGCATATCCCTGTTTCAGTGATAGTCTACAGAATTTCCTACAGCTCTTTTTCAACTGAAGGTGGGATGGCAACCAACATCCTCCCTTCCCAGAGCACCTCTAAGTAATCAGTCACTAGCTCTAAGCACAGCAGGGGCTCTGTTTCATGCTGATCTTTCCTGAAATGTGTGGCTAATTCTCTATCATCAGCTCATTCCTTTCCTCTCCACGTCCTGCTGGCTTCTTCTCAGTCATTTCCAAATAGGGGCATCAGTTTGTCATCAGTTTGTCAGTTCAGAGAAGATTCTATGACCCCTGGGCATGGCAGGAGTCTGAGTGTCAAATAAGCCCATCTGAGAACTTGCGTGCTGCGCACTGCTAGCCTGGCAGATGAGACATCCGTAGCAAAGACTCCATTAAATCTAAAGTTGGCAAAGATTTTACTTGGATTCATCCAAGATCCTTTTGATTTTGCTTATTTGTTGGAAAAAAAAATACAGTAAAAATGTTCATTTGCAGTGGCAATCAATTAAGTGAAGAAAACCACTCAATTTTAGAATTATGTCTGAATACTGGAAAAAGAAACTACCTGTGAGCAGTTTTTATTGTTTTATACAGACATCATTTGGCGAAAATAGCTACAGAATCTAAAAAAATCTGCAAGGTGCCCATGGCTGTCAGCATTGCCTGAGGATAGAAAGAAAGCACCGTGCGGAGGAGGTGAGTAGAGGACAGCAAACTCCCCAAAGGGCTACAGAGTTATATGTTAGTTGTCCTGGGTGCGAAAATAAATACTGGGAAATTTTGCTATGATGCCTGGGGTGAAAGCGTTCCTGCTTGTTCCAATAAAAAATAAACCTGAATCATTAATATAGTAGTTATCCACACATTTTAGCTAATAGTGTAACTGGTAAAATCGAGAAGAAGGGAACACGTGGAATTCTTCTTACTACAATGCTGAAAGGGTGAGAATCTTCCTAGGGGAGATGAGCCTTTTTAGTCACCATCAATCTGGTTGAGCTAAAGCATTCAATGAGGGAGGGAATGGTGAGGAGAAAACCAGTGATTTTTCCATAAAGTGTGGTTAGGAAGGCAGGATTTCAATAAAAAGTGCAGTTCTCTAATGAAAACATGCTCAGGTATTTCTACAAAACCAGTGGTTCTGTGGCTCTGTGAACAGGGTAAGTAAGAGTTTGGAAGTGGGAGTCAATGAGGAAGGGAGGTGGCCACTAGAAGGTGGTGAACTATCATTAGGAAGGAGTCTCCCACTTTTAGTGTGAGCTTGGGAGGCTCCAGTCCTAGGTACCTGTCCTTGCCCTGACAGGAAGCATCATCCTCTCTCTCTTCTTCGGAATTGGGCTCCGTGATTGGCTGCTCCTCTTCCTCCTCCTCCTCCTCCCTGAGACAAAGCCAGGAAAAGAGAAATGCACAGAGACAAGATGGAAAAGTGAGATGAGCATTACAAACAGGAAGATGAGGCAAAAAACAGACAAAAAACAATGAAATAATAATAATAATAATAATAAAACAGCTAGCTGAAATGAAGAAAAGCACACTCAGTCTGTTAGGAGGCAAGAGACAGTTCTGAGATGTGGGACTTTAAATGCAGAGTGGAGATGTAAGAAAGCAGAAGAGGCCAAATATCTTTGTCAAGCTGGCTAGATGCCACTACCGTGCACCCCCTACAGGCAATTCAGAGAAGCTTCTGGCCGTGGGCAGACCTCCTCTGTGGTTTTTCTCCTCCACACAGAATCATCCAGTAAAGGTTTTTGGTGATCACCAGCTGCTGCAGCAACCAGAGTCCTCACATCTTTACTGCATCCCTCTTGATTAGAAATCACCAGGGGTCAGGTCAATTTGGCACGGACTAACCTCCATGGTGGACCTATGGTTTCAGCATGCCACCCCTCATTCTCCACGAATGGCCATCCCAGATTCTCAATGAGTGTGTTTCAGGGGTGCAGTTCCACTCCCACTTCAAGGGTAGCACAGTCTAAGTGGGGCCAATTCATGTCACACCTGGGGTTTCTCCTGGTACCATCAGGGATGACTCACTATAAGGACACCCTGAGTCCAAGAAAAACATAGTTGAAACTGGGAGAAAAGGAGAGGAAAGCAGTCCCCCTGACCATTTTAATGCCTGTATCCAGCAATTCTGGAGCTCCACCCTAGCCTTTCACCAATGGAAGATAATAAATTCTCGTTGCGTAGGGTAGGTTCAATTGGGTTTTGTCCTTGCAGCTAAATACAGACTAAAAACTTTAATAACTGGGACATTCTCTTTCTCTGGCCTCTAAGTCCTGTCAACATCTGACTTATGTGGCCATGGTCCACATGGAACACCTGTTCAATGCACTGCTGGGCTTCTCAATCCCTTGCCTTGCTGAACTCCAGTGACTTCCACCTTTAGCCTCTCCCACTCCAGACCTCACTGTCATACAGAACTAGTCCAATTTGGAAATCTTACATCCAATCTTCCCACCCCTGACCACAAGCTCCCATTCACCCAAATCTCTCATTCCTTTCCTCCCACCCAAATTCTTCAACTTCCTAATGCATGTGCAGCTTCTACTTTCTCAATGTCCCCAACACCTTCTTGCTTTCAGTCCTTATGGATCCACCATGTCTCAATCCAGGCATCATCTACCAGGATCTTTAACTCCGTCATCCCACTGTCCTTCAGCTGTGTTTTTTCCTTTTTACCAACATATAAAATACATAAAGAAAAGTACACAAACCACTGAATTTTCACAAAACAAACACCTATCTAACCAGCACCCCCTTAATGCTCCTTTCCAATTGCTTCCCTCTCCCACCCCACATCAAACAGTATAAGTTAGCTTTGCCTCATTTTATTCTCCATCTAAAAGGAATCACAATCTGCCTAGCTTTTGCTCAACATTACACCTGTTACATATACTTACATATACATATACGAAATAGTTACATATACTTGAAGGTCATTCCTTCTTATTGCTGTATTTCAGTAGTTTACCCATTCTATTTCCGATGACACTTGGGTACCCTTCAATTTGGGGCTATTTTGAATAGTGTTGTCATAAACAGTGTAGTACATGTCTTCTGGTGAACATATGTATATATTACTGTGTACTATATCTTGGGATGAAATTTTTGGGTCATAAGATATGCGTGAGTTCATCTTTATTAAAAGCTGCCATTTAAAAAAATGATGGGACTAATTACCATCCCCATTAAGTAGTAGATGAGCATTCTGGTTATTTTACATTCTTGCCAAGATGTGATAATTTTGTCTATTTTAGCCATCGATCTGTATGTAGTGATGTCTCACTGTGCTTTTAGTTTGCTTTCTCTGATGACTAATGAAGTTGGGCACACTGTAACTCTTTTAATCTCCATTTGCATATGCTCTTCTTTGAAGTGTCCAAGTAATTTTTTGCCCGTTAAAAAAAATGAATTGTCTTTTTTCTTTATTTGAAGAAGTGTTTTTTTGGAGACCAAGTTTTGCTCTTGTTGTCTAGGCTGGAGTGCAGTGGCACGATCTTGGCTCACTGCAACCTCTGCCTCCTGGGTTCAAGCGATTCTCCTGTCTCAGCCTCCTAAGTAGCTAGGATTACAGGCACCCACCATCATGCCCAGCTAATTTTTTTTTTTTTTTTTTTTTTTTTTTTAGTAGAAACGGGGTTTCATCATGTTGGCCAGGCTGATCGCAAAATCCCGACCTCAGGTGATCCAACCACCTTGGCCTCCCCAAGTGCTGGGATTACAGGCATGAGCCACCACACCCGGCTTAGGAAGTGTTAATATCATTTGCCCTTTGTCATTTATATGTGCTGTAAACATCTTTCCCTTCTCTGTGTATTGTCTTTCATTCACTTCATCTTTTAATAAACAGAAGTTCTTAATAAGGTCCTGTTTATCTTTGTTTGATGGCTAGTGCCTTTGTGTGTTGTTTTAATTTTTTTGTTGCTGTTGTTTATACCAGGTCTTAAAGATAGCCTCTATGTGTCCTTCTAAAAGCTTTATTTCACTGACTTTCACATTTACATTTGTAGAGTCCATCTCTAACTGATTGTTGTTATCATGTAAGAGAGGGGTCAGATACATTTTTTTCCCTAGGTCGATATGCAATTAGCCCAGAACCATTTAGTAAAGGGCCTTCTCTCTGCTTCAGTATCTTGTTCACAAATCAGGTAAATATATATTAAAATATATATTTGTAGATTTCTGGACTTTTTCCTACAAGTCAACTTGTCTTTTGCTGTACTATTGATAGGGATTATGTTGAATATATATACAAATTTGAAGAACTGACATCTTTGCTATGTTTTTTAATCTATGGTTGTGATATAGCCTTTATTTAGATTTAATCTTACTGCTATCTTAATTTTTCTTAGTAGTGTTTACATTTTTACGGAGGTCTTAGGTATCTTTAAATTTATTTTTAGGTATAAATTTGGATGATACTGTACATATTATCGAACTCTAAATTTTATTTTCTATTTGTTGATGTTATATAGAAATAAAATTAACTTTTTGTAAATTTTGCTTGTATCCAGCAATTTTTCTAAATTAATTATACTGTTTCTAGAGTTTCTTTTAGATTTCCTCTGTAGACAATCACTTCATCACTAAATAATGATGGCTTTCCTTACTTCGTTCCAATTTGTCTGTACTTCCTTTTCCTTGCCCTAGCCCACTTGCTAGGATCTCCAACATTATGATGAAATGGAGACAGTGATGCTTCCTTTTCTTGTTCCAAATCTCAGGGAAAAGTATAAGATTTGTCATAGATTTTTTTGGTAGATAGTCTTCATTAGAAAATTTTCTTCTAATCCTAGTTTGCTAAAAATCTTTGTTATAAACAAGTATTAAAGTTCTGCCAAACGTCTTTCCTTCATTTTTTAAAGATAATCATATGATTTTTCCTTTTTTCCGTTAAAGAGTTAAAAAGATTGTTTTTTCAAAAAAATGTTAAACCAACCTTGCATACCATAAATAAAAATAAAGATAATACATTTTGTTGGCCGGGCGCAGTGGCTCAAGCCTGTAATCTCAGCACTTTGGGAGGCCGAGACGGGCGGATCACGAGGTCAGGAGATCGAGACCATCCTGGCTAACATGGTGAAACCCCGTCTCTACTAAAAAATACAAAAAACTAGCCGGGCGAGGTGGCGGGTGCCTGTAGTCCCAGCTACTCGGGAGGCTGAGGCTGGAGAATGGCGTAAACCCAGGAGGCGGAGCTTGCAGTGAGCTAAGATCCGGCCACTGTACTCCAACCTGGGCGACAGAGCAAGACTCTGTCTCAAAAAAAAAAAAAAAAAAAAAAAAATACATTTTGTTGTAATGTATTATCTTTTTATATACAGCTAGATTCTATTTCTTAATAATTTAAGATTTTTTTTTTTTTTTACCACCTATTTTGGAAAGAGATTGATCTGTGATTCCCCTTTCCATAATGTGCTTGTCAGATTTTGAAATCAAGGTTATGCAGGCCTTACAAAGAGGTAGGTAGAGGGATTGAGAGTTATGTAACTAAGAAGGGAGAGATGGATCTGGACTCGGGGTGACTCTAACAGAAACAAAGAGAGTAGTGAGATAGCATCCCTTCTGTCACAGCAGAAGCCACAAACAAGCACATCTAAGCCATCCTTCTTTTTTTTTTTTGAGACCGAGTCTCACTCTGTTACCCAGGCTAAGATGCAGTGGTGCGATCTTGCCATCTCGGCTCACTGCAGCCTCTGCCTCCTGAGTTCAAGTGATGCTCGTGCCTCATGAGTAAATGGGACTACAGGCATATGCCACCGTGGCTGGATAATTTTTGTATTTTTAGTAGAGATGAGTTTTTACCATGTTTGCCAGGCTGGTCTCAAACTCCTCACCTCAAGTGATCCACCCACTTCAGCCTCCCAAAGCCCTGGGATTACAGGCATGAGCCACTATGCCTGGACTAGCTATCCTTCTGTGCTTGGCATAGTACACCCTCATACACCACCCCCCACCAGCCTCAGTCTTCTTTTCCTCCATCTGCTCCCACAGCCACCAAACTATACCTACAACCTCCATCATGAGGCCACCTTCCCTCAGCTTGATCAGGAGTTTGCAGGTGTTATTACTTCTGGTCCACACAGAACACCCTCCGCCTTGCCAACCCATGGGCCTCTCCTCTTTAAAACAAAACACTGAGCCCCTCCCTCCAAAATTCCTTGATTCCATTTACTCTCCCAGGTAGAGATGGAGACGTTCTGGAGCCAGATTGCCTGGGTCTGGTCTTCAGTTTCAGCACTTTTGAGCCCTGTGACCTTGGACCCCACTTTACTCATCCCTACATGGGGGAGCAACAGTACCTATCTCCTAGGAGGAATGCATTAATATGTAAAAGCACTTTGTCTTTTTGATCCATCTCTTTTTCCAACGGCTGTCTCACAGATATTTAAAGACAGCTATCTGAACCTACATCCCAAGCTGTCTTCTCTTTGGGTTCAACATCCTCAGATCCCACAAGAAATTTTCATATGATGTGTGTGTTGTAGCTTTGCTATCACAAGTGGCAGGGCAGAACCAAGGGTGAACAGCACAATGACCCACTTGGAGGGCCCACATCCAGGATGCCCTGTGACCAGAGCACTGGCCTTGCCTATAATGCAAAGGGATGGAGAAGGAAATACTCTCTCTTGGGGCACAGGACTTTCAAGGCTTGATTTTATTTAGTTCCAGTCTATGATAAAATCAGTCAAATGAAATGATTTTTATGCTAATAATATTTAAGACTGAATAATTAATTCTGACAACTTTGCTTTTTCTCAAGCTAGATTTTCTTACAAAGGATAACTTAATTGTGTTCATATTGTGCTAAGGAATTCTGGGTGTGTGGCCTTTGGCTTTCCAATACCTCCACAGGTCTTTTGCTTGTGATTGATAAGGAGTTACTCCGGGGCACAGGCCTGTTCCAAATCCATTAGGTATTTTCCTTTTCACCGCAAACAGTCCCAGATTTGAGGTCACCTTTTCAAGTTGGAAAAGCAACCCAGAGGCCTGTAGCCTGACCAGTTCTTCGGGGCCTAGTTTCCAATAAAGCCAATTTAATGTCTTGGATTTGAGTCTCAGGCTAATGGTTCATGTTTCTCAGGCTTCGAAACACCAAAAGGAAAATGAATGTTGCTGAGCTCTTTCAGAAACACAATACAAACATTCAAAATAATGTTAAAGTATGTTCTAAGACCAAAGCAATCAGAATGAGGAAAAGTTGAGCAATACACTGGGAGCAGACATTTGCAATATATCTAATAGACAAACTCAAATCAAGAATATATGAAAATATATTTTAAACTTCAAAAGCACAACTATAAAATGAATGAAATACATGAACACAGCCAACAAACTTGTATGAAGAGGTATTTTATCCTGATTATCAATCAGGGCACTATAAATTAAGGCCACAATGAGATACCATTTTCTATCTACTTGGTAAAATTAGAAGTCTAATGATACCAAGAGATGAAAAGAATGCAAGTCAACTCACTCATATATTGTTGATACGAGGATATCTAGGTATAACGTGGCAAAATAATTAACACTATCTTGTAAAATTAAAAATATCATGACCTAAAAGTGGCATTGCTATAGCCTAGGGCAGTGATTCTGAACCAGGGTTATTCTGCCCCCACCCCCAGGGGACATTTGTCAATATCTGGAGACATTTTTAGTTGTCACAACAGGAGTGGAGGGCAGGGAGTACTATCGCCATCTAGTGGGCTGACACAAGTATGCTGTAAAACATCCCACAATGCACAGAATAGCCCCCACGACAAAGAATTATTCAGTTCAAAACGTCAACAGTGCTCAGGTTGAGAAACCTTCCCTAGGGATACTGAAGCACCAGTGTACTAGGATGAGAGTCCAAGAATGTTCTCGGCAGCACTATCTGTAATTGTCAAAAGCTGGGGAAATGACCCAAATGCCCACCAAAGGGCAAAAATATATAAAGATTGTGGTAAATTCCAGGCAGTGAAAATCCATATTGCCAGCTTCACATGACAATATGGACGACCACCAGAAACATAACGCTGAGTGACCAAAACAAGTCCAAGAAAGAACATACATTTACAACGAAGTGCAGAAAATGAGAATTATATAATGTGTCATATGTGTGTAATAATACTTAAAAAATACAACCATTGAAGTAGAGGGAAAAAAGTAAAAAAAAATACTGAAAAAAAAACCCACAATAAAACCCCATAAGACAGTGATAAACACATATTTAAGTGTTGGTTACTCAGGCCTAGGGATGGGAGAATGGGAAGCACAGAGATGGAACTTAGAAGTAACACCTTGCTTTTTAAGTTAAGTCATAGTCTCCTTGATGTTCTATTATATTCATAAATATTATATAAAATAAACCAGAAGATAGTCATGCACAGACCAGTGATGACAATGTGTCATGAACCAAGGATTATAATTAACCCAACTCTGTACAATTAGGATTTTTAAAATATGTAATGAAACAGTTTTTTTAAACTTTTATTTTAGGTTCAGGGACACATATGTATGAGTGTTATATAGGTAAACTACATCCCAAGGGTTATACAGATTTCTTCACCCAGGTACTATGCCTAGTATCCAATAGTTATTTTTTTCCTCTTCCTCTCGCTCCTCCCATCCTTTGCCCTCAGGTAGGTCCTAGTATCTGTTGTTCCCCTCTATGTGTCCATGTGTTCTCATCATTTAGCTCCCATTTATAAGTGAGAAGATGCAGTATTTGGTTTTCTGTTCCTGCATTAGTTTACTAAAGAGGCAGTGTAATTATGCGGCAAGGGCTTTATCTCCTTCTATTTAACTTTTTTTTTTTTTTTTTTTTTTTTTTTTTTGAGACTGAGTTTTGCTACGTTACTCAGGCCGGAGTGCAGTGGTGCGATCTTGGTTCACAGCAACCTCCACCCCCCTGCGCCCCCCGAGTTGAAGCAATTCTCCTGCCTCAGCCTCAGTAGCTGGGATAACAGGCATACACCACCACACTCGGGTAATTTTTGTAATTTTAGTAGAGACAGGGTTTCACCATGTTGGCCAGGCTGGTCTTGAACTCCTGACCTCAAGTGATCCACCTGCCTCAGCCTCCCAAAGTGCTGGGATTACAGACACAAGCCACTGCGCCTGGCTTAACAAACTTTATTGAGCACTTATGTGCAAAGATGCTGGGGTGCAGTAGCTAAACGAAGTCCCCACCCTCAGATTACAGACCAGTGAGGGAAGAGACACTAAACAACTCACTGTAGCAGAAAGTATTCAACCCATGGGGCTCAAGTTACTCGAAAAGATTCTACCATGCTGTTGAAGCAAAACTTGGCTGTTTAAAGTCAAAGAGGACCTGAGAAAGGGACAAGATGGAATTCTGCACATGACATTCCCTTGTGAAACATGTCAACTGACCTAGGATCAAGTCTAATTTGCCTCGCTAATCTCTAATCCCTTATCACCTCTCCAACTTCATCTTCCATTCTCCCTTTGTGAACCTTCCAACCCAGTCTTACACAGTCTACTGATATGTCAAGCTTCCACTGAACACCAAGGGCATTTCATTCTTGGAGTCCTTGCAAGAGCCATTCTTCCTGAGTAGAGTTACTTTTCCTGCTCTGTTTCTCCAGGAGACCCCGCCCAGAGCCCTGGCTCCGAGAGACATCCAATAAGTATTTGCTGCCTGCTGCAGTTCCATGGCCCTGAGGACCTGCACAGCATTCAGCACAGAGGCTCTTGCTATGGATGATCCAAGGGCAAGACTGACAATTACTTGCAGATGACCTCAGAGATCTCCCCATGTTGCAGAGATGAAGGATGGGGTCTAGAGAGGGCAAGATCAAACAAGTTGCCAGTAAGAACTCTGATCTCCTAACGTCCAGGCCAGACTCCTTTATGCCATGCCAGGCTACCCCATGAAACTAAAGCAGAATCTAAACTGTTTTCATCATTGCACGGTTCCTTCTAAGCAACAGTCTCCTGAACTGTGCCTGTCAATCCTTCTTTCACACAGCACAGAGAAAAATAACACCTTGTACTGGACAAGGCTATGTACGGCTCCCAGAAGATCAGCCCAGAGCCCAGTCACCCTAGACTTGCCTAGTTGTCCTGAAAGCCTGGAGGAGCAGTGTCTTATGACCCATTTGTGGCAACTAGTCAAAAAGCTGTCTTAAGGTTTAGATAAAATGCAGACATTTAAACTGTCCCATTTAGTTCCATAAAATGCATAGGGCATATAAGATATTCATAGAAATATTTTGCTACATTTTTGGTAAAGAACGTGGCCCTCTGGTCTTGGTCTGCAGCCTTCTGTGTTACTGAATCCTTAAATTGCAGTTTGATCTTGGCCTCACAGTGACTCACACTTTGCTAACTTTAAGGCTGTTTCTAGGTCACTAAGGGCCCAAGGTAACATTTGAAAACTTCTAATTAGCAATCGTACTCAGTTAAGACAAATACCTGGCCAGCTTGAATCAGTGATTTCACTTAAAAGTAGAGTTTTGTTAGCCATCAAGTTTTTAAAAAAGTTTCTGCAAAAGATTTTTACCAGCCAAGAGAATGAAAAGACATCTAACAGAGCCCAGCTGTTGCTCCGATGTTTCCATGGTGAGAACCCAAAGTTAGACAGGAAAGAATTTATTGTCCCTGTAGCATGCAAAGTTTAGGAGGAGTATAAAGTATAGCTAATGGATCCCAAACATACCCAAGAAGCTGGACTATGGGCTAGTACCTTAATACATAAGCCATTATTTTGCTATTTTGTTTTAGAATCAAATAAATATTAAAGGGTCAAGCATATTATTTCTGCTGAAACATGGAGTAGTTTAACATAATGGAATTCAAGTCTGCAGAATACAAACATCAACAGAAAAAAAAACTCAATTAGTAACTGGGGTTACAGATTCATTCAAGTGTAAAACAAATGAATCTAGTGATAACTACAGACTATGAGGCTTCTCAGCAGTTTCTGTGTATACCTTGATTTTGTGTTTTAAAAAAAAAACTTTATTCTAAACCACAGATATTCATTGCTTTAAATGTCCCTCAGAAGTTGACAGAGCAGAAGTTGACAGAGAAACTAGGATGAAGGTAGGCTGCATTTTTCTAAGAACTTTGGAAAGAGCAGGAACTAAGCATAGTCCCCTCCTGAGATTTCAGGAAGGCAGCCTTCAGAGGCAAAACAACAGCCCTGCTCAGGGTCTGGTTTGAATCTGTCCTGAGACCTTGGTGGATCCAGGTCTTATTTCACTCTTAAAATGAAGGGAAATACACTGGAATGGAAGACTCCAGTTCTGGCTGCTATGACTAAACAATCCAACTGTGTGGACATGAGACATGTTTTGTCACTTCCAGAAGTTGTACAATGACTAATCTCATGTGCGTTTTTCACATATGGAAAGAGACCACCCTCCTAAACCAGGACAAGCTCAAGGCTGTTGAGGGTGACCTTGGGAGGTCCAGCAATGGGGGCGACTGACACTCTCTCTAATGCATGCCTCAACGCTTCATGCCTCTCCAACCACTGGCAACCTCCAGCCTAGAGATTCGCATCCTTAAGGCATATTCTTTTAAAATGTGAATGGTCAGGCCCTCCTTTCAGAAACTGCATTCAACTGTTCTGCGGTAGAACCTGAACATGGGTTATTTTAGATGCCTGGCAGGGTTGAGACTACCCTGGCCTAAGTTATCAATGTTTCTCACAGTAGCTTGGCATGAATAGCCATGACCCATGTCCCTGCTGCCACCCTTCCTCGCCTCCTATCCTATCCCCACCAGGCCGGCAGGCAGGCAGACAGGCAGCTTTTCAGATGGGCACAACTGAGCCTCACATGCTAATAACTGGACTCTGTGCTGTGGTTTCCCAGGCCCTGCAGGACCTGGTCTGCTCACCGTGCAACCTCATCTCCACCCTGTGCCACCTGTCTCCAGCCATACACTACAGCCTCACCTCCCGAGATGCCTATTAGATACCCAGCTATACCAAGCCCTTTTCTCCCTTTGCCACTGTACATGGCACACCCTTGGCCTGGGGAGCTCTTCTCTGACTCTTCTCATCCTTTGGGACTCAACCTAAATGCATGAGGAGGTTTTCTGGATCAGCCCCGTCACACTTTTCTCTTTTCTAAAGAGTTTTTGTTATTTTGATGAATATTTACTTACAGGAATTCACACTCCCTTTGAGAAAGGAAGTATGCTTATACTACTACTGATAACAGTTAAGCCCCCTTTGACCAGAAATAACCACTGTTATACATTTGGTGGGTAAACTTCTAGATTTAAAAAAAAAACATATTATTCTACAATCTTTTTACACAGCAAACGATTTGACAACTATATTAGCACTTCTGGTATTGGTATTGTGCATTTCTTCTACCTGCTGGTGGCATCTACCACATAAATCATCCAAAAGTAGTAGATGTTTTACTGACCTAGCTAGTCCCCAGTTGTTCACCACGCTGTACCACAGGGACGCAGTAACGCCTCTTCCTGTCCACATCCTTGTGCACTTCTGGAAGGCCTCCTCAAGGATATATTCTTATACTCCTGTAACCCTCTGCCACATGGCCCTGTTGGCTCGCTTCAAAAGCCCTCTTCCAAAGCTACTCATATTTACTTGCTATAATATTTGCACTCTGTCTTATGAAACTGTACGTTTTGTAAGGTTCATGTTCACCACTGTATTCTCAGATCCAAGAACATGGGAGGCACAAGGAAATAGAAGTTGGGGTCTGGTGTGGTGGCTCACACCTGTAATCCTAGCACTTTGGGAGGCTGAGGCAAGAGGGTCACATGAGGTCAAGAGTTAAAGACCAGCCTGGACAACATGGTAAAATCCCATCTCTACTAAAAATACAAAAATTAGCTGGATGTGCTCACTTGAACCCAGGAGGCAGAGGTTGCAGTGAGCTGAGATTTTGCCACTGCACTCCAGCCTGGGTTACAGGGGAAGACTGTCTCAAAAAAAAAAAAAAAAAAAAACCCAAAACAAACAAAAACAAAAAAGAAATAGGAGTTAGATGAATACATGAATATGATTTTGTTCCTTTAGTCCCAGAAGACAGTATTCCTGTCTCAACAAAATCAGTAACTATAATATCAAAGGTCATAAGATGTCACTACTGACGAAGGAGTCTTTTCAGGTAAGGCTACTCTGAAATAACACACCTCATATTGGGGGCTTCTCTTCTGGAGAGCTGGTGGCCTGCTCGTTTACTTATAGATATGAGCTATCGTGGATGTGGACCCAAGTCCATAAATGCAAAGAAAAACAAAGGTACAGTTCAAGGTACTTCATAGTTGTTTTTTCCTGATTTCATGATCAAAATTATTTGACCCTCCATTTGGAAGGCAGTTTTGCAAAGCTTGTTACGGATGCAAAAATATACAGAAAAAGAAAAAATAGCTTCTGAAGCCTGGTAATTCAGTATGTATTTCATACCGGAAGGCCTGCACACATGCATGCAGTCGTGACATGCCTTACCCCACCATCCCTGCTCCATCCAAGGATCCCTGGGAGACAAATACCTGCACCCCACAAGCCCTGACCGGCCACTTCCTTATGAGGGCTCATCTCTAGTCAGTTTTTAATCTCATGTTTATAAAACCAGAACCACATGGCTGGGGGGAGGGGGGGAAAAAAAACCTCAGGAATGAAATTATTTCTCTGGGGCCATGTGGATACTGCAATTGAGTACTCGTGAAGTGTGATATAATAGTCTCTGGATCCCTCACTGAGCTATCATGTCTTCGGGAAGTATGCTCTCTCGGGACAATCAAAGGCATTTCGGCTACAGAGAATCATCCCAAATGTGCCCAGGTTTTCTTGAGTTCTGCAGGGCACTTCCATTTTTTCTTTGCTTTTTGTTTTGCTTTTTTGTTTCTTGAGACACTCACTCTGTCACCCAGGCTGGAGTGCAGTGGTGCAATCTTGGCTCACTGTGACCTCTGCCTCCCAGGATCAAGCAATCCTCCCACCTCAGCCTCCCAAGTATCTGGGACTACAGGTGCGCACCATCATGCCTGGCTAATTTTTGTTTCTGTTTTTGTTTTGTAGAGAGATGATGTTTTGCCATGTTGCCCATGCTGGTCTTGAACTCCTAGGCTCAAGTGGTTCACCTGCCTTGACCTCCCGAAGTGTTGAGATTACAGGCGTGACCCACCATGCCCGGCCTCTGCAGGGCACTTTCTGAGGGCCAGGAACTGGCTTCCCTATCCTTTGTCTTTCTCTGCCTCCCAAGGATCTCTCTGGGGAACGCAGGCTTTCCTTGGGATGGCTGTAGTCACTCACTTATTCTATTTACTTAACAACCTCTGTGCCAGGTGTACTTATGCTAAGCAGTTCATATGGTTCCCTCCTTCAGTACTCACAGGAACCTCTGAGGTAGGGACTATGAATATCCCCATCCACAGATGAGGAGCTGAGGCACAGGGAGGTTCAGAAATTTGCCAGGATCACAGCTAGTAAGCCAGAATTGAACCTAGGAAGTCCAGCTCCAGTGTTCATGCTTCTAACTACTCTACTGTGCTACCTCTGTCTATGATAAATGCTTTGTGGCTGGAAAAAAAATGCCTCTTCTCTTTAAGGACTGGAAGAAGTCATTAATCCTTCCATCTTTAGATTACTTCCTGAACACCATCAGCTCGTCTGATGATATTCATGTGCACAGGATGTCCACTAGTTCTCATCTCTTGTCCTGTCACTCTCCCTGCCCATCTCACCAAAGCCCCATTCCCACTAGGAAACTGATGAAACCATGATATAGGGGAACCACGAGACATATTTGGATCATGATTACAGCCTGTGTTAATTCCAATTAGTCTCTGAAACATAAAAATTACCTCATTTAGAAACAATAAATATTTTTTCAACATGAATGTGATGCTTCTGTCATCACCATCAGCCCACTAAGTACAAGCTGGGGACAAGCACGATCTTCTCCAGGTCTCTCTAACTGGGCCTTCTTCAATTTCCAAAGCCTATTCCCAGAAGACTCCCTTGCAAAATGATTCACACCAGCATCACCTCTGCCCAGATGGACTTTCTGGCTGTCAAATTTGGCCTCTTCAACCTACATGTTCAGGGTTTCATTTCCCTATTTGTTCAACCTTCATCAATGAAGAGTTACCACCAGGCTGCCTCCACAGGCTCTTATCAAGCAAAAATAATCTCATTTCTCTTTCCATGGCTGGATTTGATCAACCCAGCTTAGTACTCCTTAGATAGCCTCTGCTCCATCTCCAAAGGGATCCTGGGAGTTGCAGAGGGCTATGTAGAGAGAGATGCTTATTCTCTAGCTGGATGATGCACACCAATGCCTGTGTGGACTGCCAGCAAAAATCAAGCCTTAGAAAGTGCTGTGAACATTCAAAACACAGATGAGAAGGTGCATATTACAGGAGATGTGGGGTTTGGACAGGTCAAAGGGAAGCTTGGCACTAAAAGAAAATTCCCAAAGCAAGTAAAACATTCAACTAGAAACTTGAACATTTCTGTCTGAGGTATGTTCACCTCCATTCCCAAAGTAAACAGCTTGTTTCTTCCAGAGCCCTCATACCACCTAAGTTCACTCTAGCCTGAGAAACAGTCACACTTGATGATAACTGAGTCAAGGTTCATTGACTTGAAATATGGGTGATGGTCTGTTTCTTCATTTCATGAGATGAAAGTTCTGTACATTCTCTTGCAGGTTTTCCCTACCACTTCTCTGCTCACGCAGTTTATTTTTCCTGGGTTAGGGCCTCTAAACCAGAGCTTCAACCATCCTACAGGTACTGGAGTTCCAGAAGTGCCTATCCAACTGACTATGGGAATTTCCACCTGCCTGACCCATAGATACATCCCAGAGCTTACTGACTGGCCTGGGTTACTGATTGCCGGAGAATCACCTCAAGCCTCTTTGTCTTTGTCACCATGGAATCTAGTCACTGTCCTACAAACCACAGCCTCCTGCATTCTCATCATTTCCCTGTACTTTCCCTTCTCTCTGCCCCTGCTTCAGTCAGGCCCCCTCCACTCCTTCCTGACCAGCAAAAGCCCTGCACCAATCTCCTTGTGCAGCCTGCTCTCCCCCAGTGAGCTCCCCACACTGTGCCCAGAATGCTCCTGCAGAAACACTACACTGATTTTCACTTAATCATTTGAAATTCATCAGCAGCTCCACTTGGCCTTAAGGATAAAATTTTGCCAATTTCTTCAGAACCTAGAAAGATCCTCAGATTCAATTCAGGAAAGTTCAAACCCACAAGAAATTTGCAATCTGGTCACAGTGAATATTTGAGAAACCAATCCTTCCCCAGATATTGGGAGCATTGCAAAGTAACTTCTTCCTCATGCCCCAGTGCCTCTGCCTTTATTCAGTACAGTTTTTCCCATTTCCAAGCCCACACTCCCAGCCTTCCCAGACCTCTTCTCTCCAGGCCACCCTTTGCTATTGAACACTCGGCATGAATCTCTTGGACGCTGCTGAATCACTGGCTGTATTCCAATCATACTTTTGTCAGGAGGTCACCACCCTTGTCAGTGAATCCCATTTATAACAAGTCACTTACCATCAGATAAATCTTCCCAAGTAGCTACTTGCCACTCATGGTACCAGTGGTTGCTAATCTGGTTGTTGTGAAATCCTCTAGCATGTTTATGCGGGTGCACAAAATATTTTCTCCAATTCATGTCCATATTCATTTAACAATTATCTTCTTTAACAGAGTAATATCCGTGAATGCTCCAGGGCATGGAATGATGATAATAACAGCACTGGGCAAAGCACATATTTGTGTTAACCCTCCCACCACCGTATTAAGGAGTACAGGCACCATCATCCTGAGTTTACACACAACCACGCCTATGCCCTCCCCCACCTCACCTGCTGCTCCTTCACTGCACACGGCCAGCCTTCCTCCAGGAGCCAGGGCTGAGCAGGTCACCTGAGCTGCAGATTTTGTAGATTAACGTTGTATAACACCTCATCTCATAGTATGTCTTTTGTTTGCAAATAGATTGCTCATTGCCAACTGCTTCCAAGAAAGAGATAGGGCTGCTCTACTATTCTGCTATTCTACTGTAGACCCAGGATGAATTCTCTAATCCTGGCAATGAAGTTTTGTGGACAAAGCATGGGAAACTGTGCTGCCCTAAAACTTAGGCATGTAAACACGCCTCCTTCCTGTCAAAACATGGGAAGATGAGCTCACCCCCCAGCACAATTCCATAATTAGGCTCCCCGATTTGCCCACTACTTCCTGTGGTTGGTGGAGAGATGCCAAAACTCTTCTTCACTCCTGCAGGAAAACAGAAAACAACACCCCTCCAATTGCCTCCCTCCAGCTCTCACCCCAGAGGCATAGCCCCAAGGCTTGGCTACCCGCATCCTACCACCTGCTAGGCCACTAATTGGTATGCATCAGCTATGAGCCCTCAAAAAGTGAGGATGGCTTAGGTCTCTGCTCCTCCACAGCCTCCCGATAATTGATAGTTAACTGTGGCTCCCTTTTAAGTATGAGTTCCGTTCTCCATATCTTCCCTTACTCCATCGCCAAGGTAGTGGTTACTCATGACTAACTGGAAAGCCTAGTTCCAGTGTTGCAGCTATTGCTCTGTACATTTTCAGAAGTCCCCTCTATAAAATGTCTTCGGTGTCCATTCACAAAAAAAACAAGAAATCAGTAAGTATGATTTCAGGATCAAAATCAAACAGTGACTAAAAAACAATACAGCTCGCTAACATTACCAAGTTCCAATAAAACAATTGCCAAGTGATTTTTCGCTTTCTCAACAAATCTAACTCGTCCTCAAAAGATAAAACATTCTCATTACTGAACACATTCTATAGACTCAGAAAGTAGTTTCAGGTATGTTAGGTTTTGAGTGCAGGCTATGGAACCTGACTGCCTGGGTCCCAACCCAGCAGAGCCTCTGTAATCTGAGGACAAGCTCCTTAATCTGTGTCTCGGTTTCCTCATCTGTAAAATGGGGACGATACTCCTACCTTGTTCATGGAATTTACAACACATGTAAAATTGTTTAGTCCAATAGCCAGCACAAACTTAATCCTCCAAAAATGCTGATGTTAGAGTAGGTAGTTAGGCAGATATGACTAGGGAAGGAGAGTGTCCCCCCACTCCAGGAATGTCAGGTGACCATCAACTGATGGTCTGGCAGTTGTTAAACTGTCTCTTTAAAATAATAATTGGTCACAGCTGGTGCCAGGGAAAGGCAGTCTCCTAAGAGACAGAAAGTCAGTGATCAGCAGCTTCCTGTTAAGATCTCAGGAGTTGGGTGATTGGGCTCAAGCACATGCACTAAGAGGCAAAATGGCAGAGTTTAACTGGTATATGACCTTCCTCTAGGACCTCTAGGAACACTGGAAAATAAGGGGAAAACGCCTCAAGTGAGCATGCACACAGTTTCAGTAAACACAGTGCACATGCAGCCCCTCCCAAGTGCCAGCAGGGCACTGTGCATGCAGACAGCCCACTCCAAGGGCAGAATCAGGGGAGAAGAGACACAAACCCTGGAACCACGTCAATGTATAAAACCCCAAGTCAAAGGCCAAAGAGTGCACCTGGATCTCTTAAGGCGCCTGCTTGGCCCTCTTCCAAGTGTATTTTACTTTCCTTTGTTCCTGTTCTAAAGCTTTTTAATAAACTCTCACTCCTGCTCAAAAACGTGTCTTGGTCTCTCACTCTGTCTTTTGCCCCTCAGACAAATTCTTTCTTTCGAGGAGGCAAAAATTGAGTTGATACAGACCGGTACAGATTCGCCACTGCTAACACTGGCTCCATCCCTATCTCTTCCATTGCTTACCTCCTAGGCACTGAAGGAAGAATAGCATAGCATCTTCCCAGGACAATGCAGAGGCTACAGTTAAAAAGAGGACACACATTGCTGAGCAAGCATGATGCCTAAAAGCCACATGGGACAGGACTCACAAACTGGACACCATAACAAATATATTTAGTGCAGATGATGAGAGGTACCAGAAACTCAGCTAAAAGACATTTGAGAGACAGAAAAAATGGTCAAAATATTAATTCTAAAATGCATAAAGAATACTTATATTCTACTTTTGAATCTGAAGGTTTCCATATTAAAAATAAAGACTGGTTGTAGGTCAATTAAAATAGGCAAACCAGGAGACAAATGAGCAAAGAATATTTACAGGCAACACTAAGAAAATGAAATGTTAATAGCTAATGAAGCAATTAAAGTTGTACAGCCTCAGTAGTAACAAAAAATGCAAATTACAATGCTGAGGCACATTTCACTTTTCAGTACTATAAAAATTCTGAAAATCTCCTAACATTAAGTGATAGTGTGGGAAAATGGCGAGTCATATGCTGATGGATAGTAAACCCCATACAGCCTTTGTGGAGAGCAATAAGGCAATATCAATATTTAAAATGTAAATGTCCATAGTCTAGAATTCTACTTCTAAGAATCTAAGAATGCTAATGCTAACATATATACACAAACATGTGTATGTGCACCAGTGTGTATGTTCATTACAGCAAGTTTGGTATGAGGGAAAAAATGGAACCAAGCCACAGCAAAATGAATGACAGCATCATGGCATTATGGTATATCTATATATTGGAACATTAGGCAATAATTTGTTAATGTACCATTAAGCAATAATTTTTAATGTACTGACATGAAAAATATAGATCCAATAATATATAGTGAATGCAATTAGTGCATTTACTAATTGCTTGCTAATTGCCAAGTACTCAGCATATATTTATTTCCACAGAATAACAGAAATAAGGGTTATTTAGGAGAATGGTGAGGACATGGACTCTGGAGTTAGACCGCCTGAACTCTAGAACCCGCTCCACCATATATTAGCTGTGGGACCTTGGGCATGGTACTTCAACTCCCTGTGCCTCAGCTTCCCCTCCTGTCACACAGTAATAACAGTACTTATATCGTGATGTAAGAGCAAAAATGGAGTTTATACACTTGAAGTACTTAATGTAATGCCTGGCAAATGATTAAGTGCTCCATAAAGGCTACCTGTTGTTGTAGCTGTTATTGTCATATTCATCTTTGCAGTATATGGTACAACTCTCTTCATTTTACATCACATAGGTGGCATCACATCTTTAAATCCCATCATTTTTATTTAAAAATATAAAGAGGCCGGGCGTGGTGGCTCACGCCTGCAATCCCAGCACTTTGGGAGGCTGAGGTGGGCGCGTCACGAGGTCAAGAGATGGAGACCATTCTGGCTAACACGGTGAAATCCCGTCTCTACTAAAAATACAAAAAATTAGCCGGGCGTAGTGGCGGGCGCCTGTAGTCCCAGCTACTCAGGAGGCTGAGGCTGAGGCAGGAGAATGGCGTGAACCCGGGAGATGGAGCTGGCAGGGAGCCGAGATCGCGCCACTGCCCTCTAACCTGGACCTGGATGACGGAGCGAGACTCCATCTCAAAATAAATAAATAAATACATTAAAAATAAATAAATAAATAAATAAATAAAAACATAAAGAGTTGCTATTTATTCAGTGACTACTATGAGCCAATGGCCATATATAAATTGACACACAGCTATTTTGGGAGAGCCGGGATCTGAACTTGCCCCCCCATGCTTCAATACCTCCATCCTATGCCCAAGACTACAGCGATTCTAAACACCCCTCTGGTGAGGATTTGTGAAGACTGAGTGCTCCCCACTTCTTAGGAGCAGTGGTGTGCTCTCTGCCAGGTGCAGGCTGAGCTTCGTGCTGGTCTCTGCACCCTGCCCCACACCAAACCCCCACCAGACTTCTCCCTGCAGCTCAAGTGGGCTCTCCACTGCCGCATCAGTACTCCTGGCCTGCAGCCCACCTGAGCATGGTCTCTCCTGCTCCTGGAACCAGCTGAGGCCAGGCCACATCTTCTCTCTGCTGCTCAAGGGTCAAGTATGTCTGTAGGTCAGACTGCTGTGCTCCCGACTACAAGCTCAAGGCTTGGTCACAACTCCTGACTCCCACAAGACCCATTTATATATCCTTATCACTTTGCATTTATTAGAATGAGGACTTCTGTGCAACATACATTAGTCAATTTTTCTGTAACCCTAGTTTAACTTACATGGAAAAAAATTAGCAATTCTTATACATAACTTTTTTCCTTCTTGACCATCAGTTGAAAATATTGGCAGCCAAGAGGAGAGATGCCCACTGCTGCTTCTCAGTGCTGATTCCTCGGCTCCACTTGAACATCTCTAGTGAGACCGTGCTGGGTTCCTCTTCCTCTGAACAGGTTCGTGAAGCCTGGCTGTAGACTGTCACACCTCTCTTACACAATCATTGTTCTCTCTTGCCAAGTTGTTTTATGCTGGTGTCACATTCCATTATGTCAGTTTTTTGGAGTGATGGATGTGAGTGAAGCCAATTAGAATTGGATATGTTGGCATTTCAGTTACTGAGAGTAACATGAGATTCAGTCAAGCTTTGGTCCCCTAAAAGTGTTCAAGCATATTTCCTGAGAATTTGAAATGCAAAACTTTGCTAAATGGACTTAAAATCAAAAAAAGACTCTGCTGTAAACCATGTAGTAGCCCAGAGTAACATCAGCTGTGAAAGACAATTCCTGTCTCCTTTGAGAAATACTGTTTCCATGACATGTGTTGGTAAAATACCAATGGATTTTCTTTAAGCTAGAAATATATTCTATAGATCTGTGTTTTCGCTGATTATATTCTCTGAAAAAGAGTGAATTTTGACCCATGCACATGAACATTTAAGGTAGGTGCAGAGTTCCAAATGCTTCTAAGAAAACTGCCCTTTCCAGTGGCCCAAACACTATCTCAGCATCATGTGGATTATATAACCAACGATCCGCCTTCCCCTAAGGCAGAATTTCCCAGATTCAACACTACTGACATTTTAAAACAGACAATTATTTGTTTGGCAGGGGGCTATCCTGCACTTAGTAGAACAGCATTCCTGGACTCGATCCACTAGATGCCAGTAGTACCACCCTGTCCCAGCTATAACAACCAAAAATGTGTTTAGATGTCTCCTAGGTGGCAAAATCATCCCTGGTCAAGAACCACTGCCCGAAGGGACCACTGGGACCAGTCCTGGCCTGCACAGTCCAACCTTCCCTGGACTTATCACACAGTCCCCTCCTCTCCACATGTCCCGTCAATCTGGCTTATCTCCTGCCCTTCTCCAACGCCTCAATCTTCGGCCTCTGTGCTCTGGGAACTCATGATCAGCCATCAGCAAAGTCCCATATAGTCTCAATCTCTTCATAGAATTTTCCTTTGACTTCCTTGCTCTAACAGCAAATCTAAGAATACTGTTCCCCATAGCCCTCACACATAACATGGTGGATTTTTCTCTCATACGCCACATATTCCCCTTTGCCAATTAAAGGTCATTTTCCCCCATCCTCCCTCTAGAAACCCAGACCCCTGGGACAGAGGTTGGCAAACTACAGCCTGTGGGCTACATCTGGCCTACCACCTGTTTTTATATGGCCTGTGAGCTAAGAGTGGTTTTCACATATTTAATGGTTGAAAAAAAATCAAAAGAATCATATTTCATGACATGTAAAATTCAAATCTCAGTGTCCATAAATAAAATGTCACTGGAATGCAGCCATGCTCATGCTGGTACCAGTGGCTGATGGCTGTTGACATGCTACAAAGGCAGAATTCAGTTGAGTAGTTGCAACAGAGACCGTCTGGTACTCCAAGTTTAACATATTACTTGGCCCTTGACAGAGAAAGTTTGCAGACCCTGCTGCTGAGGCATGTGGCACTAGTCTGGACCCTCCACTCCCTAACCAGTTGTCAATATCCACTATCTGCCAGGTCACTCTTCCATGTATATTAAAATATACACATGACTGAAAGCTGCATGGCACAACTGTTAACATTAGTGACTAAATGAAGTTCAAAATTACTTCTATAGTTCGGAATGTTGTGTGGAAATCAGCAGGATGAAACTGAAAGTTCACATGTTAAGTCCCATGCAGTGTTTGATATCAGAAAGACTGACACAGAGAGCAGGAAGCAGCCCTGTTTTTGTCAACAGAGGAAGAACCAGGATAAACAGAATAGTTCAAGGGCAGATGGGGTGCCTCAGGAAAGAGAGCACCCATGCCTGGAAGTGTACCCCATCTCTTGGGAACATGACAGAAAGGGCTCCTGCTTTGGGCTAAATTTTAAGAACTTTCTAGCATTAAGACTTTTTTCCCCTTCCAATGAAATTTGTAAATTTTAAGTGCAAAGATGAAACTCATTATGACACACACAGTCCCATAAAGATGCTTTTAGTTGACCAGTGACCAATACACTTGTACCTTATTGGGCAAATGCTCAGTGTGGAGTTCGATTTCTTAAGAAACCAAACCAAACAAAGCTGAGTTCAGGCTCTTATTAGTCTTCATTAGAATTAAAGCACATAGCTAGCTTAAGTCTACAGGGAGACTAAGCATTTCTCCTTTTCAAGTCTTTGAATTTTTGTATTTACCTCAAACAAAAAAAATACCTACAAGGTATGTAAATCAAATTGTCTCTCTAATCATCTCGCTTGAGGAATATGTTTAGGAGTGGTTGGCTAGGATGTAGTTGCCTGGGAAAGAGTCTGCATACTTTGGACATTGAGAGCCCAGGGCCCAACCCTTGGTCATAGCCCTTAGTCCTGTGATTTGGAATAGGCACTTAGCCCCATCTGTTTTCTCATTTGTACAATGAGAATAATAAAATCTGTCCTGTCTGAATCTTATAGAGGATGATCGTGAGAGTTAAATTCAAATGATACAAAAGGGCCATCTGAGTGGAGACTGCCCTATATTTTTTTAGAGCAACATGAACCCCTTTCTAAAACATATTTCTCCCTTCTTTACAAAAGTTGGCATCACTTGGGTCACTGAGTTATAAAATCTAGCCCCAAATCCTTCATATGTGGCATCTGCAGGCATGTTGCTACAAGCTAGCATTAGGTGCAGTCAGGGCGTTTGCAGAGATGAAGAGCAATGTGCATCTATGTACATGAGGCAGCTTCTGTGTCTTTCAAAGTATGCAGGGGACAGAACATAACGAGCCACTTGACTCTGAGGTAGTTTTGAGGCACAGATGTTGAGCAGGTGACTAAGCTATGCAGGAAGAAATCATTTCCCATTCTGCATTTCACCACCCCTTCCCACTATCTCACTCCTGGCTCATCAAAATCATGCCATCACTTTGGGGCCACAGGCAAAACCCCTCCAACAGGCTTCATAAAAGAAGTCACTTCATAATCATCAATCTAGATAGACAAAACGTCACCTGTCCTTACCAGCTGCAAAGTATATTTTGCTCGAATGCCACTAAATTAATGCTGAAGTAATAATTCCAGTAAAATGAAATTCCAAAAAGAATGAAGGAAACAGCATTCAGAGTGGCATCTCTGGCCTCCTGTTTTAGATCCTACCGAGCCCAGCACTTCAAGACTGTGAACCGCACCCAGGATGGTCCACTTCCATATCATCATCCTTACCAGCCTATTGCAAAGCATTGTTGTCTGAACTCACAACACAGGAATCCTCAAAAAGTGTAACAGCAAGAAACAGACAAGGAACAAACATGACGGAGCAGGAGAACACCAAGTACTACTGACAAGGTCCACCTAGCTCCTGCCCTCAGCATCTTGGGTGGTTTTATAAATAGGCTTTTTTCCAGATGATTGTGTACAATTTCCTCAACTCTCTTCACATTAACTTCTCAAGCCAGCCGGAAGAGAGCGTCAAGGGCTTTTTCTTTGAGAACTGGCTGAGTTTCTTTAAGATTCTAGATCACAAGATGCAATGCTCATGGTAAAGATTGTTGTTCCTTAATATGTTTAAAAGTTTAGGTCTTCTTTTCACTAAAATAGAGCTTGTTTTACACAGACTCTCAAACATAAAAGCCTGTAGAGAGAGGGCATCTGGGGTTACGAGGTAGAAGAGGGGTGTCAACATGGACCATGGTTGCACATCTATCTCAGACCAATGCCTTCCTCCTCCTCTTGGGATAACAGGCATCTGAAGGCATGGCCTGGGTCCTGCTCAAATGATTCCATGGGTATCAGATTGTTTGGGGCACCTCTTGGTGCTGGTGGGGTATTCCCTTAGAGATGGAGAGGAGGGGTATATCTTGATCACTCTTTCTTAAGGTCATCTAACTTATTCTGAGTGATTTTCTTCTTCATAATGTAGCCTGGTGACCTAAATTTGACTCCGAGGAGGATCTCTATGGCGGGGGAGGATGATCCAGCCAAGTGATACGAGCACTTTCTGCTTCCAGACTATCGGCAGCAGGATGGGAATGTGTCAGTCAGCCCCTGTGGATTTGGCTGGCAGGGACTGGACCCTGAAGTCCCTCATCCCAGTGACCTCAGAGCATTCATTTGGGAAGATACAACTGGATCCAGACGCTGGAGCAGGCAGGCCAGCCTTTTGTTGTACGTCTATACTATAGAGCCACTCTGGGTCTGGCAGATTTTGTCAAATTTTATACTTTAAATACATGTAATACCTCACAGGATTGCCAATCGTTCCATTTTCTTCTATCTTACCGTTCTCATTCTTCCTCTCAGCCCAAAGGTGAGGCGCATAGGGACAGAGATCATACCTTTCTATTTATATATCTTCATGGCTTCGAGTAGTCCTGGCCTCTAACGTACACTCAATAAAAATGTTTCAGACTAAATGATGAAATTAGTATGTACTGAAATATACAGAGACGGCTATTTGGAAACTCCTATGGGTTTTTTTCTGTTTAACTAAAAGCAATCCAGAGATATCCCTGTAATGTCAGGAGTATTGGGAGACTCTTCCAAACTCACATTGCTACAGTGGCATACCATTTATTTCTAGGCCAAAGTTTTGTGTTTGAAGTCTTTTCCATTTGACAAAACACAGCTTTTTTGAACAGATATTAACTGAGATAGTAAATAATACTTTTTAAAAACAGCTGAAAAACAGTTCCTGGGATTAATCAGATCAAGTCTGTGAAAGTTGCCAGGGGCCACCCTGTGTGGGAAATCCCCTGAGATGTTTGGCTGGTGGTTTAATGGTTGAGAAGAGGTAGACAGCGATGCTGGGGTCGGGGTTGGTGGGGGACAAACTGGCCAGCGGGGAAGGGAGAGTGGCAGGCACCTGTGGGCTCTCTTTTGGATGGCATCCTTGCACCCCTCTCCACTGCCAAGTTAATGCTTACTTTTCACGCAGATCTCGCACTTGGCTGGGCTTGAAGCTGGGAGCTGACTGGGAGCAGGGACTGGTAGGGGCCGACAGGGTGCTCTTGATGTTCTGCACTGAGTGCCTGCGGCTCCTTCTGCGGTCCAGGCCCCGGTGCTCGCCCCCGCCACTGGAACACACGCTGGCCCTCCTCCGGTCCCGGCACCCACTGGGGGGTGGCTCCGCGGTCTCATCACCATCCTCGTGCCTGAGCGCCACCTGGAAAAGCAGAGCATGCCCAGTGCAGGTCAGGCTTGGTATCCTTTCACAGACCTCGGGTGTGACTCCTTTTCAGGATTGCCCTAATAGGGATTTTTAACTCTGCCTTCCCAAACTGTACACCTCGGCTTCCCTGCCATGTCTTCACAACCACACATGTCCAAGCCAAACTGGAGTTGCCTGGAAGGCACTGGAAGATGCCTGCCACTGTGAGTTCTTCCCATCACAGACATGAAAGGGGCAGCCAATATGACCAGTGAGTCTGAGAAATATTTTTGTAATCGGATGGGATCTAACTAACTCTGTACCCCAGCATTTCCATTTCCCGGGCCTTCATCTCTCCTTGCCCACGCTTGTCTCTTTTCTGTTCCATGAGCCTGAATCCCTCCTGAAGCCTAGTGGTGGTTGGTTCACAATCAGTCTTGAGCTCGCTTTCCCAAAGAGGTGCTCAGAAGTAGCCAGAGCCACAAGATCCAGGTGAATGGGAACTGGCCTCACCCATAAATCTTTCTAAGAGGACTAGTGCAAGATCAGGTACTGTTTAAATTCAAAATCTTGGCTGACAGCTGCTATACTATCAGGCTATCTAAGTAGCCTGGGTCAGGATTTGGGGTGGAGCCTATAGTTTTACCAGAAGCTTGCACACACAAGTCACAAAGACACACAACAGAAAAAGACAACTCCTAGAATAAAGATTTGTTTTAAAGTTTCCTAAGAGTTATGCATATTTGTGCAGAAAAATAACTGTCTTGCACTTTGCCACTCCGGCTTACATAGGGGAAACGTGAGCCAACTGGCTCATGGTACTCTTTCTTACCCTTTGCCTTTCTCCAAGGGATATTTTTAGCTCTGTGTCTACGTGGTGCCCTCTGCAGAAGATCAGCTTTTCCATCTCTTAATCTCACTCTGTCCTGGATCTTACTCCATGGCTTTCTCACCTCACATTAAAACTGCCCTTCTGAATAACTCTCCTCCACCTCTTGTCTAGCATGCAGCTCTGCTCCTTATCCGTGATCACTCTTCCTAGCCACGGACTCTATCTCTGGCCTCTAATTTTCATGCCTATGCCTATATTCTCTAAAACCGGACGGTAGAAACAATACAAGTTTTGGTGTCAACTAGACCTTGGTGTGCATTCTGGCTGTGCCACTAATGAACCAGGTATGCCCTGTTATAAATTACTTGCACCCTCTCTGGCTCACCAAATGAAGGTAATAGAATTGCCCTTGCAGGTTTGTGATGAGAATCACTTATGTAAAGGTAACTTGTGTAAAGCATCTAGGGTAGGGCCTTCTCTGTGGTACGCAATGAATATGACTGCCTCCCCCTACCCATGCTCTCACAAGAAGTGACCCGATATGCCCATCAATTCCCTAATCACACAGAACTGGTGGGTTGGGCCACCTCACAGCCCAGATGGGCCAGGCTCAACTCAGTCCAGCAATCTCTCTGACTTGGCAACCATGGAATCACACAGTTCCAAGTCCCCAAGTATGCAAGTTCTCCAGCCTTATGGGTGGGTGTTCTTAGTCACATTTCACAACTCAGTCCTTCCATGTGAGAGAATGGACAATATAAAGACTCAGATAGCTAACCATAGTATATGGCTTTAACATCACCTATCTGCAGAAAACCTGGCTATTGCAAAATCAGTTGCCCTCATGTGAGCTTGGCTGAGGCAAGGCCAGGTTAGCCACTGTCATCTCAGTTCACAGGGACATATCAGCACCTGAGATACACAAACTGTTTACCAGGAGTGTATCCACCCTTATCTGCCCTACCCTGTTTCCACCAGCTCAAGCTTTCACAAAATCTCTTCTGTCTACATGCCAGATAGATCTTATAACAAACTCTTATACGTGAAGATAATTTAACAAACTTTTGACTGTTTTATTCCCCTAGAATTCACCGAACATAATTTTGGGAGGTTTGAGGCAAGAATTGATAAAAGTTAATCTAAAGCTCTATCTTTACAAAATCTCATTGGGAATTCTTTTCCTAGGAGTCTCCTTCTGCACTGTAACCGCAAGAACTAAAAAGAAATTAAGCGTTTAGTTAAGCACGTATGTCATCTCAACTTTAAAACTTTAAATGACATTCTGTGGGGAAAAGTTTGAGAACAACCACATACCTAACAAAGGACAGCATTTTTAAGTGTTTCTAGCCAACGTTTTTTTCATTTCTCTATATAAAAATTCTAGACCATTTGAACTTATTCTGACCTGATGTGTTGATTCTGCTTCTTATTAAGCACACATTTGGAATGATAAGATTAGGGGCTAAAGTAGAGTTCAGATATTTCTAATTCCTTGTCTAACCTCAGAGATCCAAGGATCAAGTAACGTTCTACTCACAAGTCCTTTCAGAGAGGCACACAGTGAGCATGAAGTGAAATCCACTTTAACTGCCCTTTGTCAACGAAGGTAGAGATCACCAGAAAGTTTGAAGGACAAGAAAAATTATCAAGGCAACACCATAACATGCAATGCAGTTAGGGCTTTCCGAAGTTCAGATAATTGACAAAACACCAAGCTACTTAGAAGAGTGCATGGAGGGAGCAAATGGGCCACAGAATCTTGGTAGAACCAAGGCTAGCCCTTATGCTTGGCAGTCATGGACAACGTAACAAGAAATTGGAGGCTGCTGTTCACTCACGGTTTTGTTTTTATAATAAGAATTCTAGAGTCACCAAAGCCCAGTGATGACAGGAAGAGAGACTTTGTTTACACACGCAAGGCTACGGTGGCATTTCCAAATGCTTTCGGTTCTAGTGAGTGCTACTGCTTAGAGTCAGGAACACTGGGAGCTAGAAAACACCTAGAGAGTACAGCTTTTAACCCAAGGCTTATTCAGGATCTGTGATAAGAGTCAGACCTAATCAAATACAGTGCAATGAGTAACCTCTGTGGGAACACAAAGTAAGATAGAGCCAGTCCTGAAAGACCTCTAACGCTGTCCCAAGTGATGGAGTGATTCATTTGTTGGACCTCTCATCAAATACCTCTAACTCTTTTAATTAAATGTAGAATGCTGTTTGTAAACTAAAAACTTGGGCAAGGAGCAAGTAGGGTCCAGAATCCAGCCCTGACGACTTACACATCCCCAAGTAATCAAGAAAGCAGTTAGGGGCAACTTAAGGTGACATCTATAACCACTTCTACCAGTCTTTGAGGCCACTGAATGATCTGAACATTCTTAAGAAATGTTTTCTTTTTATTTATTGTAGTAAAAACATTCAACATGAGATCTATTCTTTTATCAGATTCTAAGTGTACGATACAATATTGTTAACTAGAGGGATGATGTGGTATAGCACATTTCTACAACTTATTCATCTTGCATTACAAAAACTTTACACTTGCTGATAGGCAACTCTCCTTTACCCCCTCTCCTTAGCCCCTGCTAATGGCCATCTTACTCTCTGCTTCTGTGAGTCTACTTTAGATACCTCATATAAGTGAAAACATACAGTATTTGTCCTTCTGTGACTGGCCCATTTCACTTAGCAAAATGTCCTCCAAGTTCATCCAAGTTGTAGGAAATGTCAAGATTTCCTTCTTAATACTGAATAATATTCCATTGCATGTATATACTACATTTTCTTTATTGATTCATCCATCATTAGACATTTCAGTTGGTTCCACACCTTGGCTATTGTGACTAGTGCTGCAACAAACATGGGAGTACCAATATCTCTCCAAAATCCTGATTTCAATTCTTTTTGATGAATATCCAGAAGCGGGATTGCTGGATCATATGGTAGTTCCGTTTTTAATGCTTGAACAGTTTTTTTTTTAAACTTTGTACTGTGGAAATTCTCAAACATACACAAAATATAGAGAAGAATACAGACTGTGATGTGCTCATCCCCCATGAAAGTTCAACAGTGTGGCCTGCTTTGGCCAATGGAACATCCACAAACATGATGTACACAGAAGCTTGAAAAGTGTTTATGCATTGGGACTTGCCTTTTTGAAATGCTGCTATCATGGGAAGAAATGTGGGCTAGGCTGTTGAAGACACACGATCCAGCCAATAGCCAGTACCAAATGCCAGGCCAAGTAGATAAACTAAGGTCATCTTACACCACTCAGCTCACTCAAATCACTAGATAACTGCAGCTGAGTGAAAACTTCCCAGTTGAATAAGGCTCAAATTCCTAACCCACAGAATCATGAGCAGGGATTGTTGTTTTACACCACTAAGTTCTGGGGTGTTCTGTTATGCAGCAAGAGATAACTGATACATACTTTCAATCACCTCTGACAAGGAAGAATCTTCAGAGACTGGACCTATTAATTTCTCTGAACAGTAATAGTTATTTCTTGTCCTCTCCAGTCTTCAGCCTTAAGATGCCTGACCCCTTACAGGGACATATTTTCAGAACCCAAAGTTAGAACACATAATCTGACAAAATATTTTCTTTTTCATTTTGTCCATTTATGTATGTGAAAAATCATATGAAGCTATAAAAATTCAAATGAATTTAATTAAACATGGATCAAATCACCTTTCGGAAATGGAGTTCAATTACATGAAATTGGGCCTGGTTCCAGCAAGTCCAAGACACAATAGCCACCAGATGTCCTTCTCTATTAGGAAGAATTCTAGAAGCCTAACCAAACTCTCTGCAATTGCTTGAGAACATTCAGTCTTTTGTGAAAAAAAAAAATATTGGTTCTGCTTATAGGCTTTGTTGCTGCCCTTGCATATAGTGATGTTGGTTGTCTTTTGGCAGTGAATATATTTTTTAGATGCATTAACTTTCAGAAAGAAATAAAAATCCCAACTCTGCCAGCTATCTAAAGGGTTCAGTTGTCACAGCTTGAGTTATTAGGCAGGGCATCTACCCCTTAAAGTGACTGCTTTCCAACTGAATAGCATCCTTCCTTCATTCAACTCAGCACCTGATAGACACTATCATGAAATGTGTGACATTTGAAGGAGACCTTCATTCAAGCACCTACTGAACTTCTACTGTGGGCAGCTGTGCTGCTGGGCCTTGGGGCTAGACAGAGGTATAAGACATATGGCTTAGAGTAGCTCAAAGGGAAACAGGTCGCACGTCCTGAGGAGTGTTAAATCAGAGGTATGGACACAAGGCAGTACCCTCTCATCAGTTATGAATGGCAGTAGGGGCACAAGCAGCAGGAGTCCCTTTCATCTTGCCAAGGAGCCTTAGGGAAAGAGATGACATCTGAAGTGACTGCAGCAGGAGGAGTAGGAGTTTGATAACTTGAGAATAGGAAGGAAAAACACTCCAGACAAAGAAATGGAATGGATAAAGGAAAGTTTCCCAAAGAACCTGACTTTCATGTTCAAAAACAGGAGAAGTTGAGTGTGGTTGAAACTTCAGACACATCTTGGGAATGGTGGAGACGAGGCCACAGAGGCATGAAGGCCTCGGAGTATGGAGGGCCCTTGTACCAACTCAAGGAATTTTGGTTTCATCTTGCTGGTCATGAAAAGCTCAGTCATTCATTCATTCGTTTTCTTAAAGGGGAGAACAGCATAATGAGATTTGACTTTCAGGAGGATCACCTTGCTTGCAGCTGGTGGGAGTTTGGAATGGGGAGATGGCCCTCATGGGATCTCAATGTCCCCAGGCTCTGAACACGTTGCTGTCCAGGCCCCACCCCGGCAGTCACCCAGCCTCCTTTCAACCCCTGACACCTGCCATGCTTGACCTCCTCCAATGCTCTCCCTCATTCACTGTCTTTCGTCAGGCCATCATCTCAGACAGGCCTTCCTCCCTTGCTGCTGCCTCACTTTCTGGCCCGCACCTCATACCATCTCTTTTCTTCATAGACATGTTTGCAATCTCAGATCCTCTGCTTATGAACGTTCTTGATCACTGTCTGCACCTCATTAGAGTATGTGTCCCCTCAGGGCAGTGGTCTTGTCTGATGTGCTGGGTCACCAGGGCTAGAATAGTGCCTGGCACACAGCAGATACTCAATGAACTTTTGTTGAATAAACAAAGTAATAGACAAGCAAATGAATAGGAAGATCGTGCAATACTTCAGGCAAGAAACGACGAGGGCCAGAGCTAAGGAACTGATCACAGGAATGGAGAAAAAGCACAGTTTTCAGCAATCAAACTCCTAAATATGGGGACACAGCAAAGAGAAAGGAGTCCAGTATAGCTCTGGGCTTGTAACTTGGGAAACACCACTGGCTGCAGAGGTGGAGACATGAAGAGTCCGTTCAGAATTTTTGTTTTTGTTGTGGAAGGAAAATAAAGGGTTCATTTGGGGCTGGTTGCATTTCATGTGTGGTTTTCAGGTCGTCATGTCAGATCTAGTCAGAGCTTCCTTGGCACGTTCTAAGTCCTCTGCACCATCCTCTCCTAGGGGAATCGGCTACCTACTTGCCTTAGACTAAAGAATGGAGGTTCTTTGGGGGCAGGTACAGATCTTTTATCTCTGTATTTAGACCCCTAGCAGAATATGTCACATATAGTGGTCTCCAAGTACATGAATGAAATACAAGATGGCAAGCAGGCATAGAAAAAGGAAGGTAGAGAGGCAGCCAGCCATGGGCCCCACAAGAAAGCATGGAGTCAAGATAGTGATGAGCCCCCAAGGCTGCTGACTTCACTGGGATGAATATAGGAAGACAACACAGACAGAGAGGAGGTCTGATAAGGACACGTCAACACTGAAAGGGAGGTGTGAGAAACAGAGGATCCAGGGAGGACACTAAGGGGGAGCAATCAGAGAGACACCCCGGAGACATCTGGACACACAGCAACAAGGCACAATGTGCAGGAGTGGTCAGGAATTCTTTTATGATGCTAGTATAACAGTGATGCTCAAACTGACAAACACAGCATACAACAAAGGAAGAGGAAGGGGAGGTGGCAGGGATGGGGTGCAGAGGAGCTAGCTGCTACACACCAATCTTACTTATGAATACTAATGCAAACATTTTCAATAAATTAATACCAACCAGAATTCCAACAGCACCTTTTTAAAAAGAACACATCACTGGCCAGGCGCGGTGGCTCACGCCTGTAATCCCAGCACTTTGGGAGTGAGGTAGGCAGATCACCTGAGGTTGGGAGTTCCAGACCAGCCTGACCAACATGGAGAAACCCTGTCTGTACTAAAAATACAAAATTAGCCGGGCATGGTAGCGCATGCCTGGAATCCCAGCTACTCGGGAGGCTAAGGCAAGAGAATCGCTTGAACCCGGGAAGCGCAGGTTGCAGTGAGCCGAGATCGCGCCATTGCACTCCAGCCTGGGCAACAGTGAAACTCCGTCTCAAAAAATAAAATAAAATAAAATAAAAAAATAAATCATTACCAAATGGATTGTATTACAGGAATGCAATGATGGTTAAAAGATGAAAAGAAATCAATTACTCAACTGAAAAATCCAAAAAAACAACAAGGTAAACTCAAAGAAAATAAAAGGAATTTATAAAGATAACAGCAAAACATTGGGTTACAAAACAGAAAAGCAGTGCAATTCATATAAAAATTAGAATTATTGCTTGAAAAAAATCAACAAAATAGACAAACCATTGGTTAATCTGGAGGGGAAAAGAAGGAGAAGTCACAAACACACAAACTAAGAATAACAAAAGGGAGATTACTAAAAGAGAGGAAATTTAAAATATTCATAACAGACTAATAAAAATTCCTTTACTAAGGAATTTTAAAATCCAGATGAAATGGATAATTTCCTAGAAAATGTAATTTAGCAGAATTGATCCTGTAACAATAGGAAGTTTAAACAGACCAGTTTCTGCAGAAAAAAATAAAGTTACCAAAAATCTTCCCTCACTGTCCTCACCACACACACATATATATTTAACATCACAGGCCCACGTAATTTCCCAAGAGAATTCTAATAAGCCATCAAAGACCAGAATATGAAATGTCACTTAAACATTTCCAGGGCTTAGAGAAAGAAGAAAAACTTCTAAATATTTTGATGAAGCATGAATAAAACTGATACCTAAACATCTTAACTACTGCATGCGCACGTGTGCGCGCGCACACACACACACACATACACACAAAGGGAAGTACAAGAACTCTCGCAGTAGCATTGTTTGTCAAGGCAACAAAAATATAAACCATCTAACATCTGTTCAGAGCAGAGCAGATAAATAAATTGTGATACATTCATCAGCAGCGAAAATGAACAAACTGTTACCCACATATCAACACGGAACATGTCTCAAAACTGTTGAGCAAAAGGGCATATTCTAGAAAGAGTCAAAAGATACGATTCTGTTTATAAAATGTTTGAAAACAGACAAAATTCAATAATACATTGTTTAGGGGCAGACTGAGAAGAAGGAGCTAAAGCATCTGGCTGATGATGCTTTCACTCATCTTACAAGAAAGATGTTTCTGGGGAAAGAACACAAGCATGTGAGGACCTGCCTCACCTACCATAAATGCGAATTAACAAACTACCTAACAAATAGACTAAAGATAATTGCTGAGAGTGCTTATTTCTGGAATACCCTTAGCAGGATGTCCCTGGCTATGGATTACGTACTGTAAGTAAACCCAGAATTATGGATTTGTGAGCCATGACTCTCTGGGGCATGAAGTAGAGATGTTTCCTAACTAAATGCTCCTTTCTGGGTGAGATGACCTTGTGAACCCCACTTAGAGACTTTGTCTGTTGTTCCGGGTCAGAAAGCACATGTCTGAATCATGAAGAAAGGACCTGGGGAGTCACAAGGGATGTACCAGACCTCTCTCTGATCCATCTGCACCTCTATTGGCTGTATTCTTGAAATTATTAGTACAGCCAGATAACTGGGAAAGATCTCTGATTGTCCAATTCTAATTTAGTAAAATGATGCTTTGTTAGCTCACAGAATAAGTGGTTTTCAGATTAAATTATTTTTAAGGAAAGCAAGAGAATACTGGGGGTAAGAACAGTAGGATGACAATAAAGGGGCTGTCAGGACACTTCTGAGTTGTAATGTTTTAGTTCTTAAAGCTAGTACATGGTATTTGTTTTATTGCTCTTTAAATGACACAAATATGCTTCATTTGTGAATGATATACACTTGATGCTCAAATATTAAGCACATGTAATTCAACAAAAGAAAGAGGGTGAACATAGGATAATGTCTTAAAAGTTTCACATGAAGGGAAAGAAGGTGATGAGGAGGTGGCTAAGAGGCGTGTAGGCTGGAGAGAAAATGTGTCCTGAAGCAGAGGATAGTTTTTAGATTCCTAGAGTTGGTATCAAGGTTATTCTTCAATACTCTCTCCCAGTTGGTTCACTGATGGGCAATTCACCTGCATCATGCTGGCTTCTGAATATACAGTGACCCTATGGAATCCAAATCTGTGGTCATCTGAGCCCCTGGTTGAACAGAATCTAACAGATGGGAGGTTCTGATCGTGGTGGTGAGGGGGCTAAGGGAAGGAAATATCTGTGCTGTCAAAAGTCCACCTTCTACCTTTATTTAAGCCAACTCTGTTGAGCTCTCTTCCTCTTCCATCTTTAGTATTCTTACCTTATTCTCCATCCTATATCTTAGGAGCCATGAGAACATACTCCTTCATCACCTGCTGGCCTCCCAGGGCCTCAGGTCAGTAACAATGAAAAACTGAGGGAGTGAGGTAGGGCTGGAAGAGAAGATGCCCAGAGCAGGGCACAAAGAGCTGGCCAGCGGGTGGCTGTGGGCAGCTTCAGGTGCTGCCAGCAAATATGTTGGGCCCAGTTGCCTCTCTACCAAGATCATATAAAGATAATTCTGTTCTATTCCTCAACTTGTCACTTATTATGACAGTAACTTATAGGAAATAGTGAGTTATACATCAGTCTCCCCATTTCTATCTAGTGAAGACCATAAGAAAACAGAAAATATCTTCCCTAGAGCTCTAGCTGTGCAGAAAAATTTGTGAATGAATATCTTCCTCATAACAGCATTTGTAATTGTGAAAACCTTGAAAATAATCTAAATCTGAAAAAATAGGGACTAGTTATATGTATTAAGGTATACACACAGATAGAATATTGTACTCCTAAAATACTGAATTCTTAAACATGTAATGTCAAGGGAAAATGTTTCCAACATGTTTGCTAATAAGATTCAATACGCAACACTGTACATAGACTACTACGTCCCTCATCATGAACGCACACCCACATATACAAAAAAGACTAGAAGAATAGACCAAAATGTTAAAAATGGTTAGTAATAAAATCATGGGGGATTTTTTTTTCTTTTACGCTTTTTCGTATACCAAAAATGCTTTCTGTTATTCCAAATTTTCATCAATGAGTACATATTACAGGTGGAAAAATGAAATATTTTAAAAATGTATTACTATTAATAAGACTGATCAGTTAAGTCAGAAGTGGAAAAATACAACCCATAGAATGGGAGAAAATATTTTCAAATTATGTATCTGATAAGGATCCAGTATCCAGAATATAGAAATAATTCCTAAAACTCAACAATAAAAAAAACAAGGCTGGGCGCGGTGGTTCACGCCTTTAATCCCAACACTTTGGGAGGCCAAGGCAGGTGGATCACCTGAGGTCGGGAGTTCGATACCAGCCTGACCAACATGGAGAAACCCCATCTCTACTAAAAATGCAAAATTAGCTGGGCGTGGTGGTGCATGCCTGCAATGCCAGCTACCCAGGAGGCTGAGGCAGGGGAATTGCTTGAACCTGGAAGGCGCAGGTTGCAGTGAGCCGAGATTGCACCATCACACTCCAGTCTCAGCAACAAGAGAAAAACTCCGTCTCAAAAAAAAAAAAAAATCAATTAAAAAATGAGCAAAGGGTCGGAATAAATATTTCTCCACAGAAACTATACAAACAGCCAATATGCACTTAGAAAGAGGCTAAACATCATCAGTCTTAAGGGAAATGCAAGTCAAAACCATAGTAAGATACCACTTCACACCTACAAGCTGGTTATAATAAAAATGGTGGACAATAATAAGTGTTGACAAAGGTGTGGAGTAATTGGAATCCTTAAAATGGGATAGCCACTTTAGAAACCAATCCAGCAATTCCTCAATCAGTTAGAGATAGTTACCATATGACCAGCAATTTCACTTCTAGGTATAAACCCAAGAGAACTGAAAACGTATGTACACAAACTTCAATTCAAAACAAATGTTCAGAACAGCATTATTCATAATAGCCAAAAGGTAGAAATAACTCAAGTATTCACTAACTGATAAATGGATAAACAAAATATGGTATATCCATATAATAGAATACTGTCAGCACAACTAGGAACAAAGTAGTGATTCTGCCAACGTGGGTGAACCTTGAAAACACGCTAAGTGAAAGCTGGCCACAAAGACCACATTTTGTATGGATCCATTTGTATGAAACATCCAAAACAGGTAAATCCAGAGAGAGAGAAAGTAGATTACTGGTTTGGGGCCATGGGGGACAGGGAAGAATGTGAAGTGTCTGCTAATGGGTGTGGGGGTTTCTTTTGGAGTGACAAAAGCAGTCTGAAATATGATAGTAGTGATGATTGTACACCATCTTGTGTATATGCTAAACACATACACACTACGTGTGAATATGCTAAAAACTATTAAATTGTACACTTTAAAATGGAGAATTTTGTGGAATGTGAAGGATGGCTGGAGGGCAAAAAACAAAAAAACAAAAAAAACAACCGAGGTTGGGCACAGTGGCTCATGCCTGTAATCCCAGCACTTTGGGAAGCCGAGGCAAGTAGATCACTTGAGGTCAGTAGTTCAAGACCAATCTGGCCAATATGGTGAAACCTTGTCTCTACTAAAATATAAAAATTAGCCGGGCATGATGGTGGATGCTGGTAATCCCAGCTACTCAGAAGGCTGAGGCAGGAGAATCACTTGAACCCAGGAGGCAGAGGTTGCAGTGAGCTGAGATCACACCACTGCACTCCAGCCTGGGCAGCAGAGAGAGACTCCGTCTCAACAAACAAACAACCAGAGGTGGAAGGTTATATAGGGCCCAAAGGCTCTTGCAATGACAGACACACAGAATGCCACTGATGGAACGTCCTCAGGGATTGCCTGGGTCACTGTATTCTTTGAGTGAATTTGGGCCTAGAGGTATTCACTTTCCTGGTTGAGGTTATACCACCCAAGAGAAAACACATCTTCAGATCTGCCCCTAACTGGCCATGGCAGGACACTGGGATGATGAGGATCAGCAAGCAAGAGTGTCATTTCAACACTCTCACAGTTAAGTACTTTTAATACCATGGGGGTATTTGACCTAAAATTAACCCACAGGAAACAGTCTGAACTCAAGTCAACAGGGTCCAAAGCCCTGATGTGTAGTCCAAAGCAGAATCGGCATCATGGGTGAGTGACCCGTGCAGTTGCATGAGCAGAGCAGAGAGGTACGACATGCATGTCTGCCATTCCTTGCTGCTCATGTGCACAGATTCTGGTAGACTCGCGATAGGCAGGAGTTCCACGGGACTGGAAGTGAGTATAAGGTAAGTATGTTACACCTACAACTGGGGAGGCAGGGGCACTGACAGCCCTGGGGGCCATGCTTCCCTTCAAGACGGATTTGAGTGCAGACAGAAGACAACCCATGGAGCCTCTCATATTCTTTCTTACCCTGTTACCTTCCCATGTTAGACAACAACTTATGCTGAAATGACAACATAAAAGCAAGGAAAAGACAGGGCAGCTCCTAGATCCTTTTTCTTTCAGCCCTTTCTTACTCTTCAGTAAGTTGCAGGCAGAGTGTTGGTAGAATGCACACACCTCAGGAAGTGACGTAAAAACAGTGCAGTCAGTTTCGTACTGTTTCTGCTGTTCTGGTAAGAACAAAATACACGTGCATGTGGGAGCTACAAAATATGATTTAGGTCACTTGGCTGATTCTGCCTACAAGTTAAAGGCTCCTATATTTGCATTCGAAACTGACACTTCATAATATAAAGATGAATGGTAAAATTCAGGGTAATAATTTTAAATTTTAATTTTTCTTTCCTTATGACATTACGTACCAAATTAGAAAATCACCACAAGGTGGGAGAAACCACAGAAGAAAGTGAAGAGTTGTTTTAGTATCTTTAACAGCACTTTTGCTCCAGTGTTCCATAAATGGTCCTTCATTTCCATTTTGCATTGGTTCCTACAAATCATGTATCTGGCCCTGCCTGAAGTTCCGTCTCCCTCAGGTGTAAGCAGCACGATTTCTGTCTCTGTTTCTTTCTCTCCCTGTCTCCTTGAGTGAAGGTGCTGCTGACAGACGGCATGTTCTTTAAAGGAAAAGAGCTAACCAATTTCCCCTATATCAAGGGTTCTTGAGCATGAATACACATCAGACTCTCCTGGAAGGCTTGTCATAACACGGTCTGCTGGGCCCTCAGAGTTTCTGATTCAGCAGGTCTGGGGTGAAGCCTGTGATCCTGAATTTCTAATAAGCTGGTGGTGCTCATATGCTACACACGTGGTCTAAAGTAGGCGCCATCTCAGCCTTTGACAATTGCCAAAGCTCTACGATACCTTATAAAAGGCATGGTCTGGTACCTCATAAATGTTGAGTTGCTCCACTAAGTCCAGGTCAGTCCCTTTCTTGTTCAAGTGCCTCTGGGACACAGCAGCAATGCCCAGCTCCTCCAGGCAGTCCACGACATCGTAGAAGGTGTCTTGGTCTGGCAGTCCTGATAATGTCTGGAAGAAGAGAAGAACCAGCTACAGACACACCATAGAAGACTGCCTTGAGGCTCTCAAGGCATTTTCCAATGCCTAATCCAGGCATATTGTTATAATCATGGCCACTAATCAATCCAGATAGATGACAAATTTATTTGAGCAAAAGCCTCTTCAGTGTGGCAGGAAGAATGAACCCCAATATTCTCCCCTCTGATGTACATGTGCTACATAATCTCCTCGGCTTGAGTGTGGGCTGGGCACTCCCATGAGAGGGGGGCACTCCCATGATTAGGTTACATTAGGTGGCAAAGGTGAGGGGATTTTGCAGATGTAATGAAGGTGCAAAATCAGTTGATTTTCAGTTAATTGAAGAGGTGACTCTCCTAGGTGATAATCAAGTAGGCCCTTTAAAAGAAGGCTTAGCTCTTCTCTGAGCTCTGGACTGGAAAGAGATTATCCCACTGGCCTCGGGGCAGCAGCAACAGCCACAACTTTCACAGAAGCAAGGAAATGAATTCTGCCAACTACATAGACCTGGAAGAGGACCCCAAGCCTCAGATGAGACTCCAGCCCTGGGCAACACCTCGGCTGCAGCCTTGTGAGACCCTGGGTAGAGGACCTACTAAGGCCATGGTTGGACTTCCTGCCCCGTGGAAGCTGTGAGATGATACATGGGTGTTGTTTGAAGTGGCTAAGTTTGCGGCAATTTGTTACACGGCAATAGAAAACTAACGTACTTTGTAATTACAAACTCCTGTTAAGATCCATACACCAACAACTAGAGTTTTAACAACTTCATTTTATTAAATTGTATTTAAATTCAACAGGGCCTCCCCGTGGTCTATGAAATTTAGAAAAGCATGAGAAATTTCAAGGCAGCATAAGAGTCAAAAAGAGAATCCAAGAAAGAAAAAGCTGACTTCTCTTTGAATTCTACCTCTCTTAAGAGAAGGAGGGTATCTGAGACAAGGCCCTGGCTCAGAGCTGGAAGGAGCCTGAGATTTACTGCAAGCCCCTTATCTCATATAGGAGGCAGAGAAGGATAAACACCTGAGGCAACAGGAAGTGACTGAAGACACTGGGATAAAACCCTGGGCTCAGAGCTGCCATTCCAGTCTCAGCCTTTAGTCCCTACTTACTTCACTATCTCTGCATTTCTAAGAACAAGACATACATTCCAAAATTATTCTAAAAATGATAACTTGCCTAGGAAGGAATAAGACCAACACTTCTGTAAAGACCATTTCATAGCACCAGCTTCTCTAACACTTCTATCTTGGGGCTATCAATGTTGGAAAGAAGGCCTCTATTCACAACTCGAATAATGGCTTTTTCCTATTTAAGCTAAAGAGGGCACAAGTTACTGCTATTGAGATAAAACTAATGAAAACCAACTGTGATGTGATAGCCTAATTATTCAAGGCCCCAGTAAGGACACAAGGCAGGAGGCTGTGAATCTGAAGCCATCATAAATAGGTGTTCACACTTGGGCTGCCATGTATGACAGCACACACCAGTGTCTACAGGCACCAGGCCAACCACATCTCAATGACAGGTAATAACGGTCATCAGGGCTGCCCTCTGCTTCCAACATTGATTAAAAACTTGCACATCATTCAAAGAATCCTATCATCCTTTGCTTTTAGTGAAAACTCTAGAACTTATTAAAAGATGAGAGGGAAATAGCAATACCAGGCCTGGGCAGGGTGAACAATTAGAGATGCCCTAACTGCCAGGTGACTGCAAAATGCACAGCCTAAGGGATGCAGGTGAAGGGATGTCTAGTGTCAGAATTAAAACTTCCTACACAGCAGCGTGGGGGCCAGCCCCAGGCACACAGAGAGGCCGCTGGTAGTCTCTTCACCTCTCTGTTCCCCCACCTTCCTCTTCCCCTTTCTCCTTGCTGGGAGCCCACTGAGGTTCTTTCATTCAGAAGTTTCCAGGAGGTTAAACTGCTAAACCTGATCCCCATTGCTTTAGCAAGTCCAGCCATAAAGGGTGAGGGAACCATTAGTAAATAATTAAAAAATTAGAACTATAGAAGTAAGCAGGGGCCAGGCACAGTGGCTCAGACCTGTAACTCCAGCACTTTGGGGGGTTGAGGCAGGTGGATCACTTGAGGCTAGGATCTCAAGACCAGCCTGACCAACATGGCGAAACCCAGTCTCTACTAAAAATACACATTTGCAGGATGTGGTGGCACATGCTTGTAATCCCAGATATTTAGGACGCTGAGACACAAGAATCACTTGAACCCAGGAGACGGAGATTGCAGAGAGCCGAGATCGTGTCACTGCACTCCAGCCTGGATGACAGAGCAAGATTCTGTCTCAAAAAAAAAAAGAAAAAAAAAAAAAAAAAAGAACTAAAAAGACCTGGGAAACTCTTGCCCCTTGCTCAGTAATAAGCCCTGAACTGAGGGTATCAGCAGGTCATTTGTCATTTCCGCAGTGAAAATATGGGCTTAAGCCAACCCTGCGTACTATCACCTTTCATGAAGGCTGCAGGGGAGACGATGGTCTTCTGCCACTCACAAATGCAGCTTCTTTTTCCAGCTGTGCAAGAGGGTGCTATACATCTTTTTAAAAATTCATTTTTTTTTTGGTTGATTCTCTAATAGGCTCAGTAAATTCTACCACACTCCCACTTGTCCCTGGGCCTCCCCTCCCAGTTCCACCCTGCAGCCACCCTGCTGCTAAGTTGTCCACTTCCGACAAAAATGGCAGCTTCACCAGAAAAGTCTGCGAGGTAAAGGTTTGCTGATACATTCACCCTCAGACATTAAAGGTGCCGAGCGTAGCTGACACTTGGTATCCCTCCTCCTGTTTTCTCTTAGACTTTGTCTTGACAAGGCCTGTGACAAGTAAATCTTCACAGGTCTCTCTCAGAGGGGGAAATTCTTCCTAAAGGACATTCTTCCCCCTCCCTGGGTTTTCATTGATTCCACCAAGTCTTTCTAATAGGATAAAACCATTGTGGCAAAGCCGGTACGCGAATGTTCATAGCAGCGCTATCTGTGGAAGCCAAAAGCTATATACACACAAATCTCCTTCAACAGGTGAGTGGGTAAGCACATATGCATCTCTACAAGGAATACTACACGGCAGTGGAAAGGAATTAATTAATATATTGCATATATTAATATATGCAATAAAAGATGAATCTCAAAAGGCATTATACTGACAGAAGCCAGCCTCAAAGGGTTACTTACTGTATGATTCCATCTGACATTCTTGAAAAGACAAAATTACAGTGATAAGAGAATAAATCAGTGGTTTCTCAGGATTACATACAGGAGGTCAGAATGTCACTATAAAAGGATAACATGGGGGAATACTATGTTATTATTAGTCTGTATTCTAATTGTGAAGGTGATCCATCTCCATGTATGTGTTAAAACTCATATAGCTATATTCTAAAAGGTGCACTGTTATGGTTTGAATGTGCCCCCCACCAAAACTTACACCCCAATACAGCAGTGTTGGAAGGGAGAACCTTAAAGTAGTGATCAGGTAATGAATGGATTAGTCCTGTTATCTCAGGACTGGGGTAATTATTGTGGGAGGCGTTTCCCAGTAAAAGGATAGTTCAGCCATCTTATCTTCCCTACAACCCTTGTCACCCTCTGTATCCCACTATGGGATAGCACAGAAAGAAGGGCCTGGCCAGATGCCGGCACCTTGATATTGGACTCCCAGCCTCAAGAACCGTGAGTATTTCTTTCCTCTATAAATTACCCAGCCTGTGGTATTCTGTTATAGCAACACCAAACAAAGACATAAAATTGATACAGAGAAGTGGGCTGTTGCTATAACAAATAACTGAAAATGTGAAAGCAGCTTTGGAATTGGGTAATAGGTAGAGGCCAGAAAAATTTGGAGAAGCAAGCTAGAAAAAGCCTAGATTGCCTAGAGCATTATCTGGTTGACTCTGGTGGGAGCTCAGAAGAGAATAGTTATAGGAAAAGTCAGAGCCTTCTTAGAGACTGCTGAAGTGGTTGGTAGAAATACAAATGGTAAAGCCAATTCTGAAGAGGTCTCAGATGGAAATGAGAATCAAGGTATTAGAAACTGGAATAAAAACCATCCTTGTTTTAAAGTGGCAAGAACTTTGCTGAACTATGTCCATGTCCTAGGGCTCTAATGAAAGAGAATTTAAGAGCAATGAACTGGGATATCTGGTGAAAAAAAATTCTAAGCAAAATATTGAAGGAGTTGTATGGTTACTTCTAATTGCATATAGGAAGATGCAAGAGGAGAGAAGTGATATAAATATGGAGTTTATTAAAAGGAAAGTAGAGTAGAAAAATCTGAAAAAGTCACAGCTTGGCCCTGTAAAGAGTGAAAAGACACCTTTTGGAAAGCAAACCAAAGGCAGAGCCAAGTGACCATTTGCTAAAAGGATTATAGTATGGATAGAAGGGAGCCAGTGTTCTTCACCAAGACGATGGGAGAAAAACTCCAAAGGCATTTCAGAGACCTTCTAACCAAGCTAGGACCTTGAGGGCCAGGTTTCTGGACAAGCAACAGCGGTACCTCAGCATTCACTGCTCAGGGCCACTCAGGATCCTGCTCCCAGAATTCTGGTGCAGGATTTTTTGGCCACCCCAGCTGTGACTCAAGCAGGCCTTGCTGCTCTGGAAGGTACAAGCCATAAAACACACGGTGCTCATTCTGCAGGTGTGGAATATTTAAGAGCTGTGGAGCCGTGGTGACCTCAACCTAGAGCTAAAAGAAGGTTGTGGACAGCCTCAGGTCCCAGGAAGAGACTGGTCATGGGGTGAAGCCACTGTGGAGAGTCCCCAGTAGGGCAATGCCTAGTGGAGCCATGGGAGCGAGGCAGCCCTCAAGACCCTAAAACTGTAGAGCTACCAGTGTGCAATCCAGCCCAGGAAAGCTGTAGGCAAAAGCTCCAACCTAGGAGAGCTGAAGTGTGGGCTGAGCCCAGCAAAGCCATAGGGATGGGACTGCCTGAGGCCTTGTGGGCCCAACCCCACGGTGCCCAGGATGTGGGACATGGAGTCAAAAGAGACTATTCTAGAGTCTTAAGACTTAATATTGTTTTTTTCTCTCTCGGGGTTTGGACTTGGAACTAGTTACCCTTTTCTTCTTGCCTATTTCTGCCTTTTGGAATGTGAACATCTATGCCAGTTCCAACAATGTATTTTGGAAGTAGGTAACTTGTTTGATTTCAGACTCACAGCTAAAGGGAAATTTGCCTCAGGATGAATCGTGCCTTGAGTCTTACCTATACCTGATTCTGATGAGACTCTGGATTTGGGACTTTGAGTTTGTACTGGAATTCATCAAGACCTTGGGGCTATTGGGATGGAATGGATATATCTTGCACATGAGGAGGACATGAATTTTGGGGACCGGGGGCAGAATGCTATGGTTTTAATATGTCCCCCAAAGTTCATGCGTTAGAAACATAATCCCCAAAGCAACAGTGTTGAAAGGAGGTAAATTGGATGAATGCCATTATCTCAGGAGTGGATTACTTACTGCAGGAATAGGTTCCTAATAGAGCATAAGTTTCACCCCCTTCTTCTCTCTTCCCCTACAACCCCCTTGCCCTCTACCATGGATGGCACAGCAAAGAGGTCCTCACAAGATGCCAGGACCTTGATACCTTGATATTGAACTTCCCAGTCTCCAAAACTGTGAGAAATCGATTTCTTTTTTAAATTACCCAGTCTGTGGTATTCAGTTACAGCAACACAAAATGGACTAAGGCAATAATTTTAAAACAATAAAAGTAAATGTAAAAACAAAGGCAACTACTCAGCATGTACCATCCAGGTTAGTTATCCCCTAGCCCCACTGAACAACTCCTCTCCCCATGGCTCCCTAGGGTCCTGCTTTCCCTGAATACCCTAAGCCGGCCTCACGGTAACCCCTCTTGTTACTCATTCTACCTCCCATCCCCAGTCTGCTTCATCCTATTTCACAAGGTAATCAGTTTTAGAACAGTAACCAGGATAGGACTTAGTGTCATTGTTTTGTCATGGAAATGTCCATTTTTAAAAATTCTATATTATTAAGGGCCTTTATTTTGTTGAAATCAATAGTTAGAAAAAACCCAACTTGTAATATAATTTCTCAGATTTCACAGTCTGAATGTTTTCCAGACCCAGATTAACATTTTGTTATTTTGTTTGGTATCTCAGAGGAGTTTACTCATTGGGCAATATGCAGTACTACAATATAACAAAACAAAACAAACCTGGCATGAGCGCTGGTGGTCTGTTGACTTGTTTAACCCATTTATGCCAGAGGTTGCAAATTTTTTTGTGTGAAAAATCAGACCTTGGCGATGACCTTGAGAAGAAGGATATAAATAGCTCGCACAAGCTTAGCGTTCCAATAATGGAACACTAGGCATAAATTAGTTAAGGAAAGGATTACATTTGAATGAATGACCTCAAGGATCTTTCTGGATGTCTCCTTGGCTAGAACTAACAAAGGATGAGAAAGAACTGCCAGATGAGAAAGAACAAGTGAGGGATTCCTGGACATCAAATGCCACAAAATGCCAAGCAGAGGGTGACAGGCACTGGGTCCCTGCCAGTGAATAGCAACAAAGTACCCACATTGTGTGGGTACTGGTATGATCATAAGAACATGTGGGAATGGCCTTATCAATAAAATAATGTTATAATGGGGAACACTGTGCCAGCGTGAGAATTCCATTTTTGCTGAATTCAGTGTTTTCCAGTACAATGTTAATGACTAAAAAGGACAGGAAATAGATGACCTTAATCCTTAGAAACCAACAGAAAATTGCTTCAAATCAAATGGTAAAATGAGCTCACAAAAATATTTGAAAATAAAAGCAGGATTCTTAGGATTATGCTTCAGAAAAGTTGTGCCCATTTCCCACCAGGGTTATAGGAGTTTCCTGGGTGTTCATCAACAAATGATATTTCATTAAAAGACAATCATTGTCAATGTGACCTGAGAAATATGTCTTGTTGTTTTCTTATGTATTTCTTTTGTTCTTAGTTGGTTTAATGTCTTTCATTTTTCTACTGAATTCAAAATATATTTAGGATAATATCATTTTTTACCTTTCTTTTTGTAAATAATCTCCCAGTTTGTCATTTGCATTTAGTTATAATTTGTGATTTTCATTTTATAAATAAGATCTTTTAAAATTTTATGCAGTAAAATAGTTAAATCTCTTCCTCTGGAACCTTTTTCACTGGTTTTATTATCAAAATAAACGTTACCAACCAGAGACTAATTAGTCTTCATTTCTCTTTTTCTCCCTGCAGTTTGATATGTTCCATTAAATGCTTTAAGCTCTCCAGGGCTTACTGTGGTATATGGTCAAAGTATGTTTTTGTTTACTTCCATTTAACAACACCTCTCCAATCAGTAGCCAACCCGTCCCCACTAATGTTAACTGTACAGTGAGTTGTTCTATACACTGAGGTCTCTTTCAGAGCTCCTCTGCACCAATCATCTGTCTGCTGAGGAAAGGGCCAGACCACATTGTTGTAATTCTCAGAGTTTGCACATTTTACTATCTAGTAGGAGAAGCTGCTCTTCATAATTATACTGCTTTCTACAAATTTATCCCCAGTTTATCAGGGAAAGTGTTTCTCCACTTGTATTTCAGGAAGGGACTCTGGATCTTTCTAAAGCCCTAACCATCACTATAGATGGTCCCGCAGGCTTACGCCCAGCGTGAGCGTGTATGGAGAGTACAAGGAAGGTCCATGGGGGGGCGCTGGTGAGGTACCTGTGCTCTAAGGCCTGGTGACCCAAATAGAGAAACTCCAGACCTAAGACTGGGCCTGTCCTGGGTCAGCATGGGCCCCATTGTTTCAAAGCAGCACCTCTGGGGGTGGGCACCAAGGACCAATACTGCCCTACAAGGTGGTGATCAGGGAGGGACGCAACAGCAGGAATGAGAGCACCAGGTGTGGTCACCATCACATAAGACAAGTGGGACCTACCCCCAGGATTCCTTATCTCAGCTCAAGAGTCCAACTTCAATATGCAGTGGAACACGTGTACCTCGTGTCTTCCTGACATGTGAACTATTTTCTTAGAGTAAAACTTCATAATTTATATTCCCTCAAGGAAATATGATTTTAAAAAATAATTTTGGCTGGGTGTGATGGCTCATGCCTGTAATCCCAATGCTTTGGGAGGCCGAGGTGGGTGGATCACCCGAGGTCAGGAGTTCAAGACCAGCCTAGCCAACATGGTGAAACCCCGTTTCTATGAAAAACACAAAAATTAGCCAGGCTGCTTATAATCCCAGCTACTAGGGGGCTAAGGCAGGAGGATCTCTTGAACCTGGGAGGCAGAGGCTGCAGTGAGCTGAGATCGTGCCACTGCACTTCAGCCTGGGCAAGAAAGTGAGACTCCGTCTCAAATAATAATAATAATAATAATGATAATAATAATAATTATTATTATTATTATTTTTAAATTTAGTAAAACCTTTCTGGTTTTACTAGAAAAGACCAAAGCATGAACACAAGTAGGCACCTACAGGCCTTCACAAGCAGGCACACCTGCACGCATCCACCCCACAGGTTGCATAAAGGATTTTCTCCTGTAGTGCACACTGCAGCCATGGTTCCAGCCACCACGATGGGTGTCCACATGATGTGGCTCTTATTCAGAGGGAAAATTTTAGATTTTCACAATGTATTAATTCCCTATGGCTACTGTAAGAAAGTACCACAAACTAGGTGGCTTAAAATAACAGAAACGTATTCTCTCACAGTTTGAAAGACTAGAAGTCTGATATTAAGGTGTCACCAGGGCCATGCTTTCCCTGAAGGCTCTACCGGAAGTCTGTCTTTGCTTCATCCTCAATTGGCAGCCAGCAATCCGTAGCGTTCCCTGGCTTGTAGATGCATCGTTCTGACCTCTGCCTGTCCTCACGTGGCTGTCTTCCTTGCATGTTCACATCGTCTTCCCTCTGTATCTCTTTTCCTCTTATAAGTTATACATATGTTATATGTTAAACATATCTAAACATATCCATAACACAGTCAACCAACCTTGTTCACCAAAGTCATTGCATAAACCAGTAGCTCTGTATCAACTCCATCTTTTTCCTCCAGGATTTCCATGATATTTGACCAAGGTTTGACCCCTATGAGTAAAGCAAAAATCATTAGAAACAGCAATCCATCAACATTCTTTATCTAACTCACATCACAGTTTATTATCCAAGGATGTATCCAGTGATGGCAGCTTCTTTCAGTCGTCAAATTTCAATGTGTGACATTATCCTTAGGGTGGATTTGAGTATGCTTCTAATTGAGAATATTTCTTAGTAGGGAACCCTATCTCACATCACCCTTGGCCTTTTGACAAGAGCACTGTATACCCTTCAGTGTCTGGATGCCTACCTACTTAAAAATTTCTTCGTATTAAATATGTAATTTCTAAAAATCCAATCACTGCAACTCTGTAGGCCATACATTTCCCCCAGGGCAGAAAACTCTTGGTAAGTATTCTCTGAATATCCTTCAGCACAGAAGAAAAGGGGATGTGGAAGATCTTAACATCCCTCTAGCAGTGACTCCAAGAAATAAGTGACATGCCCGTCTAGCAAATATCTCAAGAACAGAAGCATATTATATCTACTCCATCAGGGCACAAATACTGTTTAAGTATCAGCTAGGTACAAGGTCTATTGGGCAGTTGCCCTCAATAGATTTATAATCGAATGGAGCAGCTAGGCATAAGCCCAAGAACAGACACCACCAGCACAGAGCAATGGCTGAGAAGTGTCCAAGCATGCAACTAAGCCTGTCACTGTGCAAGTGAGGTCTCTTGCAGCAGGGATAATTGCAGAGGACTTGGCACAAGAGGTGGCTTCTGCCTGGGCTCTGCAGGAGAAGGCTTATGGGTGGTTATTTCCAGGCTTTAGGAGGGACAGGAGATATTCCACATTCACATTCAGGACCACTAAGCCAAGGGCGAGACCAAAAAGGGGCACACAACACCTTGATATGGTTTTCTAGGCCCAAGATGAATATTTGAAGTGAAGTGAAATGAGAATTGCCTTGCCCTTGGCTTGGTGGTTTGCAACATGAAGCTCTTTCCTGCTTTCTCTATACAGATCTCAAAGGGATATTGCTTATTTTTGCTTGAGAGAAGTAAACTTGGAAATAACCTAAATGCAGTGGTTTCCAAATGCTGGTCCTTGGATGGGCTATGTCAGAGCTGATTTTGGCCTTGAGAACAAAAGTTTCCCAGGGACCATGATAGGATCTGTCTTATTGATCTCCATGCTCTTAGGACAGTGCCTGGCATATAGTACATGCTCAGTAAAATGTCTGCTGAATAATGAATGGAGATCTCTGAGAAGGCATGAAGTGGGTTAAGCTGAAGCAATTTTAAAAGAACCAGGAAGCAGATGCACACAGCAAGGAAAGCAGAGAAGACGGGATTTAAGGGGATTTGTTTAAGAAGATTAAACAAAGAATAGGTACCTACTTACTACAAGATGTAAAAGACACAAATTTAGCTCAATGTGGAGATCTTCTGGCTTTCCTAAGTGAACAGAAAGCCTTTTGCTTTGGCTAGTTGCCCAGCCAGTCAGAACTGGGCAATCTTCTATGACCCTTGCTAACTGAGCACTAAGATATGTTCTTTCACCTCTTTCACCTGCTAACTACTGAATTATCTCCTTGCTGATATTGATTATCAAACTACTTTGAAGTCCACACCACAGTGTAGTTGTTCTTCCAACTCCCACAAAGTAACCATCTCAGCCCTCAAGACAGTCAATCAATCTCATCAGCAGGCCTTGGGTCTCACTGTCCAGTTTAAGAGATCTGGATGCCGCCATTTGTGTTTATAACAGGGGCAGCTTCTAACATTCACATTTTGTATAAAACCGTGGCATAAAACACATGTTCTAGTGAGTTGCCCATGCATGATTCAAAGGAAGAACGTGCAGGGGAGAAAGTATCGAAACTAAGACTTTCTAGTGGTGCTAATGGACCCAGAACTCCTTTTGGTTGCTTACTCTGGAGCCAAAGATGCAAAACAGGTCCTGGGGGAGCAAAGGCCAAGGAACAACGGCAGGCAGCCCAGAGAGAGAGGGAGAGGTAGCCAGACTACATCTGTACTCCCCTTAAACAGACACATGCACTTGTGTGCATCTACTCCTTTATAATAAGAACACTCAAACAACTGGCTTAATTTAACTGAAAAATGTGTTTTTCAGCTGTGTTATCTGGGTCTCTTATTACCATTTAAGGATTTTAAGTCTGGAAATGTGCATCTATTTGTACACTCTTAGGATGGATGTTCATTCTTTTTATTGTTTTGGGGCAGAAAATCGGAAATATTTACCAGAATGAAGGTGAAAGGGAAGAAACATTTGGTTCAACAAAAATAGCCTTGGCAGACCTCAGGCTAGGCCTGTGTTCAACACCAGCACTTGCACGTTTCCTAGGAGCTCCTGTCAGAATTATGGGGTCCACTCACTCCCCTCATTGCCTTTGCTAACTCCCTACAATGTGTGTGTGTATGTGTGCATGTGTGTGTGTGTGTGTGCATGTGTGTTTTGTGGAGGACAGGGTTCCTGTACTGGAATAATAAACCATATAATGCTAGCCCTTCACATAACAGAGAAGGAAACTGGACCCCAAAGGAGTGGAATGGAGGGGCTCAGGAAGCTCATCTAGAGTTCCTAAGGTCTCTGGGGTGACTGTACTTACCTTATAGGATTACTGAGAATTGTCATTGAGATAAAGCACTTTGTCTTTTTTCCTTAATGCTGCTGGAGTACATTAGAAGACAATACTTAATCACTGTCATCTGTCTCTCTCCAACTCCACTGCCCCCCACCCCCACCCCAAATACTGGTTCTGTGACAGCCTTTTTTCCTGATGACTGCAAGCACACAATAGATACTCAAATATGTGCCAAAAAAATGGGTCTTACATGAAAAATGTTTAGAGTTGTGTCTGTTACATGACAGATACCCAAATATCAGTAGCTGTAATTGTAATGGGTGGTGGTTGGTGGAGACACCCAGTTTACCCCCGGGCGGACCAGCTGCACTAACTCCCCGGCCAGTCCTCTCTTAACCCAGATAAATAAATACACATAGAATCAATTGCTCAATACTTCTCCCCTCTTACTTTCCTAAATCTCTACATTAAATCCAAAGGAAAATAAGATATTTAGCTCAGTGCCTCGGACATGGGTTGGTCTAACACTCAAACAGAAGCTCCTCACAGCACATTCCATGTCCTTCCACATACTACATAAACACACTCAAAGTAGATGCTTCTGCTATAAGTAACGGTGGAAAGAGAGCTTGAGTTCTGTCAACCTGTAGCTTCCACTACACTTTACACGATCTTCACAGATTAATATACTCTTAAGCAGAAAGCAGAGATGGGATCGCTTGAAAGGATGAATTTTTTCTCTGCTAATCATGTGTGATACATATGTTTAAGAATTATCAAACGAAAAATTGAACTACTTCAAGAGCTATGCTGAGCCAAGTTAGTGAGACTCAAGATTTAGGACAAATTTCAACATGCGTTATCCTCTCTGGTCACTCGCCTCACCCTCTGTGAGACAGGCAAACCTGTTCACTTAGAAGGAAGGACTCCGCATCCAGACAGCAGAGGGGTGTCAATCAATTTCCTGTCAACCACCACAGGGAAGACCTCAAGGAACGGGAGTCTCTGATATGGCAAAATGACAAAGCAAGGCTCTCTAAGGGCTCCCATGAGCCTTTCTCTCTTGCTGCCAGGCCCTGGCCATGAGAAAGGGAAAGTGACTTAAAGATGCAAGCAAAGAGAAGAAGATCCAGTGGTCTGATATTAATACCATACCATGCCCCACAGATGAACTTGAGTCTACCTTTTTATCTTAGGCCCTGAGCAAAAGTGTAATTGCCTGGGTCCAATGGAGCATTTTAAATTTTCCTTCTTCATAAACACTGATCACTCCTTATGATGGACTTTAACCCCTATGGTTTTTAGCCCTGCTAACTGGCCCACTCTTGGCCACAGACCAAATTGCCCACACTGCAGAATGAAGCCTTCTGGTTAGCCCACGTGCAGCAAGCATGATGTTTATATTTATAATGCAACCAAAGGAATTTGTTCTGGACAACTTCATTTGCTTTAGGTAGTAATGATTTCTGGGGACTGGTAGTTTGTTGGTTTTCTTGCTGATTCCTTAAATCTGACAGTTTTCATTATCCAAAAGAAACTATTCAAAAAGACAACTGCTTATATGTCCATTCGTCCCTGCTAAGGAATGAGTCTAAAGCCACTTTGAGAAGTAAAATTTATGATTTGTGAACTTGTGCACAAATGGATATGCTCAGTTTACCCTAACTCACCTCTGGCACCTGTCTGCTCTCTCACCCAGTTGAGAGGGAGCTGGAGAGCTGCTTCTAAACCCGCTAGGTGGAAACGCACCTGGAAGTCATGTTGCTCTCTGCAGAACACCACGGCACATTTATACGTTTAATGCCATCATAGGATTCAGAACAATTTTACTAGCAGTAAAATAGGATGATGTTATATGTATGCATTATAAAATCACAGCCAAGACCACACATGTCCATAAAGAAACATGCTATTGAGCCACACATGATAAGCTATTTCTGAGTTTTTCCATTAGTGCCATTCCTTGTTTTTTTTTTTTTCAGCTGCTAGTGCTCAGTGGCAGACAGATAACAGCAGTTGCCAAAGGTTTAAGAAATTATTATTATTATTTTTTGGGGAAGGAGTCTCTCTCTTTACCTAGGCTGGAGTGCAGTGGCGTGATCTCAGCTCACTGCAAGCTCGGCCTTCCGGGTGCACGCCATTCTCCTGCCTCAGCCTCCCGAGTAGCTGGGACTACAGTCGCCCGCCACCACGCCCGGCTAATTTTTTGTATTTTTAGTAGAGACGAGGTTTCACCATGGTCTCGATCTCCTGACCTCATGATCCGCCCACCTCGGCCTCCCAAAGTGCTGGGATTACAGGCATGAGCCACCACGCCCGGCAAGAAATTTTATAGACAAAATCCATAAAGCTGGCCGGGCGTAGTGGCTCATGCCTGTAATCCCAACACTTTGGGAGGCCAAGGCGGGCGCATCACAAGGTCAGGAGATCAAGACCATCCTAGTTAACACGCTGAAACTCTGTCTCTACTAAAAATATAAAAAATTAGCCGGGCATGGTAGTGGGCACCTGTAGTCCCAGCTACTCAGGTGGCTGAGGCAGGAGAATGGCGTGAACCCGGGAGGTGGAGCTTGCAGTGAGCCGAGATCGCGCCACTGCACTCCAGCCTGGGCAACAGAGAGAGACTCTGTCTCAAAACAAAAAACAAAACAAAACAAAACAACAACAACCCATAAAGCTAAGAAGACAATTCATCAGCTTTTTTAAAAATTATTTTTACTAATCAGGAAAAGATGGCCATTGTTTTATCTCGATGGAGAGACTTGGTCTGGCAGATGAGAATCTCTGGACGGGGCTATGGATGGAGTCTTGGATATGGTATACAAAGGCCTGGGCTCATTTCAGGATCACTCACTTATCCATCACAACATTCCCTTTATGGGATACGAAGTTCAAGGAAGGGAACTCTGAGCTGCCAGCTCAGCAAAGCCAAAGGAGAACCCGGCTCATGAGAAGTTGGCCCTCTAACTCACACCCATAGCAAGGGCCCTGGGGTTACCTGAAGCTTAGGACAGGAAGATGAAGAGTTTAGTTGTCCTAAAGCAACCGCCAGAGTTAAGGGATGAAATACAAATCCTCCAAGGATGAAGGAGAGGCGCTGCTGCCTAGCAGCTGCCAAAACACACACTGCTGGCCTTAAACCTAATTGACTAGCCTTGGAAAAGCTAGACCTGGTTTCTGTGCCATCGGCATTCCTTATCAAGGATTCTAGACTGGCCCCATGATCTACTCTTGGCCATAAGGGTCTTTCTACCTAGCAGCAGAGGACAACATGCTGTGGCAGAAGAAACTTGCCTCAGCCTGGGAAAGACCTTCCAGACTCACAGCCCCTGACCATGTACTAGAGTTTGTCTCCCTCACATACGCGCAACAAAGAGCCCTCAAGTTGCCTCCTGGCCTGCCATCAGCCATGCCTAGTGCCGACATCTGCCTGCGTGTTCATGGGTATAGGAGCCCCCGTTAAAGGTCCTGGATGTTTTTCATTAACTTTCATTTAAACTTCTAAAATAACTCAAGCTACTTTCTTTCACATTTGGATTCAGCATTCAAAGGTGGGTCTGAGTAATGCCAAATCACAGACACAACTGGTTCGAATCAAAAGTACAATGTAGGCCGCCCGTTTCTTCCTGACACATCCTGGCTGCTTTATGCATAAGTGTGCATGCACACACACGCAACTATAAGGAAATACACCAACAGGTTAACAGTGATTATCTTTGTCGAGATTAGAGGTGAATTTGTTTTGTCTTCTTTAACCTTTTCCCAAGTTTTTATAACAGTAGTATTACAATTACAATCATAAAAAGAAAAAGGATTGTCAAGTTTTTGTTCTTGAGTCTTTGTGGGGATGATAATAATACCTGGGTCTTACTGGGGAAGAAAACAAACAACAAAAGACAAAAGGATAAAAATCATTTTAATTGGGAAGCATTTTAATTCCAGGCTTCCCAATATCACAGGGTCCACAGCATGTTACACAGTAAACCAGAGCAGAAGCTCATTCTTCGTCACATGTTTGCAGCATGCCTGCTGGCTCTGGGCCAGTTAGGGTGCTGGGATACCACGCTGGGAGACAGAGACCCCATCCTTGAGCAGGCAACCTCAACTTGGAGAGACAGGGATGGGCAACGCCACCACAGCAGAGAACAGGTGCATACATGGGCTTTAAAAGCACATGCCCAAGGCAAGGGGGTGGGGGTACAGCCGGGGTGAGAGAAGGCGGTGGCAGGTGGGCAGGAGTTGAAGGGTGAAGGGTCCCCTTAGCCAGGGGACTGACTTTATGCTACAGGCACTGGGAAGCCACTGGCAGGTTTTGGATGTGACCGAACTGTTTTGGAGGGTGGCCAGGAGCATCGGTTCAACATAGTGAGGGCCTGAGTAAGGCAAGGCAGGGGATGGAAGAGAGGAAGGGAGGTTCTTGTTTGTTTTGTTTTTAATTTTACTTTAAGTTCTAGGGTACATGTGCACAACGTGCAGGTTTGTTACATATGTATACATGTGCCATGTTGGTGTGCTGCACCCATTAAGTCGTCATTTACATTAGCTATCTCCTAATGCTATCCCTCCCTGTTCCCCCCACCCCATGACAGGCACCGGTGTGTGATGTTCCCCTTCCTGTGTCCAAGTGTTCTCACTGTTCAATTCCCACCTGTGAGTGAGAACATGTGGTGTTTGGTTTTTTGTCCTTGTGATAGTTTGCTAAGAATGATGCACATGTATGTTTACTAGGGAGAAGGTTCTAGAAACATCTGGGGGTCTTAAGCAATGAAGCATAGAGGGGAGGGGAGGAAGGAGCCAGGGCGACCTTGAACAAGACAGGAAGAACAGGAGGAGGAGCTGGACTTCCGTGTTTCGGTGGCAGGAGCTGGGTAGAGGCAAAGACAAGCTCAGCATCTGACCTCTCCCAGGTAAGCCCATGAGCACTTTTCTTTCATTATCAAACCCCGTTCTGGCCCTAAGCTTTGTGTGCTTACTATCCTAAACAATGTTTCTTGCAGTAGGAAGTCCACATCTCAGGAATTCTGTTAATTCTTAAATCTGTCTCAAACACGTACAACGCGGAAACCTCCCTACATTAGACACCATCACCTTCATGACATAAGGGGGCAGGGACTACTCACCTCTTTTCGTGTCAACAGCAGTGACAGCCTGAATCAGGAGAGGCGCGTTGGACTCCGAGTACTCTACAAAGACGAGCAGCAGCTTCAGCGCTGTCTTCACCACCAGGCGGAACTGGCAGAAGAGATAAAACCATCACATCGCTGCAACGAGGCCCTGTGCACCTGAGAGCATCTTCCTAACCGCAGCTGGCACCCGGCATTTCCTAGATGAGATACTCTCAGCGATTAAACGGATTGCTTCACAGATCCTCACAGCCCCTCATTAGAGGCCTCAGAAGGCAGGTGTTAGTACTATCCCCATGGTGCAGATCAGGAAACTGAGGTACAAAGTTCCCTGTATGCAGTCACGCAGTAAAAAAACAGAACCAGGACGTGAACCCGGGACGCATGGCTCCAGAACTCACACCTGGCAACTCTCAAAACACAAGCATTTGCTGAATCAATTATATCTTCATTTTACCCCAACTATAACATCGTAAGGTAGGCATAAGCACAGTTCTTATTTTTCCAGTTGAAGAAGCAGAAATAGCAGGTTAAACAATTCATCCAAAGTCACGACAGCCAGCTTAGGTGGAAGGGAACCGGAACCAAGTCCCCCATTCTTAAAGCCAAGCAGAGAAGGCCGCCTGGAGCCGGAGAACCCCTGCTCCCTGGATCCAGGGCTCAGCATTTGCCAGGAGCCGCATGAAGCCCAGAGGCCTTCCCTCACACAGGCAGAAGCCCCTCCCTCAGTATGCGCCCTCAGGGAGGTCACAGGTTATTCACCTACAGAAAACCCCAAACCTCCCAACTGAAGCGGCCACAGATTCCTAATTCCAGCTTTACCAGCCCCGGGGCTGCAGCAGCCTTGGGGTTTCTGGGTCAGCCTCCGGGGCCCCTTAGGTGCTGGTGCGGGGACTTGCCCACAGTCTTGCCCTTGACTCCACTTCCTTCCAAAAGCCTCCTCCTAAAGGAACTTGCACACCAACTCCCTCCTCCAAATGGGTTCAAACTGTGCAGCTGAGAAACAGCAAGGTTGCCTTGAGCTGTACATTCCACCCCAAGCTGCTGGCTTGCCAGTGGCCCCATCCCGCTATGGGCAAAATGCACTTTCAAGGGTAGAGGGAGCTTATTTGCACTGTGGCTGCAGGACCTGGAACTGCACTTGGTGCAGAGAGAGCTGGAAGGTGTTTGCTGACTGAATAAATCAGTCAGTGACCAGATCAATCAATCCATGACCTCTCGCCCACCCCTTGAGCCTGTATCACTGGTTGTGGCAAATCAGCTCCAGCTTCTTCCTGCGTTCTGTAGCCCAAGGAAGATTCTGTGCCTCTTGGACGCATCTGCCCACATCACAGTGTTAGGGGACATGGGTAGAATTTATAGGTAAATTTGGGGGAGCCCAAAGAGGGAACTGTGTTGTGCAGTCCACAGAGAATAGCTTAAAAACACCACTCACCCCAAGTCATTCATCCACATTCATGCAACCCCTTTACCCCCTTGCTTCCCTCTCCTCTGCTGTCATACCTACCAAGCACACCATTTGTCTTTCCCTCAGTTCCACATCTCTCTCCAGCCAGTGCCCAGGTGCACAGCTCCCCTTTATAAGGAAACGTCTTCAAAGAGGTGCTACAGCCCCTGGCTCCACCTCCTAACTTCCTTCTGACTCTTCAGCTCAATTTGATAGGACTTCCATCACCTCCTTGATAGATTACTTGTCAAGGTCACCAGTGGCCTCCACGGTATCAAATTCAGTGGTTACTTCTCTGCCCATTTTTAGTCAACTCTCAGCACCATGTGACAACTAACTGGTCTCTCCAGAAACAACTTCCTCTCCCTCTGGGCAAGCAAAGTCTCCTGAGTGGCTCCTTTTTCATTGGTTCCTTTTGGGTGCTCAGTCTCTCAGTGTGGGAAGACCTCTGAGTTCACTCTTCTTTACTCTCCTTCTCTTTCCACACTCTCTCTAGGTGAGTTCATCCAGTGCCCTGGTTTGAAAGTCCATCTAAGATCAGATGCTAAATATCGCATTCCAGCCCTGAAACTCCTGAGCACACATCATATAATCTCCTGACATCTCCACTCAGATGCTAACAGATTCACTGTGGCCAAAACAGAACTCTCAGTTTTCATTCATGCTTACCCCCTTCCACCTACCACTCCTAGCCTGCGTCCTCCAAAGCCCCCACCTCAGGACAAGGCCCCACCACCCTGAGCACAGGGAGGGGTTCACCTGCACTTCCCTCACCCCATCTCCACAGCAAATCCACCCTCAGTACTGCAAGAGCTCCCTTCAAATTCTATCCCAAACTTGCCCCTTTACATTCTCTCTGTCCATCACCCTGGACCACTACAATAGCCTAAGTGCTCTGGCCTTGTCCTTCTGAAGTCCATTGTCCAAACTGCAGCCAGAGTGACCACTGCACCCTCCTTCTCTCAAGCCTCCATCACTCCCCATCATGCCCAGGGTGCTGCCTGTCCCGGCAGGCTTTCTGTGCTGGCCTCCGCCAAGCCCTCTGATCTCCTTTCTTGACACCCCCTCTTGGGCCCAGTGCGCTTCACATGCTAAGCTCTATAGTTGTGTGAGTGTTTTTCACACGGCAGAGTTCATCCATGATTCAGGGTCTTCTCATTGGTTATTCCTTCTGCCTGAAAGCCACCTGGAACCAGTCATCACAGGACTGACCTCATCCTTCAGGTCAGAGAAATTCTCATATAGAAAATGCCTTCCTGACTCCTTTACCTAAAGGAGCCCCTTGGTCACATCACATCACCCTGTTTCATTTTTATTTATTTATTCTGAGATGGAGTCTCGCTCTGTTGCCCAGGCTAGAGTGAAGTGGTGCAATCTTGGCTCACTGCAACCTCCACCTCCCAGGTTCAAGTGATTCTCCTGCCTCAGCCTCCTGAGTAGCTGGGACTACAGGTTCACACCACCGTGGCTGGCTGATTTTTGTATTTTAAGTAGAGAAGGTGTTTCACCATGTTGGCCAGCCTGGTCCTGAACTCCTGACTTCAGGTGATCTGCCTGCCTCGGCCTCTCAAAGTGCTGGGATTAGAGGCATGAGCCATCGTGCCCAGCCACCTCGTTTCATTCTTTTGAGACAGGGTCTCATTCTGTCAGCCAGGCTGGAATGTGGTCGTGCAAGCACAGCTCACTGCAGCCTCAAACTCCTGGGCTGAAGTCATCCTCCCACCTCAGCCTCTCGAGTAACTGGGACTATAGGTGCGTGACACCACACCTGGCTAATTTTCTTTAACATTTTGTGTAAAGATAGTGTCTCTCTATGTTGCCCAGGCTGGTCTTAAACTCCCACCTCGGCCTCCCAAAGTGCTAGGATTTCAGGCATGAGCCACTACACTCGGTCTTTTTTATCCACATCCTTTAGCATGACCTGAAATTGCTGAAGACACTTGTTCACCTATTATGCCTCTGTTACCCCTAAGAACGTAAGCTTCACAGCAGCAGACAGGCTTTACCCGCCCCATGAGGTGGTGTTCAGTCAGCATATGTGTGAAGGGTAGGCCAGCCTGTCCCCCAGTCCATCCCCCTATGCTGTGTGAAGTGAGCCCTCCCAGCCCCCAGCCTCCCCTTCTCACCTTGTAGTAGCCCCCAGCAAAGCCAAGCCCCCCGACCCCAACCGTTGCACTGAGGGCAAGCCATGCCCTGGGCTGTTATTCTCAAGGTCACCTCCTCCCCACACAGGGAGCTGAGTACTTTAGAGTGCTGGGAACTCTTCACAGAGTGTCTGCCCTCATAACTTGAGGCCCACAATTGCTCCTCTGCTTCTATTCTGTAGGAATAGACTACATTCCAGTGTATTTTTCTCAACTACACGGTTGGAGGTTGAAGGCGAAGGTATGGCATAATGAGTTGCGCTTTGTACGTTCAGGGCTGAAGAAATTTCTTCAAGTAAATAAAAAGACCTAGCAAGTTCAGGCTTGGCAACTTCCTCAGTGGGTGGACTATTATTATGTGGTTTAAGCCTCTAAATGCCTTCCCAGGAAAGAACCTGGTTGCTGCCCAACTCACTCCCCCCATTAGCTGGTCTCAGCAGGGCCCCTTAGCCCACCTCACAGAGGCGCCCTCTGAGTATCTCTGTGGTCAAGGGGCCTTGACCGATACGGTCTCAGGCACCCAGAATTCCTAAGCCATTCTCCTCTATGTGGTTCTCTAATTAAGAAACCACTGTTTTCTAGCAAAGCCTCCTTTTTCTATCGGTCTCAACATGCCTATTCCTGTCTTTCTCTCCTCTGTGATACAGGCTCTGTTTGGAGCTCTTTTGGCACTCTAATTTGTTTTTTTAAAAAAATCCCCAAACATCTTCTGATTCATAACTTTGGGTTTCTATGAATTTGGCTTCTATTGAGTTTAAGTTTATGTGGATGTACTTTTGGAAGCTTTACTATGTAAATTAATAATAAGCATATTAGTTAAATCACGTTAGGAAAAAAAGAGCACTAGAACATTAATTTTGTAGAAATGCATGGTACCAATTGCAAGCATGTACTAACTCATTGTCAAAATATGTCCTGTGGGATCCTCCTCAGAAATACCTTACTAGCATTACTGCATTGACTTGAAAGTAAAAAAGGTACATTCTATCAAAAGAACTCTATGAGCCAACCTCATTTATCCAGAAATCATTTACTCTGATGCCCTCATGTATCTGGAATGCAGTCAAAACCCTTGACAGCTTGGAACAACCACAGTGGAGGCCACACACCGTCTCCTTCAGGTCCAAAGACACTGCTCACCCCATAGCTCTTAAAAATCCACCCCTGGTGCCCCTTGCACTTATGTTAGACACATTTTATAATAAGTGGAGTAGATATTAAGATTTACAGCCCACATCTGATGAGAAGAGGCAAATTGGAGAGGACAATGACAGAGAAGGAGAGGCAGGCCCAGTGTGGCAGCAAGAGAGAGTGTCACAAACTAGGAGAGTGGATTAAGTTGCAAGGATGCCAGAGCACACACCACGGTGTGGCCTAGACATGTCAGCAAAGCGTCACTCCAATCTGAACTGTCTGATTTTCATCTCTGCCTGGCGTGCCTTCACGTGGTAATGAAGGGTTTCACTACGACGTATAGGCTCAAGAACCTGTCCATTTGTCCAGCACTGAGAGAAATCAATCAGAATTGATTCTCAATCTTATGGAGCATCCAAGGCCATGGAAGATACAGGAGTTACAAAGCCGTCACACAGGATTATAGGGCAACAAGCAGGCAGTGTCAGCATCAGTGGTCTCAAGACAACCAAGCTGGCAGGGAGGGAGTCGTTTCCCTGTCTCTGGAGGCTCTGCACGGCCACTTACTAAGGCCTTTGCAGAAGGAATTCAGAGCCTGCAGTGGGTGGACTGGCTGACCTCACGGGTAAGGTCCCTCCGAATCCAAGATTCTCTGCTTCTACTTTCAACAACATTTTGAGTACTGGGTTGCTGAGGACACATGCAAACAGACAGTTTTCTCAGAGGACAGCTCCAGCACTGTAGATGAGAGCAAGGCCCAGAACTGGATCCAGCCAGCCCTTTCCAGCTTCCATGGAGCAAAAGAACCATGTGATGGCTTTTGGGCTCCTGTTCACACAAACAGCCCCACTTTCTTTGGGCTGGAGAAACACACCACAGCTCTAGATCCAGGCTTTGGGCTTTCTGTTACCTACATTTTCTTTAATTACAATCTAGGAAATACTAGTATTCCGTTTTTAGTTGTCTGTTATAATGAAGACTATGTTTATGTTGTTCTAAAGCATGCAGCTAAATCACAGTATATAACAGAAATCTGAAATAATCCCCTTGCATAAGGGGAGTGCAAAAGCACGAACATACAGATGGCTGTGAATTATTGCACATTTCATAATGATTTAGCACATTTTTGGTGTTACTGAGCTGAGCTTTACTTTCTGTTGCACCTATCATTTTGCACTCTCAAAATAAAGGCTAAAAGCCTTCAGAGGACCAGAGATTCCTCTTGACCCAAGGAAGTGACATTTTCAAGTCAAGCTTCAGTCCAGGGACTGAATCTCCATATTCCATAAATAACTCAGGGCTCAATGTCAGCTCCACAACAGGGAGGCTGGGTTGGAGGGAAGGGTAGCAGGATGGTGTCAACAAAGAGCCTTGTTGCTGTTGTTTTATTTTCCAGGTCAACCCAAAGGAAGAGTGTGGAGTTGCCTGTACAGAACCTATGTATCTAGATTGCAGATAAAATGTAATCACCAACTATGTGGGAGGGTAATAAAAAGCAGTTTCTTAATACTTTTACACATAAAAACAAACTGGAAGTCCCTTCATCTTTTATTGCACTTACAGACATGCAAGAACTATACTTAGCAGGTCAAATATGCTGCTCGTTAAGCAAAAATAAAAGAATTCCAAAAAATCTTCAAATTCCTAATTTTTCTTCTAAAAATTCAACAGCCATAAAAAGAAAACAATTTCCAAACCTCAAGATTGAAATTACAAAGGGGGTTGGAAAACCATGCTTCATTTTATTTGTTTCATTTTCCACTAAAACATCATAAATATATGCTATATAAATGGATGCTGGTTATTAAAACTGAATTCGAAAGTGGTAAGATAACTTGATCTATAAAGCTTTACCACATTGTTTACAAGCTCACCAGCACTTTAGAATATACTAGTATTACTGTAAAGAAAAAAAAGATCTCAAGTGACTTAGGATACAAACTCTTTATTTAAATATTGTATCCCAATGCCATATACTTAAGCTCAGAATTTCTGAGCAAGCAGCTCAGAGTGTGCCCTAAAGCCTTCCTAACTGGTTATCAAACAATCCAACAGACATCCCAGACTCCAAATCTCTCCCTTCTCGACCTCTAACAGGTTATCTGCAACATGAGGTGAGTATTACCAGAAATAAAGAACAGGCGCAAACATACTAACTAAGTACAGAACTCTGGGTCTTGGTTTGCAGGTGTCCTTCAAGGGACAGTGCAGAGACCAGGGTTGGCACATCTACCAGAACAGGAAGTCATGTGCACCAAACCCACATGGTCCAGCCTCAGGGTCTGATGGCCAACCTGCTTATGACACAATGCAATTTGCAGAAGGTATATTAGCCAAGGATAAGGCTGGGTAGCCCTTAGGATTTTACTAGTGAACAGGAAATCTTACAGAATGTAAAATAAAGCAGACAACACAAAATAATTAAAAATAACAATAAATATACTACAAATTAGCATTTTATCTCTCTCTCTCTCTTTTTTTTTTTTTCCAGCGCCAGGCTGGAGTGCAATGGCACCATCTCATCTCGCTGCAACCTCCACCTCCCAGGTTCAAGCAATTCTCCTGCCTCAGTCTCCGGAGTAGCTAGGATTACAGGCATGCACCACCAAGCCCAGCTAATTTTGTATTTTTAGTATCTAAAATAATGTTTATTTAAATAACTATTTTAAAATAATCTAAAATAATCGTCTAATATGTTGGTCAGGCTGGTCTCGAACTCCCAACCTCAGGTGATCCACCCTCCTCAGCCTCCCAAAGTGCTGGTATTACAGGCGTGAGCCACCGCGCCTGGCTGGCATTTTCTCTATTGAGATAAAATTCTGGGGCTTAGATGAAGGTTTTGTTACCCCGGAAAAGGCCTATACGACCAAGTGAATTTCTATCCTACCTTAACTCTGCTTATCTTTGGGAAACAGGATGCCTGAGGTCAGAAGTTTCCCCTCCTGACTAAACAGGGTCCAACTGCTGGGATCCAGGGTGGCCTCTCACTTGGCCTCTGAAGAGTTTCTAGACTTCATTATCATCTAATTCTCATGCAAAAAGATACTTCCACCAGCACCCTGACAGTTGATAATCACCATGACAACAATCAGAAGAAACCATAAAAGGACAAAAAGAAAAGTTGCATTCCAGTTTCAGAAGTCCCTCCCCCACCATTTCCAGAAAAGACATGACTATTGCTTCCCTTGCTTTTAATGCCCCAACCCCTTCATTAAAGATGCCCTGTATCTGTGACTTCTCTTGAACTGAGGAACTGATTTGTGAACCATGCTTCCACTTCTCAATTCCATGGCCATCGAATAAAGCCTGCACTGCTTGGTGCTCACTTTTGGTTTTGTGTATTCGCTTCACAGCACAATCAGGGAAACACCCCCTTTTGCAGGGACTGGCTTTGTCAGTAAGAACTTCTTTAAAGAACCATTAATAAAAGTGGACAAGGATCAGAAAACATCCACTTGGTTAACTTTCCCTTAAGACATTCAAGGTAATTATGAATAACTGACAAAAAGTAACATGCGGCTGGGCATGGTGGCTCATGCCTGTATCCCAGCACTTTGGGAGGCCAAGGTGGGCAGATCACAAAGTCAGGAGTTCGAGACCAGCCTGACCAACATGATGAAACCCTGTCTCTACTAAAAATACAAAACTAGCTGGGCGTGGTGGCACGCACCTGTAATCCCAGCTATTCAGGTGGCTGAGGCAGGAGAATCGCTTGAACCCAGGAGGTGAGGTTGCAGTGAGCCAAGATGGTGCCACCGCACTCCAGCCTGGGTGACAGAGAGAGACTCTGCCTTAAAACAAAAAAAAAAACAAAAAAAACAAAATGCACATCTTTTATTGTTTACTTAGGAATACCAAAATCCCTGCACTACGATATTGCCCGAAGGAGCACCTTGATATGCAAAATGAAATTCTTGGTTGAGGGAAATCAACAAGATTGGGTACTTTCCAGTTGGCAGCATTCCCATTTTCAAATGCAAAACTTCACATTCTAAGGAGGCTATGTAACTTGTCGCATAGCTCATTCCTGGAAGAAGTTAAAGAAAAACCCAGGTCAATCTGATTCTTTCCACTATACTATGGAGGTTTCCATCTTTCACTCTGGTGCAAAAACTTAAGCCTTGGGAAAAATGTGACAAATATTATCTTCTGAGTAACAATAAAGGTTAAAGAACTCTCTTAAGTAAATAACCAGCCCTGGAAACATGACAATGAATAGCTAAATCCCAGGTTTGGCAAACGTGCTGTTAGAAGAGTGTGGCAGGCAGCTCACATCTTTTTGGAGTAGGGGGAGAAGGGCTGGCAGACGGGGGGTAGAGTAGAGAGTGGCAGAACCCTGCAGGCTCCCAGAAGTCTATGCTGCTTCTGGTTCTCTTGCCCATCCAACTCTCCTAGAAAAGGGTAGAACATCTCTCTGGGAGGAACAGCATGCTGCCTACTTTGGTGTTTTTGCATTTCCCTAAATGTTCTTGCAGATTGGAGCCACCCACTTCTATTCTTCCTCCAACTGCTAAAACTCAGCTGGTTGCCCTGGGCTACAGGGACAGAAGAGTCAAAGGTGTACCCTTAGTTTCTGCTTCTTGCGTTCACAAGGATAATGTCTTTGTAAGTTAAAATTCAGGTTTATCAGCAAGCCTTTTAAGAATTGAGGAACCACAGTCAGCTCCCTGAAGATGATCATCTCAGAGTGAATGGAAGAAACTTCTGTTTAGCCCTGTGTCTGGAGACCCGTCTGGACGGTGGGGCCTCCTCAGCCTGCTGCCCTCTTTGAGGCCTGGCCTGAATCACTTCTCTCTCACTCTGAGGTCTTCCTAAAACAATAACTAGTGAAACTTGCTTTTTCCCTTTTTTCTCCTACTGAGATTATTCTCACGTGGGGGCCTCTAACATATCAAATCAGTGAGAATGAGTGTTCTGGGTATGCACAGCCAAGTGGCCGGCAGAAGAGCAACAGCCCTAAGGAAGAAGCTGGCACTTTATACCCACAATGACTCCAACACAAATATTACATGACTATGCCATTAAAACCCACGGAATTTTAGAAATCTCCTCTAATATAATGTTGATAAACATGCAAAAATTCAAACACAACCTCATTCACTAAACTATTTTTATGCCATTAGAAACAAAGCTCTTTAAATACAGCATAGCATTGGAAACAATTCAATTAACAAGATGAGAAAAGTCAAATGAATAATAGTACATTCATATGACTGTATACTATGTAGGCATTAAATACTGCAGTTTAAAAATGTTGTAGTAACACAGGAAATGCTTATAATATACTTAGAGTTAACTTCGTAAGAAAAATTCAAAGAAAAATCAGAAGAAAAGGTACCAAAAAATGATGATCTTTATGTGGTAGTGTTTCCAGGTAATTTTTATTTTACATTTTTTGTATTTCTAAAGTTTTATACAAAGAGAATGCTACTTTTATAATCACAAAAAATTCAGTAAATGTTTTAAAAAGTTATTTTTTACTATCAAGATTTCCATACTACACCAGTAAACTTTAGCTATTTTCGTTTTTTGAGATGGGGTCTATTCAAGCTGATCAAGAACTGGGATCCAGGGATCTTCCTGTCTCAGCCTCCCCATAGCTGGGACTACAGGCCAACATGCCCACTTGCCATATTTTTTCTTTAATCTGTTATCTTTAACTGCATTATTAAAAGAATTAGTCTTAATCAAATTTCTATTAATGAAACATATTTCAATTCAATTAATGTGGGAATTATAAACACAACATCCAACATTAAGGATGGATTTAAGACAATAGTACAATTCAAGGAACTAACTATAATGTTCTAGTAACTGCCTTTACCTGGACCATATAGAATTTTCTGGCTGAGTATATCTCATGCTATTGCAGTGTATTTACAGTGTTTTTAAAATATTAACAATTGGACTTCTGGCTTCCAGCTGGAAAGATGTCGAGTGTCACTCCCAACCTAATAATAAGAGAGAGACAAACAATCTTTCACACCGTAACTTTTCTTGAGCCCATCATATAGCTGGGGTTGCAGGAAAACCAAGTAGCCTGAAATCTAGGGAGGGAGTGTGTTCTCTCCACCCAGAAAGGGTGAGAGGCCAGCAATGGACTATCTGAGGCAGGGGAGGGGAGGAAAATGAAGCCATTTATACAAAGCAGTAGGAAAAACTCAGGCCAGGCACTGTGGCTCATGCCTGTATTCTCCGCACTTTGGGAAGCCAAGGTGGGAGAATCACTTAAGCTCAGGAGTTTGAGACCAGACTGGGCAACATGGTGAAACCCCATCTCCATCCAAAACACAGAAAATTAGCTGGGTGTGGTGGTGTGTGCCCTGTAGTCCCAGCTACTCAGGAGGCTGAGGTGGGAGGATTGTTTGAGCCTGGGCTGTCGAGGCTGCAGTGAGCCGAGACTATGCCACTGTACTCCAGAATGGGTAAGCAAGACCCCGTCTCAAAAAATAATAATAATTAAAACAATATAACCTCAGATAATAGTTTTAGCAAATCGTCAAATGTCAACTGTGGGCTACCATGAGAGCATAAACCCCTTGGAACTGCAGACACAAAGGGATTTGGCACCCACCAGTAGGCTGCTCTCCATGGCACTCACAAAGAAGCAGGGGGCAGGGCTGGGACCAAGAAAATTTCCTAATAGTGCAGGCCTGGCTGTGCACAGTCACACAGCAGGCAGAACAGCACCAACCCTAAAGGAGGAAGGGAGCAGCCAGCACTGTGAAAAGACAGGAAACCCCAGCCAAAGCCTTCTCCCCATTGAGACAAAAGCCTTAAGCCACAGGGAAGGTCAACAAGGTGGTGGGGGAGAAGGGAAAAGAATAAAACCCTGTACTCCAGAGGGCAGGGATGGGAAACCATACTGGGCATCTCCTGCTGCTTAGCGTTTCACATCTTCTTCACTATTATAACTCCCATTTTAAAGATGAAAAAGCAACCCACCCCAAGGATGGTGCAGGCATGAGTGACTCCAGAGCTCTGGCACTGACTGACAGACGCAGCATATCTTGATTCCAGGAAGGCCTTGTGAACCCAGTGAAGAAACACAGCTGGATGGTCAGAGTTCAGCAGCTTCCCACTAATTGCACAATGACCCTAAAATGCTCTGACTGATCAGTGTCAACCTGCAAGCTGCACTGGTTTATGCATTCCTTGTCTCTGTCCCACTAGACATTTTCATCAATGGCATGGAAGATCTGCTTATTCATTTTTTGTTAAATAAAATTAGCACTAACAGTTAATAAGAGAAAGAGGCAAAACAGAATTCTTAATTATCTTGAGGCTGGAACTCTGGCCTACAGTCAATGGGGGGAAAATGCAAGCCCTGCATTTAAATGTGAATCAATCAATCACAGACATGCAGAATGGAAGAAACTGGCAGATAAATATGTGTGACAAAAATCCGGAAGGCTTAGTGGATTGCCAGTTCAAACTTGAGGCAACACCCAGGGCTGCTGCTGAAAGATGTAATAAATCAGAGGTGGCATTTGTGGAAGAATGATATCGTATCCCAGCTACCATATTACTATTCTTTCTACTACATGAACAGAAGAGTTGGTAACCAGTAGGATGAGGAGCTGAAAATTATGTACCCAGGTACTATCTGTAGCAGCCATCAAGTTTAGCTTGGACAGGGTTCACATGGTGACTGCCTTTAAACACTCAATGAGCTTCCACAACAAGTCAGAGTGTCTTGTTCAAGAAAGCAATGCACAAGCATTTGGTTAATGACAGGTAATGCATGTCCCAAAAAGGAAGGCTTTCCACCAATTCCAGCATGCAACAGTATCCCTGGGCAACCTAGGCAAATGATTTGATGGTCCTTCTGCCTCTAGCAATATCAGGAATGGGATTGAAGATGTCAGGAACACCTTTAACATGACATTGCCATCTGTTCAAGGCTAGGATTCCATTATTTACATTAAGTAATTTACAAAGGTCTTCAGTTCTCACCCCCACATTTGGGTCATCTGAGCAGATCACACAACAGTGCCATGCCAGTGGCTCTAAGACCAGAGGGCTCACTGCATCTCCTCTCCTCGTCCAACAGCCAGTATCTCCTGGGGCACATGGAGCACCAGGCTCTATGGCACTTAGCTCTCTTTGGGAATATTTCCTTCATCTCCAAACCAGTGTGTCCAATGTTTTCTTGCCAACAAACCCCAATGTCCAACTCTTCAACTGCCAGAGGCACTGCCGTATTTATAGCTGCAGAGTCAAACTGTGACCCCCACCTTTGGTTCCTTTTATTTTCTTATATCTAGAAATCTCCCCCTAGACAGCTAGTCCTCAAAATGTCTCCATTTTTTCATTATTCTGTTTCTACTGCTACTCTCACCTCACAGCTGTGATACTGAGTTAACCCTTCCCACCCAGCTTTCCCATCCCTGTCAATTTCCCCTCCTCCACCACTTTCTACACAACATTCTACACATCATGTTACTTCTCTTCATTTTGCAGTCCTAAAGAAACTTTCAGCAATGTCCCCAGTGTTGGGGGTGGGGTGGCGGGCAGGCACATAGGCTAATGTGTATGACTGAGAGAGAGAGAGAGAGAGAGAGAGCAAGCAAGCGAGTGTGCGTGCATGTGTGTGTGTGTGTGTACATGCATGCAAGGAGGGCCTTGACCAGGGCTCCTCCAGCTAGGGCTACACAGGAGTAGCGAGGCCTGCTCACCCTCACACAAGTAGAAAGGAAGTCTGGAGACCTGTGGATCAGCAATGTGGGGCACAGATGGAAGGATGAGATTCAATGGGGCTGGTGGGAATGTAGAGAGAGCAGGGCAAGCTAACCTGAAGAGCAATGCAGACAGGGAAGCTTCCAAGCCAGTACCCTGAGGCACCCCTAAGAGGCAGCAAGGAGGTGAGTATTTGCCAGGCTCAGGGCCCTAAGGCCTTCCCTATGGGCCAAAAGAGGATCCATAGAGATAAAGAAACAGACTTTCCATGCTAGGTGACAAAAGGGCCATGCTGTATATAGACTGAATCATCTTAACCCAATTAATTAGAATTCCAGATTTATGAAGAGAAAAAAATCCACATCCTGTGATAAGTCATGGGCCTGGCATCTGCCTCTTACCCCTGACTGGGGAGTTTAAAGATGGGCTCTTGTAAATAGAAAGAAACACTTTATTGAAAACACTTTTTTCTTTCTTTTAAAAAGTCATTATTTGGCTACGAATGCATCATTTTCTCCCCTGGCTATGAGTCTCAAATATCTGCAAATATGCATTGCATAATGAGCCTCTGGCAGGCTGCAAAATCACATCTTGTTGCCTTTCATGGAAGAAAAATGAAGAATTATGAAAACACGATGACAAGATTTTTCTACTCCAGTATTTCCTTTATCAACTCTGTGACTGTATAAGGCAAAGGCAACTGGATGTCAAGGTAAACTTTCCAGGTTAAGATAAATCTGACTCTGTCAAAACAAAATGCTAGGACCCCTGGCTTTCCTGATTTCTTCATTTGAATTGGGGAAAACCTATTGCAGCTGTATTGACCAAACCGTATGTTTAAGGAGGAGACTGAGGCTTCATTCTCAAAACCTAAGGGTCTTAGGTTGATGTATCTGTTGTTCTTTTCAATTTCTCACTATTCAGATGGGGGTGAGGGAAGAGTGTCAGCAGACACTCCATTGGTTTTGTAAATAAGAAGTGATCTCGTTAGAACTATGTAGACTGGAAATAAACTTGGCAGCTACTGCCTTTGTTAAGTTTCAGCAACTTGCCTAGAGCAGAGCACACCCTGCAGAGTGGCAGGAGACCTTCATGTGACATCACAGTTAGTGGGACAGGCTGCAGCGTCACTGTTCCCCAGAATTCTCCTTTCCAACAACACAGTGAACTCCAAGGCACAGGCTGACTCTTGGCTCCGCTCTCTTGTCCTCATTGTGACCAGCACAGTGCAGAACACAGGAGCCAGCGACTATTTTAGACCTTCCTTTGGGAAAATAAAAGATGGAGACAGAAATCCACAGATCCAGTGCTGATGGCCCAAATGGCTGGGGAGGAGGCGAGTGTGCCACCTCAGACAGAGGCCCTGAGGGGGCGGCCCAGAGTCCTGAATCACCGCTGAGGAAGCACACACCGAGTGCACCGTGTAGGAGGGGGAGGCTGGGAAAGCACAATTCCTAGAAATGTATTTTTGAAACTTTTTAATTGTATAATTTTTCCATGTTATTTACAAATGCAATAAAGATTTTCCTGTGTGTTCATTCCTTCCTGATTGCTTATTTGCCTTACAGAATGATTCCAAAGTAAAATCAATATGATGCTGTTGCAACACCAGAGATTCTGAGCCACGGCATGCATTTCTGTTATTTCTGGGTTTTTTCTCTGCTTTTCTTCTTCTTTTCCTCCTCTGTGTTCCTTCTCCTCCCTCTTTTCTATCTCTCTCTCTTCTTTTCTTTGCGCCTTTCCTCTCTTAGTCTATATGTGCTGCTATAAAAAGAAATACCTGAGACTGGGTAATTTATGAAGAACAGAAATTTATTTCTCACAGTTCTGGAGGCTGGAAAGTCCAAGATCAAGGCACTGGCTGTGAGGGCCCAGTCTCTCTGTATCCAAGATGGTGCCTGTTGCAGTATCTTCTGGAGGGGAGGAAGATTGTGCTCTCACATGGCAGAGAATCAAAAGAGAAAAAATGCACTCCTTCCACAAATCCTTCTTATCATGGCATTAATCCATTCATGATCGCAGAGCCTCCATGACCTAAACGCCTCTTAACACTGCTGCATTAGGCCGGGCGCGGTGGCTCAAGCCTGTAATCCCAGCACTTTGGGAGGCCGAGGTGGGCGGATCACAAGGTCAGGAGATCGAGACCACAGTGAAACCCCGTCTCTACTAAAAATACAAAAAATTAGCCGGGCGCGGTGGCGGGCGCCTGTAGTCCCAGCTACTCAGGAGGCTGAGGCAGGAGAATGGCGTGAACTCAGGAGGCGGAGCTTGCAGTGAGCCGAGATCGCGCCACTGCACTCCAGCCTGGGCAACAGCGTGAGACTCCGTCTCAAAAAAAAAAAAAAAAAACAAAAAAAAAAACCCTGCTGCATTGGGGATCACGTTTACAACACAAAAATTTAGGGGGCACATTCGGACCACAGCATTCTCTATGTCATCTCTCCCTGCTCACAGTGCTTCTTCCCCATACCCATCCCACCTTCCCTAACTTTGCCCTCACTCTATTCTCTGTCTGACGATGAGCTATTAGACTGTCAGTTTTTCTATTGTAAGCATGTTAGGTTTTGTTTCCTTTTAGAAATAGGGCAAGTTGTTGGTGTTTTATCATGGCCATCATAAAACCATAAAGATATCTTAATTCAGCTGTGTCATGTACAAAACGTCATCTTTCTTGCAAAATCTCTTCCCGTCTCCCTAGCTTTTAGGTCCTCGATACCATTTAGAGCGCCTTGGGGAGGGAGCAGGTTCCAAATGAACATGAAAGTTAGGGACGGTTCCCAGCACAAGCAAGGAAAAAGGAGAAGAAACTGAAACAGGATATGAGATATAAATCTTCCCTTGGCCAGGCTGAAGCAACCTAGAAGGCCCAGAATTCCACTCAGCATCCAAGGTCACCTATATCAGTTTCAAAATAGAGTCACTTCCATTTTCCATAGAAAACAAAGCCAAAACATTCTTTTAAAAGATTTTCAGTCTTCCTAGGGAAACCATAGCTGTATCTAATATGAAATGGGGAAAAATTTTCTCATCAATACATACTAGAAAAAGGAAAACTGAGGGGAAGATGTGAAGGCCACCCACAAATGTGGGACCCCATGGGGATTTGCATGCCAACACCAGCCACAGAGAAAAGGCCTTTCCCACCACACAAGGACACAATCACCAGGATTTTGAGAAGTCTGAGAAGGAGAGACAGCCTAAAACTAGAACCATGCTCCTCCCCAAATCAAATCAGGGCTGAGTGCTCCCAAAGGACAGTAGAATCCTTGGGAGGCAGGTGACTCCAGGGGCAGGGCCAGGGGATGGGCTCCCCAGCAGAGCACAGCACTGTGCACAGCAGCCTTGAAAGGCTCACTCTAGTGGGGGTGGGCAGTGAACACAGGGATGGGGGACAGTCTGGGCAGACCACATGTGATATGGTTTGGTTCTCTGTACCCACCCAAATCTCACCTTGAATTGTAATAATTCCCACATGTCGTGGGAGGGACCCAATGGGAGGTAAGTGAATCATGAGGGCATGTTTTTCCCATGCTGTTCTCATGACAGTGAATAAGTCTCATGAGATCTGATGGTTTTATAAAGGGCAGTTCCCCTGCACACACTCTCTTGCCTGCCACCATGTAAGATGTGCCTTTGCTCCTCCTCCGCCTTTCGCCACGATTGGGAGGCCTCCCCAGCCATATGGAACTGTGAGTCCATTAAACCTCTTTCCTTTATAAATTACCCAGTCTTGAGTATGTCTTTATTGGCATTGTGAGAATAGATTAATCCAATATGCGCTTCAGGGCCCCTACAAAGCTATGCTGATTCTGTGACCTGTTTAAGTCAGGTTCAAATTCTGTATCCAGGCCCTCAAGATCCCCCACTCCATCTGACCATGTTGCCCACTACAGCCACTCAGATCTCCACAACATGCTACCTGCACAGCACTTTAACCTTGGTGCATCTGCACCTGCTCAGGACAGGGTCCCTTTTACTACTTCTCCCAAATCCCCCTGCAGTCAAGTCCCTAACACATGCTCCTCTACGTGCCAGCAGAACCCAGAGAAGACCATGCCAGAGGCTTGCCCAGTGTTTGGCACACCTGAAGTGATGGAGTAGATCTGCTTCCTTGGCAGGACTTCCAGAGACCTCAGGGACTTTGCAGCCAAGGCATGGCTGGTGGTGATGTGCCAAAATGCATGGGGAAACCAGCCACGCTTTCATAATCAAGCATTGCTTCCTCAACTACCAAATAGGAATTATATTACTTACCTGATAGTGGCCTCATGAAGATTAAATGAGATCACGCTTATAAAACACCTAGGATATTTTATGGGCCGGATGTGGTGGCTCATGCCTGTAACCCCAGCACTTTGAGAGGCCGAGGCAGGTGGATCATTTGAGGCCAGGAGTTCAAGACCAGACTGGCCAACATGGTGAAACTGTATCTCTACTAAAATCACAAAAATGAGCCCAGGGTGGTGGGTCATGCCTTTAATCCCACCTACTTGGGAGACTGAGGCCTGGGATTTGCTTGAACTCAGGAGGTGGAAGTTGCAGGGAGCCGAGATCATGCTACTGCACTCCGGTCTGGCAACAGAGTAAGACTCTGTCTCAATAAATAAAAAATAAAAGACCTAGTTTGGTGCCCGGCAAATCTGTAATAAACATTGGTTACTTTTATAATTGATGTTAGAGCTGAAAGGTAATCCCAGATTCTTTTATCCATATAGGAATATGCATATACATATGTACAACACAGCGATATATATGTACATATGAACATGAAATACAGGTGGTTCACAGATCTTACATCTATGGTATAACTTTTTTTTTTTGAGACAGAGTCTCAAAATATACTGCTTATTGTGTCAAGGATATGTCCAAATAATTTTTAAAATTTTTGAGTTCTTACATATTTGGGAGCATAGTTTTTCTCAGAATAATGTGGTTTTCTTTTTTTTTTTTTTTTTGAGACAGAGTGTTGCTCCATCACCCAGGCTGGAGTGCAGTGGCATGATCTCAGCTCACTGCAACCTCCTGCCTCAGCCTCCCGAGTAGCTGGGATTACAGGTGCGCACCACCATGCCCAGCTAATTTTTGTATTTTTAGTAGAGACAGGGTTTCACCATGTTGTCTAGGCTGGTTTCGATCTCCTGACCCTGTGATCCACCCGCCTCGGCCTTGCCAAGTGCTGGGATTACAGGCGTGAGCCACCGTGCCCGGCCCTACGGTATAACATTTAATTAAATATTAAAAACCAAAGGTTCCAAAGGCACTTGATTAAAGCTTAAGAGAAGAGAAAATAGAAATGCATTAAAATTTCATGAGCTACTTGCCATTTAAGTGTATCTTAAAATCTATAGAGCAGTAGTCCTCATTTATACTGTAATAGCTTGAAAAAAGCTGAATAAAATTTCTTTCTGCAAAACTGACTCAAAGAAAAAAGAAAGGCAAGTGATATGACAATTGAACAAAACAGTCAACCATAACTTCCCCTTACCTTTGACCCAATGAGAGTGTACAGCCACTGAATGGTTTCATTGTGGTTTATTACTCCATTCATTCCATCCACATACAACATAATCTGGCCCAAAGCTACAGAAAACAAGAAAAAGGAGACATTAAAGATTTATATAGAAATACAATCTTCAGTGATCATAATACCAATCAAGATTTTCATACTTTAAGTACACAGCATGTTAAGGATCAAATCTGAGGAGAATTCCTGAGCTCTGAAATTAGCTAAATCTCATTTCAGAGAGAAAGTGTCAAACACTAGAGGAAACAAGGGCTATTCCAGGCTCCTAGAAGATGCAATTAAGGCACCAATCCAGTGATTGTTGTTTCTGTGTGCCTTGATGTATAAATGCATGTTTTTCTGTTTCTATATCTGTGTGTAGTCCCAGACAGGACAAAGATATTCATGAGATGGTGTCTGGGTTGTGGCCTCCCACGGGGGCCACAAAGGCAAACGTAAGTTTCCAAAAGCAACCTGTCCAGTGCCCCAGTCTGTGGTCAGCAAGCCTCAGATTCTGTGGGATCATCCTGAATTAATCCAATTTTATTCCAATAGGTCAGCAATAAATGTGTAGTTAAATATGAGCAATTCCCCTTAAAGATTTTCAAGTAAAAAACATCAGGTATCATGAAAATACATGATATCACACATTCCTCACATATCAAATCCTAAATTCTTAGTTTAGGAAAACATAGTCACCACATACTATCATTGTTCTCCAAATAGAAAATACTGGCTATGCTTTTTTAAGTAAATATTAAACTCAGGTTTTCAACTCCATTAGTACAAAGATAATCTGAATGATAGATAATGAACAAACAGAAGTTACCTAAAGGAAGAAGGATTCCTTCAATCACATCTAACCTCCTAATCATATTTCACCCAAAACTAATTGCAGGGCATTGACATTTTTCTAAACAACATTTTTTTTATGCTGGTAACAGGACAGCTCATTTTAGAAAAATACAGAAGAATAAAGTGAAAATAATTCATATTCCCATAAATTAAAGATAACCACTCTTAAAATATTGATGTATTCTTACATTTTTTTATGCATTACACACACAAAGTTTATATGTGGGTTGTAAGAAACATTCTACACAAAATATGTTGATTAAAAAGAGCAAAACACAAAACAGTATACACAAATTCTAAGTATACAAATATATATGTAATATTAGAAAACTCATCCTATCTAACAGAAGATCAAATAAGAAAACCACGTTAGTGGCCAGGTGCAGCGGCTCACGCTTGTAATCCCAACACTTCGGGAGGCCAAGGCAGGTGGATCACATGAGGTGAGGAGTTCAAGACCAGCCTTACCAACATGGCAAAACCTTGTCTCTACTAAAAACACAAAAATTAGATGGGTGTGGTGGCGCACACCTGTAATCCCAGATACTCAGGAGGCTGAGGCAGGAAAATTGCTTGAACCCAGGAGGTGGAGGTTGCCGTGAGCCAAGATCGCGCCACTGCACTCCAGCCTGGGTGACAGAGCAAGACTCTGCCTCAAAAAAAAAAAAAAAAAAAAAGAAAAGAAAAGAAAAGAAAAGAAAAGAAAAAGAAAAGCAAAAGAAAGAAAGAAAAAGTAAAAGAAAACCACGTTATTCTGAGAAAAACTATGCTCCTAAATATGTAAGAACTCAAAAATTTTAAAAATTATTTGGACATATCCTTGACACAATAAGCAGTATATTTTGAGAAATAACAGATTCATATTATATTTAATGGTAACACACTAGAGATATTACTACTAATCAGAAAATAATTTTTAAATGATGCTCATTAAACCTATGGATTATTTCACACTGCTATAGAATTTCAGACAAATTTAATAAGATATGAAAAACAATAAGATACAAAATTGCTGGAAATACATATTGTCATAATTTGCAAGTAACATTATAGATACAATTAAAAAATTCACAGAATTACAAAGAGATTACAGTTATAATCACATTTCTCATCCTAATGAGAAATCTGTATGTAGCATTTGAATATAGCATACAAAAGTTTGATATAAAATTATACTAGATAAATGGATCTATAACAAATATGTTAAAGAACACAATTATTTCTTTTTAAAATAGTTAGTACAGCTAGTAAAATATTAAATACCAACAGAAAAAAAGGCAAATACATTTTATATGAGACAACAAACTTGTTTATAATAGCATGCAAAATTGTTCACTCTCACTATAATAAAACAAATGCAAATTAAAATAATAAGGTAGTGTTTTCACTCAAATTGGCAAAGGTATTTTAAAAAGAAGTGATTATGTATCAAACACTAGAGAGGTTAAATAACTTCCTGCATTGGTAGTGGTAGGGCAAACTGGTAGAAACCTGCAATAAGGCTATCTAGGGCTATAATTATTTTGTAAAGTTACCATGTATTTAGCGCTCACTGTGTGCCAAGTTCTCTGGAGGGATTTTATAGGTATTATTAATAGAAGAGCCATATGCAGTGGGTATTTTTACCTCCATTAGGCAGAGGAAAAACCTGAGGCTCTGAGAAGTGAAGGGATGTGTCCAAAATCTCCATCACTGCCTAAGTAGCAGAGCCCACTTCCAGCCAGGGTAGGAGAGCATGTATGTGTTTATACTAAGAACCTTAAAATCCTCTTCAAGCCTTTCCCCAGTCATCATGATTTGGGAAACCTATTCTAAGGAAACAGCTCTAAGTTTAAACAAACAAAATAAAAAAGGAAGCAAAGGTGTTCACTGAAGCATTATTTAACATACCAAAATAATAACTAAAACACAAATATCTATCATGGTTCTAGAACTCAGCATACACAGTCATTTACCAAAGCTATGTCCTAACTTGTAAAATGTTTCTCATAAAATAAGTAAAAAGCAAGTATAAGTAAAAAGCAACATCACATAATTAAATAAGTAAAAAGCAACATCATATAATTAAACAAAACACTCAAATCTTCTTTTAGTTGAGATAAGGTCTCACTCGGTCGCCCGGGCTGGAACAGTGGTGCCATCGTGGCTCACTGCAACCTTAACCTCCCAGGCTCAAATGATCCTCCCATCTGAGCCTCCTGAGTAGCTGGGACCACAGACACATGCCACCACACCCAGCTATTTTTTTTTTTTTTTCCTATAGAGACAGGGTCTCCTTATGTTATCCAAGCTGGTTTCAAACTCCTGGGCTCAAGTGATCCACCAGCCTTGGAATCCCAAAGTGCTGGGATTACAGGCATAAGCCACCCTGCCCAGTCATAACACTCAAATCTTCATGCATACAAAGAAGAAAAGGAAATCCATAAAATATTAACCATTGTGATTGAGTATATGCTCTTTGGATGTGTGTCGTATTTTTTCTATTTTCCCAGTTTTCTAATATGAGCATCGGTTACTTCTGTAATGGAAAAGTAGAGACTGAATAATGTAAGGTGCTACATGCTTTTGTCTTGAGAATTTTTTACTAGTGTACCCTTTCTTAGCAACACCCACCCCCGCCCCCATCCCGCACCCTCCTGCAGAAAGACGCAGCCCCTACCTCAGGGGAGAGCTCCAAGAATTCGGCACATTCTGCCCTAATTTTTTTCCCATGTCTTCCCTCCTTCCCTTCGCAAACAAACTGGTAAGTCTCCATGGAAGGGGAGTTTGCTCCACTGTCCTTTCTGAGTCCCGCTGCTGGAGAGGCCAATCCTGAGGTTCATTTTGGCACCTTCCTTTAAATCAGCCTAACCACACACGGAGAGAGAAGGTAGACTCTTTAGCCTTCCGGAAGGTAAATCCACAGGGAAGACTCTCTCCCCAAGGCTGAGAAACTGGGACTGAAGAAGGCCTCCACCCTAAGAGCTCAGGGCCTCTGGTACTGGCCAAGGGCCCAGGAAGCAAGGACACTATTACAATGGGAGAAGGCAAACTAAGATTTAAAAGCTGACTTGATCTGTTCCCTGCAACATTCTATTAACTGATGACACTGGAAGAGGTGCGTCACTAGAAAGTTCATATCTGATGGAATTCAAGTGTCCGATCACACGAATTTTTCATGTTTTGGTAATCAAATCTTTCCCACTACATCTTTTTTGTACCCTACCCGCTGCTACTAAAGCAATCCCGCCTGTAAACCACTCCAGACACAAGATGGCGCTAAAGAGATTCATGTGGGTTAGTACTGCACTATGAGCAGCAAAAACCCACCAACCTTAAACGTGGGCCTGAGAATAAAACCCACACAGAAGAACAAAACAGATGCCTTGAAAACACACGTCTGGGTCACAGGAGCCATGAAAATTCATGATTTGTGTTTTCAAGAAGGATGTGGAGGCTGAGACTGTCTATCAGAACACAAAGGTAGATGGCACCACAGGTCTAGGAAGAGAGGATTTCCTGTTCTGCCACTCATGGAACTTATGACACTAGAGGTATATTTATTCATCTTTCTGTGCGCTAGTTTCTTCATCTCAAAAATGACACAGCTATGCCATACTATCTATTTTGCAGGGGTGTGGTGAGGAATGAGTTGGAATAGTGCCTCCATTGAACAGAAGCACACGCTGAACAACTCTCAAAAACAGAAAACAGGGAGCAAGCTCTCCAGGCTAACCTTACCCAGCTGTGGGTCATGAGAAGTGGTGGAAGAACTCCTTGCCTAACTAGAAATCACAAAGATTTTCTCTTATGCATTCTCCTAAAAATGTATAGTTTTTCCTCTTTATATGTAGCTGTATGATCCAATTTGAGATAACTGTTGTACAAAGAAGCGTGGATTGAAGTTCATTTTTTTCATACGTCCAACTGCTATAACGCCATTTGTTTTTCTATTTCCAAAAATCAACTGTTTGTGTTTGTACACGTCTGTTTCTGTTGCATTGGTCTGTCCATCCCTTTGCCAATACCACACAATCTGGATCACCATAGCTTTAGAGGAAATGTTAAAATCAGGTAGTGTGATTCTTCCTATTCATTCTTCTTTTTCAAAATTGGTTCAGCCATTCTTGTTCTTTTGCCTTTTAATACAAATTCTGGAAGCAGCTTGTCTAAATCAACAACAACAAAATCTTTCTGGAAATAATCTATAAATTATAGGAGAACTGACATCTTTACTATGCTGAATCTTCTAATCTATAAACCTGTTATGTCTATTTATTATACATCTTTGCAGATTGCTTTTATCAGTGTTCTATAGTTTTCAACTATAAATGCAACGTTTGTTTGTTTGGGATGGTATTTTTTGCCAAATTTATAAGTAATTCACATTCTTCGGAGCTATTACAAATGGTGTTTTAAAAACTTTTCCATTCCTAATTGTTTATTGTTAGTATATAGAAACAAAGTTGAATTTGGATATTGGCCTTATATCCTACAACTTTGTTAAACTTAATTCTAGGAGGGTTTGATTTTTTGTTTTGTTTTTGTAGATTTCCTGGAATTTTGTACATAGACAATAATGTTGTCTGTGAAAAAGAACAATTTTATTTCTTCCTTCCCAATCTATATCCCTCTTCCCATCCCTATTGCACTAGTGAAGACTTTCAGTATAATATTCAATGGGCGTGGTGAGAGTGAACATCCTTGCCTTGTTCCTAATATTAGGGAGAAAGCATTAATAATCATTTACCATTAATTATGATGTAAGACATATGTTTTTATAAATTGTCTTTTATCAAGATGAGGAAGTTTCTCCAATTTCTAGTCTGCTAAGAGCTTTCTGTAAATCATGAATGAATGAATTTTGTCAAATGCTTCTTCTACATCAACTGATAAGATCGTGGTTTTTCTTCTTCAGATTATTAATGCAGTATGTTACACTAACTGAATTTCAAATACTGAATGAGACTTGCATCCTTTTTGACCATGGCATATTATTCTTTTCATATATTGCTGGATTTGATTTACTAATATTTGTTGAGGATTTTTTGCATCTTTGTTCATAATAAATATTGTTCTGTGTATTTTATGTCTGGTTTTCATACCATGGTAACGCCGACCTCATAAAATGAATTGGGAAGTGTTCCCTCCTCTTCTGTTTTCTGGAAGAGATTTTGTAAAATGGTTTTATTTTATCGTTAAATGTTTGGTGGAATTCACCAGGAAACCATTTGGGGCTGAAGATATTTTGTTCAGAAGGTTAACTGCAAGTTAGATCTCTTTAATAGTTACAGTAATGGGGCTAGTTAGGTTATTATTTCATCTTGGGTGGGTTTTGGTAGTTTGTGATTTTTAAATAAAGGATCCATTTAAGGAATTGATCCATTTCATCTAATGTATCAATTTTATGTGCTTAGAGTTGTTCGTAGTATTCTGTTATAATTCATTTAAGTGAAGTTTTATCTCCTTTCATTCCTAATGTTAGCAATGCATGTCTTCTCTTTTTTCATTTGTCATTCTTGTTGGTCAACTTTATTTTTCTTTTCATAGAATCAGCTTTTTGTTTCATTTATTTTCTCTATTTTTTCTCTGCTTTCAACTTCATCAATTTTTATTATTTTCTTCATTCTACATATTTGGTTTTATTTTACTTTTCTTACCCTAGTTTCTTAAGGAAGGTGCTTATATTATTTCCCTCTTTTCTAATATATGCAGGTAATGCTAGAAATTTCCCTCATGCATTGCTTCAACCACATCCCACAAATCTGATGTGGTGTATTTTCATTTTCATTTAGTACAAAATGTTTGCTAATTTCCATTGAGAATTCCTCTTCAACACATGGATTATTTAGAAGTGTGTTAATTTCTAAGAGTTTGGACATATTCATGTTATCCTTCTGTTACTGATTTACAGTTTAATTTTATTCCAGTCAGAAATCATATTATATCAATTCTTTTAAATTGGTTATGGTTTAGTTTTATGACCCAAGATATGATTTATATTGGTGAATGTTTTATGCATATTTGAAAGTAATATGTATTCTCTGTAGTTGAGTAGCATTTTCTAAAGATGTCAATTAGAACTATTTGGTTGATGGTGCCATTCAGTTCCTTCATAGACTTGCTGATTTTCAGTCTGTCAATTCTATTGATTACCAAAAGAGAAGTATTGAAGTCTCCAACTACAACAGAATGTTTTCTATTTCTTATTTCAGTTCTGTTTTTGCTTTATGAATTCTGAAGCTCTACTTTTCTGGGTGACCTGATTCTTTTGTCATTATAATGTCTGCTTTACCTCCAATTATTTTCTTTGCTCTGAAGCCTACTTCTTCTAATAATTAATATAGTCACTTCACCTTCTTTTGATTAGTGTTTGCATGGTTTTTTTTTTTTCTGCATCCTTTTGCTCAACTATAGCATTATAATTAAAGTGGGTTTCTTGTAAGCAGCATTTAGTTGGGTCTTGTTTTATTTATTCATTAATGTCTGTCTTTTAATTACTGTGATTAGACCAGTCATATTTAATATAAGTACTAATGTGTTTCAATTAAGGTCTATGATTTCCAGTCTGCTACTGAGCCCATCTGGTAAGCTTTTTACTTTGGTTATTGTATCTTCTGTTTCTAAATTTTCCATTGGGTTCTTTATATCTTCTATTTCTTGCTGAGACTTTCCATCTTTCTATTCATTTCAATAATGTTCACTCTTACTTCCCGAAGCATTTTCATAATGGCTACATTACAAACTGACAAATCCGGTATCTGCATCAGTGTGGCCCTGGGGCGGTGATCTATCTTTTCCCATGCAAGTTGGGATTTTCCTAGTTTATTGTGTGCCAAGTAATTTTGGCTTACCTCCTGGATGTTTTTTAAATAATGTTATGAAACTCTGGGTTTTGTTTAAATATTACAGAAAAATGTTGACATTTTTGTTTAAGCAGGCAATTAACCTGGTTCGGTTTGAGTCACAAGTTCTGACCTGTCTTCTGTGGTTCCAATATCAGTTCAGTTTTCAGAGCCCTTGCTGTGCCATTTGGTTCAGCTCTGTATGTGCACCGCAAAGTAGACAGTCTGGGGCCTGGGCAGTATCTATCTTGTTCAGTTCTCAAAGTCATTGCTATGCTGTTTAGGGTTAGATTCATGCATGCAGTCTGTGTGGAGCTCAGGGGTTCACATAAAACTTTCGCATTCCTGAGATTCTCCTTCTCCTTTATATTCCTGATACTTTTAGGTTCCCTGAGGCTCCCTCCACCACCCTTTTTTTTTTTTTTTTTTTTTTTTTGAGACAGAGTCTTGCTATGTCGCCCAGGCTGGAGTGCAGTGGCGCCATCTCAGTTCACTGCAAACTCCGCCTCCCCAGTTCAAGTGATTCTGGTGCCTCAGCCTCCCAAGTAGCTGGAATTACAGATGAGTACCACCATGCCTGGCTAATTTTTTTTTTTTTTTTTTTTTTTTTTTTTGTATTTTTAGTAGAGATAGGATTTTATCCGGTTGGCCAGGCTGGTCTCAAATCCTGACCTCAAGTTATCCACCTGCCTCAGCCTCCCAAAGTGCTGGGATTACAGGCGTGAGCCATCGCACCAGCTGAGGCTTCCCCTTCTTAGCCCTTCAGCCAGAGAGCCGGGGCATTATTTAACCTGTTCAGCCACTTAATTTCTATGACTATAGCCACAACTGTGGCCAAGCAGAAGAACAGAGAAGGAAAAAACAGACTTCTGTGAGTTTCTACCCCATTCCTCAGAGTTTTAGGTGCCCGTAGACCCCTGCTGTTCTCACCATGGGATTACCTGGGGGAGAGGGGGCAAGATAACAGAATGAGGAACATGTGAGGCTTCTGCACTGAGTCCGTTTTCCTCCTACTCAAGCCAGAAATAGAAAGATCTTGAATTCTCTCTGTCCACACCCAAGTCCACTTCTGGGTTTTGTGCTAATTTGAGTCCAGATCAGAGAATACCAGAAGAAAATTGTTAAAAGCACTGTCAGTTCAATATTTCAAGTTCTAGTCTTCTTCCCCAATCTGCCTCCTACGATTTACTCTTCAGAGTCTTCAAATAGTTGCTCTGAGTATTTTATCCTTGAATTTATTGGAAAGACAATTGAATAGTTGTCTTTATAGGTTTTACAGTTGAATTCATTGGGAAAGACAGGGTCCTGTGTACTTACTCCATCTTACTCCAAACCAAAACTCCCCTTTGCTCTGTTTTTACAATAAGAAATCTAGCAGCAACATGGAAGGTGGCCTGGATCGAGCAACTCCTGGGGCCAGGGTCCATTCACAATTCTGTCTCAGCATGCTAAGCCCATGGTTTTCAATCCTTTCTCTTCTTTTTCCCTTCCTCCACCTCTTCCTCCCTTCTTTCCTTCTTTCTTTTCTTCTTCCCTTCCTTTTTAAAGCTGGTAGCTCTTTACTGCAAGGAACCATTAAAAGGAAGCCTCACAGACAATGGCTAACTCCCAGATGCTTTGCTGGAAGCAGGACTGAAGGGTTTTGACTGCCCTTCCCCCTCAGCACTAGACACTCCCCACCCCACCTACCTCAGTAGGTCCTAAGGGGCCCTGATGATAAGACACATCACCCAGTAACCCAGGCTAGACACTGGAGCTCACTGTATACCTGCATTTTCAAATACCACTACAAAGTTGTAAAGTCAATCTAATAAGACCAGCAATGCATATTTTTCAATAAATGAAATAGAAGAGAAAATGGAGTACACTGCACTTATTAAGGGAAATATTGTTCTTATTTTCTTTCTATATAAATATAATTGTTCTTTTCCTGTAGGTCTCCAACCAAAAAGTTTGGAATCTGCTATTCCAGACTCCTTCCCTTTCCTCATCCTCCACCTTCAGTGAGTCACCCAATTCCCTTAAGTGTTCCTCTGAGACAGGTCTTCTCTTCTTCTCCACTACTGCCCCAGGTTCAAATTCCATGATCTCTCCTGGACTATAGCAACTGCGGGTCCTGGCTGGTCTCTCGCCTTTGATGCCCACTCCTTTTCAAATACATAATAGATGTTCTTACCGGTGACTTTTCCAAGGCATTAAATATGTCAGCGGAAGCTGGAACACCTTCTGGTTCCCTCTTGCTCGGGACAGGGCCCAGGGACCCCCTACATCTCCAGCCAACCCTCTGGCCCTTTAGTTTGTTGCCCAGACCATCTGGGCTCCTTTGTCTCTGAACCTTTTGCTACCATCTCAAGGCTTTAACTCGAAACCTATGAATTTTCAGTGAGGTAAACATGCCTTACATTTAAGAGAAGTCCTTACAAATAAAATATACATTCATCCCACAAACAGAGCTAGACTTGATTTTTTAAACATGTTTTCTTACACACTGCAGACACATAAGGATCCGATACCAAATCAGTTATTTGCCTGCTTGTTCATGTCCTGTCCTTCAGCCAAAGATACCAAAAATGCCATTGATGAAGTTGAAAGATGATCTCTTCCTGGCAAAATCATCTGACTTTTTGCACAAACAGCTCTTAAATACTGCTGCTCTGTGTAATCTTTTAATCAATCCCTCATCCATTCCTTTTTCTATATGACAGTGAAATTAAGCTTGCATGTATTCTATAAATGGGCACAGAGATATAATCCTGTTTAAAGGGGTTATCTAGTTTAGGTCTAAGTATTTTAAATGCATTTTTTTAAAGCATTATTATAACTATAGATATATCACAACTTTTACCACAAACCAGCCCTTTTTATGTATGAGACAAGGCTTTGGTTTTAAAAACCAAGTGTCCACTTGCATATTTGAGGTCACAGAGTTCCACCATGAAATGTGAGATTCCTCTCACTGATGTGTGAGTACTTTGGCTTGTCTGTCTTCCCAGTCCTCCCACTCTTGACTTGATTTTCTTTTACAGAAGCAGTATAAAGAAAATACTTTTCTGTTGCCATTCAGTAAGATATTTTGCCATTTGAGAATGTGACTGGAAATAATTCCTATTTATTTCTACCAAAAGTACAGAAAAAAAATAAGTGAATGGTATGAAACATTAAAGAAACTTACTTTACCACAGGGCAACATTCTGCTATAAGCAAATATCAGTGATAACTAGGGTTTTATTTTGTTTTGGGAGGAATGATCTGTGATTTGCACATTGAAAATGAAGATGGGGAAACTGTAGGGTACAATCAGTTCTTCCAAGAGCCCAGCACTAAGCACCAAGATAGGCACTGCTTTCTTCAATTAGAACAGAGGAGCTCTGAAAATGTGCAGTGAGTTTTTAAATCAAAGTAATCTCCAGAGAGAAAAATAAAACTGTTAGTATCACTCACCCCTTATCTTCTGGGAAGGGTTAATTCATCTTAAAGAAGGGATTTCAATTAATTTTAATCAGACCATTAAAATTCACTCTTCTTAACTCTGAACTGGATTTGTCTACCCCTAATTTCCATGATTCACCAGAGTCTGCAGTAAATATTAAAAAGAGGTTGATATTGTTGACATTCTTGGAACTAAATGAAGACCTTGGAGTCTAGTTATTATTCTTTTCCACTGAATTGTCTGCCCTAAATAACAAGCTCCGGTCCAGTTTTCCCCAAGGGCAACTGTCAAAGAAATACTCTTTTAATACCTATTACAGCATGAAAATTAAGGAGAATAAGCTGCCAATTCTAGGCCGGAGACAAGAATTTAATCAGCACAAAGAGCTCCAACAAGGTGTCAAAGTTTTGAGTCCCTTGCTGACATTTAGCAGCATTTGCAATGCAAATTTTTCTAAAGCAGTCTTAGATTACTACCTTCTCTCTACCTTAGAATGACCATTTCCTAAAAAAGGGCCCCCAAAAAAGTTGTTAAATAAATCAGGCCTAATAGTCTCCCCTAACACTTACAAGCTTAACTCTTAGTAACTCTCAAAGAAGGGAGGGCCCATCCCCTGTTCCCTCCACCCAGGCCTTCCAAACAGAATCATTGCCATTGATGTGCTTCTTTCTGATAGACCTTCCTTCCCAGCAGGACATTATGTAGCCAAGCTCTTTGCATCTTCTCCCATCTAATGCACACAGAAGACTGGTTTGTTTCTGGCCTATTCATTCGTCTTCCCAATAGCAGCCAAGTTTATATCCCAGATTCCCATGCTAAAGATTTAAAAGAAGCTCTCATCAGCCACCTGTACAGAAACAGGTGCTTCATTACTGCTGGGCTGTAGCAGCCTCAGTTACACCTATGCTCCTCAACCTCTCCCAGTTTTTCCTGTTCTACAGTTCCCCATATTGTAGATAAGGAGACACCAAAGGAATGAAGGAAAGTATAACAGATTAGCAAGTTTTGAACCTCTAAAAATTTTTGGCAGACTTCTAGGTTCTCTATGGAAAGAAAAACAGTCATTTTAATGATCTGTTCTATAATGATCTTCTAAGACTTACAACCAATGAAATACCAGTGGAAGCCTCTCCAAAGCAGGTCAGAGCCACAGGTGGAATGAACCAGAAATGGACTCTGCAGCAGGGTCAGCAGTGGCTGGACTGTCTCATTCACTCTCATTCGCTCACACTCACTCTGGCTCTTCCCACTGGGACCTGGGGTGACACTGAGTCAGTGACAAGGGCTTGACCAGTGACCCTGCAAAAAGCAGCTCCTCCTGGCCTAGTGAAGGCTCACACAGGACACATACACTTAGGGCATCTGTCCCTGACTGACATCCCTGCTTACCAGGTGACAGAAACAATGGACACGAGGTGTAGAGATGAGTATTAAGCCCAAGCAGACTGGAATGGAGCTCATAAACACCCAGATTCAGAGAAGGGTGAGGCTGATATGAGCCTGAGTAATCAGAGGAGGATCATGGAGAGGTTGACAAGAAACACACCTTAAAGGATGGGGCACACATAGGTGGGAGAAGACACATGAGTTTCCAGGGCATGAGAAAATAAAAGGTACCAGAATAGTTCCCCTGATTTTTGCTTCTAGGACAGTACCACATCAAGAAAACTCATGGGACTTAAACCCATGGAGAAGCTGGTTTACATGTCTCCACCATTTCCTATTTCCAAAAACTATGTAGCTTATGCAGTCATAAGACAGAAGACAAGTCCAACCTAGATCCCTTATGGTTAGGACGAAATATGCTGATATATTAACACAGCATGTGGCTGATGGTTGGCCGTTCTTGTTGACGCTGTTATGCTAATTAACCTCTCTGGACTTCAATGGTATCATCTAAGAGACAAAACGGTTTAACCCAAAGACCTCCAAAACTCCCAGCTCCAAGGTAACATTACTCGAAAGCCCCTGCGGGGTACTATGTAATATGAAGTGTCTGGCACTAGGGAGCTTCAACTAGGTATTTCTATCTGCAGTCTGAGGTTTCAGATATAATTCCACAAACCTGCCTTATTAATATACAACCCTTCAAAAATCAGTGCTCTGTAAAAATCAGAAATATGTTTTTGGATGTTATGTAAAACAATAAGTATATGCAGCATATTAATTCTGTACTTCTCTCTATTTAGGATTTCAACACTCTTAGAATTTTAACTTTAAAACCCCTCAATTTACTCAACTTCCTCACTAAAATTTCACCAACCACGAAGACTCTGTGTCTAGAAACACATACCTGAGGGGACTGGCTGCTGGGCCCCTGCAAATGCCACAGAACCTGTGTCCTGGGCTTACCTGATGGCTGGCATCTCAGGCCCTGACTGACAGGCTCGGGGTTCCCAGGCCTGGCCACAGAGGAGAATCATCACGTCAGAGCCTTAAACCACTGCCCCTCCCCAACCCCCGCCCCTTGGATCTCACTTCCAGCACCTGATGGACCTGGGCATGTACAGACTTGGCACTGGTGTTGGTCAGGGCCCCATAGGTGAGTCTCCTGTACAGCCAGGGATATGAGCCACTGCTCAATGCTAAACCGAACTATTACTTTAAAGGCTGTGCTTGAGTTATGGCTCTCCCCAGCAGGCTCAGCATCAACACCTGTGTCTCACCAAAACCAGGCTCAAAGGCAAACTCAGAATAACCTCAGTTCCCACATCCTGTTCTCCAATGAGGCAGAGAACTGTGGATAGGGAAGAAGTAGGAGGCACTGGTCCCCTTCAGCCCAGCAGGCTCCAAATGACTGGAAATGGCATCTGAATGTCATCCATGTTTGCTAAGCTGCACAGCTGCATGTTTGATAGACACGGTTTCAAAATTTCAACTCTTAAAACATTTTAAAATCATATCATGCAACACAGTAAATAATGTTTTCAAACAAGATAGTCCCTTACTTTCTTCTCAGAGGACTTTATTCCTTTATTATAGACCTCTACAATGGGACTTTTTAAAAATGAAGATCCAGTGTAGTAGTCATGACCGGGTGCAGTGGCTCACATCTGTAATCCCAGCACTTTGGGAGGCCAAGGCAGGTGGATCATCTGAGGTCAGGAGTTCAAGACCAGACTGGCCAACACGGTGAAACCCTGTCTCTACGAACAATACAAAAATTAGCCAGGAGTGATGGTGGGTGCCTGTAATCTCAGCTACTTGGGAGGCTGAGGCAGGAGAATCGCTTGAATCCGGGAGGCGGAGGTTGCAGTGAGCCAAGATTGCACCACTGCACTCCAGCCTGGATAACAGAGTGAGACTCCATCTCAAAAAATAAAATAAAATAAATAAAATAAAGTAAAATAAAATAAAATAAACAGTATAGTAGTAGTCACTTGCCTACCATTTAGCAAAATCTAAATTCTTGGGAAGTATTACAAGCCTGCCCAATGTATTTTTAATCATATTGGTTTTGTGTATTTTATGGCCTAGAACAATACCAACACAAGCATAATGGTCAAAGAACCAGAAATCTTCCTATTGTGATCACACTCAATCATCTCTGTCAGTTCTAAATTGATAGTGTACAAAGAACAAAGATGGAGTGGGTGTAAGGAAGATTGAGGAGCTATTGCCTAATGGGTATATAATTTCTGTTTGGGGGGATGAAAAAGTAGAAATAAATAGTGGTGATGGTGGCACAACATTATGAAGATATTTAATGTCACTGAATTGTACAAAAATGGTTAACGTGTTTTTATGATATATCCACAATAAAAAAGTCAAAATGAAACCATATCAAAAATACTACTTCTCAAAAACTAGCAGCCTAATAGCCACAGCAGAAAATCATAAATGCACCTCAGGCCTCCTGACCTGGACGTGTGCTCTAACAGTCCTGGGAGGTGTTTCCTGTGCACAAACAGGTATGAGACTAGCCTGGCCTTACAGAGCTGACCCATGTGACAAGGCTGAGTGTCCCCAGACCTCACTGTCACCATCCTGTCTCCCCGGCCAACACATTAGATTCCATTTATTTCATAGCTATTCCGCAGCAGCTGTAATTACGTGTTCATTAGAACAGAATTGTTTTGCCATCCTAATAGTGATTACTGGCTGTCAACCAATGACTAGTATTTTGTTTTCATTTCTGTAATTATATAAGCATTTCTCATGTTATCGGCTACTGAAATGGAATAAATACTTCAGACCATCAATTCTTAATAGGAGCTAGAAACATGAAAATTGATTCTCGGGAGCAAAAACATCTTAGATATCACAAATGTGTACAGCCCTCCACAGGGGCAGAATACATAAACAGAATGTCTGCAGAATTTAAATTTCATGAGGGTTGGGGTGATTCAGAAAAAAATATATTAAAAGGCTCCTTAGGGGGATGATTCTGAACAGAAGGTTGACAAACACTGCTTTATACACTATAATTAAATATTTCCTTAAACAAACAAACAAAAACGAAGAAACAGCTGCTCTTCACACACACACACAAAGCTATGAAAGAAAGTGTTAATGAATAACTATTGCAAGGCTGTGCTGCAGGCCTCTCTCCAATCTTTCAACCCAAACTGTGGCGATCTATGAGAGGTGTTAGCCTCCATTTGGCCCAAACTCTCTTAGCTTTTCTAAAGACTGACATACACACCCACTCATGCAAACAGTTGCAGCATTTGTTAAGCACCAGGCACTCCGCTAAGCCCATTTGGCAGGAATCACCTCAGCCAAACGGACAGAGCACTGCAATGGTCGGGAATGGAGAATGATCAGACCCGTTACTCCACAAGAGCTCTGAAGGGAAGACATGCGAGGTAGGCCAGGCAAGTGGTGGCAAGTGCAGGCTCCAAAGCCAAAGAAACTTGCATTTGAGGCCATCCCTACTGCCTCTTGCCAAACAAGCAATGTTGTACAAGTGATTTGACCTCTGGTACTTAAATTCCACCAATGGAAACTGTTTACCAACATCCTCAACAGTCCTCATTCCAAGGCCCCACAACTATGTTTTGGGGAAGCTCTGGCTTTAGTATAAGCTTGCTTGAGAATGGGCTCCAGCAGGTTAGATGCAAGGCCCAGCCTAACTACCCTCAGACAGAAAGGAGCATCAGTAAGCAGCTTTCTAAGTCAAAGGACGAACTTAGGCAAGGTGTAACCCTGTTTTTTATGCTAATTCATCTACCCAAGAAGGGGTACACACTTACTCACTCACTCTGGGTGCCCAAGGACGGTTCCTGAAAATTTGGACAAGCAAGCAGGTGAAAAAGTCTGCTGCATGTGGAGTTTGATTTTAAGGACCCTAGAAATAATACACCTTCCAAAAGTATGCCTCTTTCAGCTTGCTGCCACTGTCTTTCCCCGTGGACACCTGCCACAGTGAAAGGGAAGGGTCAAGAATGGCAGTTAACATAATTCATGCTATGGGACCGGGGTGCTAACAAAGCTTATCCTTCAGAGTCCCTCACTCCAACAGGCCCCTTCCCAGACTTTGGGAGGGGCGCTAGCAATGTGTTCTCATGGCCCTATATTTTTATACAACTTGCACAGGGAAGTTATTTTAACAGCAATCACTTAAGGCCACGGGCTCTATCTAAGCTGATTTCATCACTCTCTCTCAGGTCAGGATATGGTAATGATGAAAACCAAAATAGACACATCCTCAGGGAGGCACAAACCTTACACAAGGAGGGAAAAATAATCACTGTGCAGCTCTGTTTAAACAGCTTGTGTGTCCTGCCCAGGCAAGATGCTAAAATGTAGTGCAGAGGGGTATGGAAGAAGTAGCATTGGTGGGGGCTGCAGGTGAATGGTAGGTAATTAGTAAACAATAATCACATGCAAATGAAACCTATTATTCAGAAAGGAGGAAAGGGCAAAGTCAGCTTGTCCTATTTTAACAGCTTCCTTCTGAGTGGAGGAGGACTGATGTCACCGGCCCTGCTGCTCAGTTCATCTTTAACTCATTCCTTTTTCTGCGGAGCCAAGAGAAGCAGCCGCAGAGAGGACTCTAGGAGGACAAACGACACTACTGAGTAGTCAGTTGTGGGTCATCTTTCAATAGCAAGGTGATCAAACACTGCTCTTTGAAACCTTTGGGGCTTTTCAACATCATCCCGCCCTGAAAACCTGAATAAGCCCCAAAAGAATCCAACTCAAGGATACTGTTAAGGACCATGAGTAAGTGATGGTTGACAGCGGTCTAAGGAGAAGGTCAGGAGACAGAAGATATTACAATAGGTGAAGATGACCAAGTTGGTTGTAGCCAGGTGATTCTTCCTGTACTGTGAAAACACTGCTGACAATAGAATAGCTTGCCAGAGGAGGCACGACTGAGAGCTGAGCAGAGCACAGGGGTCTGAACGGTGGGTGTGAGTGCAGGCGGGAAGCATTGTGACTCAGCAGTGACACCGCTGAGACGAAGGCAGCCCGTTCTGAGTTTTTAATCCATAAGAATGTGTACACTTTTATAAAGTTCCAATGATGACATACCATGGGCTATTTTAATATATTTTTAATACATTTAGTATTAACGTTTTAAATATTGAAAATCTTAGAAATTGTCATTTAAAATAAACCACTAATATTTCACTGTATAGATATGCCTTGATCTCCACCCCTCTCCTTTTTGATAAACATTGATTCCTTCTAATTTCTCATTACAAACAATGCTGTACAGAATGTTGTATGTAACATCTGTTTCCCTTTTGGAAATACTTAAGATATATTCCCAGAGGTAGGATTATTAGATCAAAAAGCTTTATAGTTTTTGTAAATCACTGTACACTGTCAATATATTTTAAATATAAATGTTTGCAAGACTTCCGCTTCTAGCCAAAAGAGGACTAGAGATCAAATTTCCCCTTCTGCCTGGAACATATAAAAAGCTAGACTAAATATAACTCTTTTCAAGACACTGGACAGCAAGCAATAACAGATTATATTCTAGGGAGTTGGAAAACAATGGAGGTGAGCCCTCCAGTGGCCCAGCTTACTACTACTATTCCTTGAGAAGACTCCCGTATCATCACACAGGGAGGCGGAACCCTGGCATAGCTCATCCAAACCTCCAAGTTGGGAGACCTAAGAAAGCAAAGTAGATAGAACTCCCCAAACAGACTAAGACAGAACCACCTAGAAAAAAGAGCTTGAAAATCTACCGAGGGTTCCTTTTGGGTAGTCAATAGAGTACTACTCAGTGCAGGAATGTATTTCAGTCAGGGAAAGAACCTTTCCAAAAGGATTGGAAAGAAAATTACCCAGCATTCATACACAGCTATTCCCACCAGCCAGACAAGAAAATCTCACAATTCAGGGGGCATAGGGCACAACAATCAGAAGGATCTTGTTTAAGTCACTGCGAATACTTAGCCCTAGATTCAATGCTTCTGTGGTTCCACCTAACGAATCTTAAAAATAATACCTTGAAGGATCAAAGTGTTTACAAGTAACTGGGCCTTAGAACAAATGTAACAAATATTTATAAAGAATACGAAAATAGCAGCATGTAATAAGTACAAGTCACAGTGTGTGAAATTCAATAAAAAATTACCACACATGCAAAGAAGTAGGAAAATATGAAACTAGTTTGGAGAAAAAATAATCGATTAAAACATTGGAATTATCAGACAAGAACACTGAAATAATGATTATAAAGTATTCTGTATATTCGAAAAGTTAAGTAGGTACATGAAAGATAGTAAAGACACCGAAATTGAACTTTTAGGTGAAATTTCTAAGATGAAAATTACACTGGATGAGAGTAAAAGAAGATTAAACATGGAAGAAAAGATTCAGAAAATTGAAGATGTAGCAATAGAAACAAACCAAAATAAAAACAAAGAAAAAAAGATTTTAAAATAAATAGCATCAGTAAACTGTAGCACATATTGGTTACTGGATTTCCTGAAGGAGAGAATATGGAGGCGGTGATAAAAAAAAAATTTGAAGATATAATGCTGAATATTCTCAAAATTTGTTCAAAATTGTAAACCAACAGATCCAAGAGGAATAACAAACCACAATCAGAAGAAACATGAAGAAAATCATATCAATTCAGCTCATAATCAAATTGATCAAAACCACTGATACAGAAGTAAAGAACAGAAAATAGACACATATGTAACAAAACGAAAAGATATAAGTGGCAGCAAATTTCCTACTGAAGACAATACAAGTAAGAGGAGAATGGATCAACATATTTACAGCGCTGGAAAAAAAAATCTGTCATCCTAGAATTTTATACCAGGTGAAAAAATATTTGAAAAACAAAGGTGAAATAAAGACCTTTTCAGATACACAAAGGTAAAATAATCCATCAACAGCAAACCTTCACTACAAGAAAATCATTTGGGTATATGGAAAATGGTACCAGGTAGAAATACAAATCTCTAAAAAGGAATAAAGAGCATTGGAAGCACTGGAAAAGATGACTACAAGGGTAAATACATGAGTTTTTTTCCCCTTATTTAAAAAATCTCTTTAAAAGGTCACTGGCCACTTAAACAGAAAAATAACAGTATTATTTTAACACTTGCAAATGTAAGAGGTATGAAAATAGGCACAAAGCCTGGGAGGGAATACATGACAATCTTATTATAAGTTTCTTATACTATACACAAAGAGGTATAACGTCATCTAAAGAAAGCCTGTGAAGAGTTAAAGATATAAACAGGTTGTGCCTCAGTATTCTTGGGGGATTGGTTCTCTGACCACCCATGGATGCCAAAATCTGTGCATACTCAAGTTCCATCATTGCGTCTGCTAAACCCAGAACAAAAAGTTGACCCTCTCTCCACGTGGGTTTCATATCCAGCAAATACTATATTTTTGATCCAAGTTTGGTTGGAGACGAGGAACCTGCTGATATGGAGGGTCAACTGTATTTACTGAAAAAAATAATAATAATGTATAAGTGAACCACACATCTCACAGTTCAAATTCATATTGTTCAAGGGTCAACTGTACTATAAACCCTAAAACAACCATGAAAATAACAGAATTACACCTAAAAAGAGATTTTAAAATCCTACAAAATAATAATCAAAAAAAGGCAGAAAAAGAGGAAAATGTAACAAAGTACAGATGAGACAAATAGCAAACAAACAGTAAAATGACAGGTTTAAACCTAACCACATCATTAGTCACAGTACATATAAATGATCTAAACAGACCAATTTAAAATGAGATTGGATAAAAAACCAAGACCTGATTAAATGAGTCCTACAAAAGTGATCTTTTCCTATAAAGAGAAAAAAATCAGCTAAAATTAAAAGGATTAAAAAAAGAATATACCATGTTAATGCTAATCAAAAGAAAGTCGGAATGACTGTATTAATACCAGGCAAAATAGATTTCAGAGAAATGAATATTGCCAGAGATGAAGAATGTCATTTCATAATGATAAAGGGGTCAATTTGACAAGAGGAAATGACAAATGTAAACCTTAAGCTCTGTTTATAGCAACAAAGCTTCAAAGTACCTGAAGCAGAAATTGATAGAACTAAAGGAGAAATAGTAAAACCTACAATTATGGTTGAAAATATCAACAATAATTTCAGAGTAATCTACATAGATTACAGAAAGGAGACAGAAAATAAGTATATAGAAGACTGGAACAAACCTATCCATCAACTTGACCTAATTGACATTTATAGGCTATTCCACACAAGAACAATAGAACGTACATTCTACTCAAGTGCTCATAGACAAGATTCTGACCCACAGAAACACTCTCAACATATTTAAAGGATTCAAGTCATATAAAGCATGTTTTCTGACCACAACGGAATTAAGGAATCAAGTTATAAATGAATAAAAAAATCTCTGGTATATCCTCAAATATTTTTATAATAAGTAACACACTTCTAAATAACCCAGGGTTAAAGAACAAACCAAAAGAGAAATTAAAAAGATTGTGAAATGAATAAAATGAAAATGCAATACATCAAAATGTATGGGATGCTTCTAAAGAGAATACTTAGAAGGAAATTTACAGCACTGCAAGTCTATAACAAAGGTCTCAAATCAATGAATGCAGCTTCCACTTTAAGAAATTAGAAAAATAAGAGCAGGTAATCCCATGGTACACAAAATACAGGTAATAACAAATATTAGAGGAGAAATCAGTGAAATTAAAAAAGGAAAATACAGAAAATCAATTTGGTTCTTAGAAAAGATCGATGAAATTGATATATATATATAGTCAGATTAATAAAAAGAGAAGAAACAAATTACAAATACTAGAAATGAGATTATTACAACTATAGATTCTGCAGATTTATTTAAAATAAGAAAATCTGAACTTTATGCCAAAATATTTGACTACTTAGATGAAATGCTTAAATTCCTTAGAGAGGTACAAACTAACAAAGCCTCATTCAAGAACAAACAGATAACCTGAATTGTCCAACATCTATTAAAGAAATAGAATCCATAGCTAAATTTTTACCAGAAAGGGATGGCTATGACCAGATGTTTGCATTGGTGAATTATAATAAATGTTCAACGATGAAATAATACCAGTTTTTAAAATTATACTTTAAGTTCTAGGGTACATGTGCACAATGTGCACAACGTGCAGGTTTGTTACATAGGTATACATGTGCCATGTTGGTTTGCTGCACCCGTTAACTCATCATTTACATTAGGTATATCTCCTAATGCTATCCCTCCCCACTCCCCCCACCCCACGACAGGCCCTGGTGTGTCATGTTCCCCACCTTGTGTACAAGCGTTCTCATTGTTCAATTCCCACCTATGAGTGAGAACACGTAGCATTTGGTTCTCTGTCCTTGCGACAGTTTGCTCAGAATGGTTTCCAGCTTCATCCATGTCCCTACAAAGGACATGAACTCACACTTTTTCATGGCTGCATAGTATTCCATGGTGTATATGTGCCACATTTTCTTAATACAGACTATCATTCATGGACATTTGGGTTGGTTCTAAGTCTCTGCTATAGTGAATACTACAGCAATAAACATACGTGTGCATGTGTCTTTATAGCAGCATGATTTGTAATCCTTTGGGTATATACCCAGTAATGGGATGGCTGGATCAAATGGTATTTCTAGTTCAAGATCCTTGAGGAATCGCCACACTGTCTTCCACAATGGTTGAACTAGTTTACAGTCCCACCAACAGTGTAAAAATGTTCCTATTTCTCCACATCTTCTCCAGCACCTGTTGTTTCCTGACTTTTTAATGATCGCCATTCTAACTGGTGTGAGATGGTATATCATTGTGGTTTTGATTAGCATTTCTCTGATGGCCAGTGATGATGAGCATTTTTTCATGTGTTTGTTGGCTGCATAAATGTCTTCTTTTGAGAAGTGTTTGTTCATATCCTTTGCCCACTTTTTCATGGGGTTGTTCGATTTTTTCATGTAAATTTGTTTAAGTTCTTTGTAGATTCTGAATATTAATCCTTTGTCAGATGGGTAGATTGCAAAAATTTTCTCCCATTCTGTAGGTTGCGTCTTCACTCTGATGGTAGTTTCTTATTCTGTGCAGAACCCAATCCCACAGAACTACAAACTACCATCAGAGAATACTATAAACACCTCTACACAAATAAACTAGAAAATCTAGAAGAAATGGATAAATTCCCGGACACATACACCCTCCCAAGACTAAACCAGGAAGAAGTTGAATCCTTGAATAGACCAATAACAGGCTCTGAAATTGAGGCAATAATTAATAGCCTACCAACCAAAAAAAGTCAGGGTCAGACAAATTCACAGCCGAATTCTACCAGTGGTACAAACAGGAGCTGGTACCATTCCTTCTGAAACTACTCCAATCAATAGAAAAAGAGGGAATCCTCCCTAATTCATTTTATGAGGCCAGCATGATCTTGATACCAAAGCCTGGTAGAGACACAACAACAAAAAAGAGAATTTTAGACCAATATCCCTGATGAACATCGATGCAAAAATCTTCAATAAAATACTGGCAAACCGAATCCAGCAGCACATCAAAAAGCTTACCCACCACAATCAAGTCGGCTTCATCCCTGGGATGCAAGGCTGTTCAACATACACAAATCAGTAAATGTAATCCATCATATAAACAGAACCAAAGACAAAAACCACATGATTATCTCAATAGATGCAGAAAAGGCCTTTGACAAAATTCAACAGCCCTTCATGCTAAAAACTCTCAATAAACTAGGTACTGATGGAACATATCTCAAAATAATAAGAGCTATTTATGACAAACCCACAGCCAATATCAGACTGAATGGGCAAAAACTGGAAGCATTCCCTTTGAAAACTGGCACAAGACAGGGATGCCTTCTCTCACCACTCCTATTCAACGTAGTGTTGGAAGTTCTGGCCAGGGCAATCAGGCAGAAGAAAGAAATAAAGGGTATTAAATTAGGAAAACAGGAAGTCAAATTGTCCCTGTTTGCAGATGACATGATTGCATATTTAGAAAACCCCATCGTCTCAGCCCAAAATCTCCTTAAGCTGATAAGCAACTTCAGCAAAGTCTCAGGTTACAAAATCAATGTGCAAAAATCACAAGCATTCCTATACACCAATAGCAGACAGAGAACCAAATCACGAGTGAACTCCCATTCACAACTGCTTCAAAGAATAAAATACCCAGGAATCCAACTTACAAGGGATGTGAAGGACCTCTTCAAAGAGAACTACAAACCACTGCTCAACGAAATAAAAGAGAACACACACAAATTGAAGAATATTCATTCCATGCTCATGGATAGGAAGAATCAATATCGTGAAAATGGCTATACTGCCCAAGGTAATTTATAGATTCAATGCCATCCCCATCAAGCTACCAATGAATTTCTTCACAGAATTGGAAAAAACTACTTTAAAGTTCATATGGAACCAAAAAAGAGCCCGCATTGCCAAGACAATTCTAAGTCAAAAGAATAAAGCTGCAGGCATCGCGCTACCTGACTGCAAACTACACTACAAGGCTACAGTAACCAAAACAGCATGGTACTGGTACCAAAAGAGAGATATAGACCAATGGAACAGAACAGAGCCCTCAGAAGTAATACCACAGATCTACAACCATCTGATCTCTAACATACCTGACAAAAACAAGCAATGGGGAAAGGATTCCCTATTTAATAAATGGTGCTGGGAAAACTGGCTAGCCATATGTAGAAAGCTGAAACTGGATCCCTTCCTTACATCTTATACAAAAAGTAATTCAAGATGGATTAAAGACTTAAATGTTAGACCTAAAACCCTAAACTATAAAACCCTAGAAGAAAACCTAGGCAATACCATTCAGGACATAGGCATGGGCAAGGACTTCATGACTAAAACACCAAAAGCAATGGCAACAAAAGCCAAAATTGACAAATGGGATCTAATTAAACTAAAGAAATAATACCAACTCTACATAAACTCTTCCAGAAAACTGAAGAGGGGCAAATATTTCCCAACTCATCCAATAAGACCAGCACTGCCACAATAACAAAATCATTAGAGAAAAGAAAACTATACACCAATCCCTCTCAGGAACATAGATGCAAGAAAAAAATTTAGCCAACCAAATCCAACAATATATTAAAAGGAAAATACAGCATGACCAAGTAGAGTTTACTCCAGTTTAACAGTTTTAAAATAAACAATGTGGTTCACTATATCAACATACAAAAAATGATCATTTCAGTATATGCAGGAAAATTATTTAACAGAATCTAACTCGCATTCCTCTTCTCAGCAAACAAGAAATAAAAGGAAACTTCCTCAACTTGATAAAGGACATCTCAAAAACCCCTGCAGATAACATCATACTTAATGGTGAAACACTGAATGCTTTTCTCTTAGGATGGGGAATAAGACAAGGATTTCTACTCTTACCACTTCTATTCAACACTATTCCACATTATAGCCAGCCAGTGCAATAAAGGAAAAGAAAGAAAAAGTAGTTTAGATTGTAAAGGAAAAGGTAAAGCTGGCTTTATTCACAGACGACACAATCATCTGAGAAGACCCTATGGAATCTACAGAAAAGCTAGTAGAACTAATAAGTTAGTTTAACAAGGTTGTATGATACTAGATTAATACACAAAATTAAGTTATATGTCTAAAAAATACAAATGAGCAATTTGAAACTGGAATTTTAAAAAATATATAAAAATATGAAATACTTACTGATGAATTACATGAAAGATAAGTAATGTCTGTGTGCTGAAAACTATAAAACATTACTGAGAGAAATTAGTTACCCAAATAGAGATATATCATGTCATAGATTAAAAGACTCAATATTTTGAAGTTATCAGTTTTCCCCAAATTAATCTGTGGATTTAATGCATTCCCAATCAAAGTCTAAGCAGGCTTTTTCCCCTAGAAATTGACAGAAAAAAAAAAACCAAAATTCTCACGGAAATGCAAAGGACCTAATATAGGTCTTTGAAAGAGAAGAACAGAACTGGAAAACTTACACTACCTACTTCAGGAGTTATTATAAAATGACAGTAATCAAAACAGTGTGGTATTGGCAATATCACAGACAAATAGATCAATGGTACGGCACGAAAAGTTCAGAAATAGACCCATATATATCGTCTACCACTGGTCTATATATATATGTAGACAAGTGATTTTTAGCAAAGATGTACAGACAATTCAGTCTCTGAGAAAAGGCACTTTTCTCTAGATACTAAGAAAACTAAAGAAGTTTTCTCTAATAAGAGACAGAAGAAAAGATCATTTTTTTCTACAGTTGGTGCTGGAACCGTTGTTTACACATAGGCCAACAAAAATGAACTACATAAAACTTTGATCCAGACTACATGCAAAGATTAACTCAAAATAGATCACAGCTATAAATTTAAACCCTAAAACTAAAATCTTCTAGAAAAAAACATAGGAGTAAATTTTTGTGACCTTAAGTTAGATAAAGATTTCATAGATCTGACACCAAATATATGGTCCATAAAAGAAAAAAAAATGATAAACTGAACTTCTTCAAAATTAAGAATGTGTGCTCTTTGAAACACACTAAGAGAATGAAACACTGCTAAGAGAATGAAAAAATAAGCTACAGACTGGGGGAAATATTTGCATTCACATATCTGATAAAAGGCTTATATCTAGAACATTAAAGAACTCAAAACTCAATAATAAAGAAATATTTAAAAAAACAATAATAATACCAAATAAGAAACAGAAAGCCCAATTAAAAATTGGCAAAAGAGTAGAACAAACAGTTCACCCAATGATGATGGATGGATAGCAAATAAGCACATAAAAAAGATGTTCAACATCATTAGTCATTAGGCAAATGCCAATTAAAACCCCAGTAAAATACCACTACTCACCTAGTAGAATGGTTAAAATTAAACAGACTAACCACACTAAGTGTTGGAAAGAATGTAGATGAACTAGACTCTCATACACCACGGTGTGGATACAAACTAGAACAACTCCTTTGGAAGTTGTTTGGCAGTATTTTTTAAAGCTAAACATATACCTACCTTATGACTCAACAATTTCATCTTAGGTATTTACCACAGGGAAATAAAAGCACATCTTCACACAAACATTTGTATGCTGATGTTCACAAAGGCTTTATTTTGAATAGTCTAAAACTGGAAACACCCAAATGCCACCAACATGTGTATGGATAAAGAAATGGTGGTATATCCAGATGATGGAAAGCTACCCAGCAATGAAAAGGAATGAACTATTGAGACCATGCGACGTGTAAAAGAAGTATGCTGCATGAAAGAAGCCAGACTATAAAAGGACATGTACTGTATGATCCAATTCATATACCATTCTAGAAAATACAGTCTAATCCATGGTGACAGAAGGTAGATCAGTGGTTGCCTGGGGAAGGGATGGGTGGCACTGGGGAGAAAAGAGAATCCCAAGTAGTCTGGAGTACTGGATGCAGTCACTATCTTGGTTGCGATGATGGCGGCAACTGTGTATACGTATGTCCAAACATATCAAGATTTTATGCCTTAAGTAGGTACAGATTATTATTGTCAATTATGCCTCAAAGGCACATTCACCCACAGATCAGAGGCATCTGTTTTAAAATATCAATGGCTGAACCTAACAAAAGAGAAAAATAAGTCCCCTACAAAAACTAATAGGAAATATCACCATAACAAATTGATAAATTGCTGACTCTCCTATCTTTGCACTTCCAGAGCTAAACAGGATGCCTGGTAAGTTGTTGATTATCAACCAGTGTTTGCTGAGTGAGTGAATGTACAGAATTTTATTTATTTATTTATTTTTGAGATATGTTTTCACTCTGTTGCCCAGGCTGGAGTGCAGTGGCACGATCTCGGCTCACTGCTACCTCTGCCTCCTGGGTTCCAGCAATTCTCCTGCCTCAGTCTCCCAAGTAACTGAGATAACAGGCATGCACCATCACAACCGACTAATTTTTGTATTTTTAGTAGAGATGGGGTTTTACCATGTTGGCCAGGCTGGTCTCGAACTCCTGACCTCAGGTAATCCGTTTGCCTTGGCCTCCCAAAGTGTTAGGATTATAAGCGTGAGCCACTATGCCAGGCCCAAAATTGTTTTGTGTTAAACATTCATCAAACCCAATCTTATTCCTCTGCTTTAATCCTGTTTTCCTCCCAGGCTTAGCTCAAAACAACCAATCTCACGAAGCAGCTGGCTACCCAGGCACCTCACAGTGGCAGCAGACAAGGTAGCTGCAGGGTGTGAAGAACACAGGCTGCCTCCAACGATCTGCAGGTGAGCATCTCCCACAGGCACTGCAACGTTCCTTCCTGAATTTCTCTAAGCTTTCCTCCCTCCTGTGTTCTGTTCCCTTTTGTCTTATTGTATTTCTGGAGATAAATACTTATGTTCCTTGTCCTTGGTTTTCAAATGAGATAGTTACAGCTGGGCGCGGTGGTTCATGCCTATATCTCAGCACTTCAGGAGGCCAGGGAAGGTGGATCTCCTAAGGTCCGGAGTTCGAGACCAGCCTAGCCAACATGGTGAAACCTCTTCTCTATACTAAAAATATAAAATGAGATGGTTTAACCTGTGACAAATCTACCTCATAGAAAAACAAGAAGTTTTTTTGGTTTTTCTTTTCAAAAAAGAGGAAAAATAAAACAAAACCCTTTTCAGCCTTTAGTGGCTCTCCTGTGAGTCTTGGCTGTGGTGATCTGCAATCATGGCCTTGGAGAGAGATAGGAAGGAGAAACTTTCCACTCAAGTCAGTGCCTCAAACCTGGGAATGCACCCGGGAACTGGCTGGCCTGGTGCTGCCAGGAGCTTGGCCTCTCCTCACCCACACTCTCACATGTCCTTCGTCCCAACCAGGATGCCACTCGGGAGCACAGGGCCCAGCTCCAACCTGCCCCTGAAGGCGAGAGGACACAGGGTCAGGATGCAGGCCCTTCCCTGGGAGCGGCTTAGGGCGGATGGAGCCAGCTCCACCCTCTGCGGGGTCAGCACTGTGAGGCAGTGTGAATTGACGCTGTAGTCTGAAGCCATATGTCACGGGCACATTGACTTTCAAGCCCTTAGATCTCACTGCTTGCTTCGAGATTCTATGCTGATTACCCCATAAATGAAAAAAGAATGGATAATTTGAGGGAGTCAACACTGAAGACTGTAAAGCAGCGTGAAGTGAGTACTCTATGTTACCATGAAATTCCTGCTAAACTCTTCACGCCGCCTATGCTGTGTCCCCTCACAGCCTCAGTAACATCACTCCAAATGCATGATGTGCAGTGGGAATGCCAGAACATGACCAAAGCACCCATCCGTCTGAGTGCGCTTGAGATCCCAGAGTGCAAGTAAAAACATTTGCCTCATCTTGCGACAGACAAACCTGAACTCTCGTTAATTACCATTCCAGCCTGATACCCTCCCTTCCTGGTGCTGGATACGGAACAAGGGGAACTTCCTAGAGTCGCTCATTAACACCACTGTCTCTGAAGAAAACAAAAGACTAACACCTGAAAAATTAATATGCTGCTAAGATAGCCATTCTCTGTTGATTACACTAAAGCTTAAACTAACCAAATACTGCAAACACACATAAAGTCACTTTAAGGTGACCCAGGTCAACCTTCTAAATGAAATATCAAAACTCTAAAGCACACATGTCATGAACTGCTACAAAGAAAGGAACTGTGAGTCAAAACACAGATGTGGAATAAAAAAGGCCAAGGTGCTACTAAGTATCTTAGCGGTTAGTACATACCAGGGGTGGTAAACAGTCCCTATATGTAGTAGCACTGAAAACAGAGGTTTGCCAGAAACATCTCAAGATGAACTGCTGTGGGACGCAACGCCAGCCACAGCCAATGTAGGCTGACAGGGATTTCTTCTTCCCATACACCTATGAAAAAGGGTTTCCCTTAAAGCACCAGCACTTACTTCTCCATGAGGAAAAGCCTGCCTTGGCACACCTACAGATTCGAGAAGGATTTCACACTGGTTGTTTTCCAAATGGCAAGCCATACATTACATGTGGAGGGTTCTCTCTAGGAAAGAAGTTTCCAAGGCAACTCCTTACAAACTGCTAGCTGTTAGTTGCATTTCTGATAGTTGTGGGGGTATAAGCTGAATTTTTAAACAGCATTTTTTATATCAAAGTAGATTTTCTTTAAAGACCAAGAGATACGTAAGGTTTTTACTCATTTCCACATGTCAAAGAAGCAACAATTCAACAGTTCAATTCCTACTTAATGGAAATCAACCATCAGTATCATTCAAATGTCTACTTTCCACTTATGCTCTGCTAAATTGAGCTGAGCTTCTCTCAACAGTGTTCTCATAGAGAGAGATCAATCATAATCCATGCTGAGGAAAATGCACTTTCCCTGCATGTAACACACACACAGACAGATTTAGAAATTCTTTCTAGAACTTAAAAAGTTTCATGATGATCATCCCTCAGCTAGTAACACTGACATGTTATCAGCAGTATTCCTGAGGATTCAGAAACTGCTTCGAATGCCTTAATCCATTGCTGTTTACATTGTGGATGCAAATTTACCTCCAGCTGGCTCCATTCTTTGGGTGAAATATTAGGTCTTCAAAGAGGTCTTCCTCATCCACCCTGTATAAATAGTATCTGCTCACCTCATACATGCCACCCTCTAGAAGCCTCACCCCTGCTTTATTTTTCTTCACAGCAGTTATCACCAGCCATCATTATTACCTATATTCTTTATTGTTCCTTGTCTATCATCTTGGCCAGAATGGAAAGTTCCATGGGGCAGAGCCATGTGTGTCTTGTACACCATTGTATGCCCAGTCCTGGCTCACGGGGCACAAAATGAATTTTTGTTGACTTAGATCAAAGGTGAGAAGACAGGGAGAGAGGGGGAGAGAGAAACAAGGAGAGGGAGAGAGGGTGAGCATGGATAAATTTTTAAATTCTGACGTTTGTATTACCAATCTACAAGAAGATAATCTACAAGCATTGCCTCATTGAATCTTCATGGCAACACCAGGTAGTCAGTATTATTACCCTAGTTTTAGAGATGTAAAAACTCATGGCATAATATTTAATTTTCCCAGGATTTTAATGTAAGAAATTCCAACTTCTGAAATTAGGCTGTTTTTTGTTTAATTTTTAAAAAGTTAATACCATCTGTAAAATTTCTCTGTTCAAAGCTTTTTATATTGCTGGAAAAGTACCCACTGCTCTGTTCAAAGAAACACCTGGGGAAGATGTTAAGAGAGGAGGAGGAGATGTCCCTGAGCAGTCCCACCAGAGGGTGGCATCTGGCAGCCAAGCCCCAGCTTGTCCATACACACTCACCTGGTTTGTATGTTTCCTCCAAAGTACACTGACTGCTCCGCATCCCAGGGTGGTTCTCCTTAATGCTTTCAGCCTGTGGCGATCTCTCCACCTCACCAAAACTTTGGCAAGTCCAGAGGCAGTGAGGGAGCCGACTGCCGTGACAGGCTTCTGCAGCCACCCAGCCCAGTGACTCACGTGCCCAGGCACCTCACACCGTGGGCTCCCTGGAGACGCAGCCTGATTCATTAGGCCCGGAGAATGCCTGGGCTTTGGCCCCAACTAATAAAGCATTTACCCACAGACCAGAGGCAATTAGACAGGTAACAAACAAAAAGTAAAAAGGAAAGTCAACACAAAGCGAGCAAACAGCGTGTGCTCTTCACCGTTGACCACACTGACTGGGCCAAGTGTGGCCCTGCATGAGACACATGTGCAGGGAGATAGGGTGGGGAGGTGGCACCAGTTCCCGGCACTAACTCTGCAGAGAGCACCTCTCCTGCCAGGCATCTGCCCAGAAGCCCTGCCTTCCTTTCTAACCTGCAGCTGCTCTAATATTCAACGATGATACTGTGAGAAACACATACACTCAGCCACCTCTCTAGGGAACACTCTGAGAAGCTCTTACTCACGTGACATATTTAATAACACATACCTTGTGCCAGACGCCTATGTAAGACATTAAAATCATCTTACATGTTTTGTTTGAAGATTTAACTTGCTACAGCTACATTCAATCTCTACTGTCTGTCCCACTCCAAGGGCAATTAATCTGGGTTTTCAGATATGAAGTACCCAGTTTCTACCGCAGAAATAACTGAAAGAGATTAGAAGTATGATCTTTTCTCCATAAACATTCTTATTTTAAGAAGTGGAACTGTTTTTGAAACACTCAGCACTGGCACTGGCAGTAGTACCAAATGCTGATTTGAAGAGTAAAGAGAACAAGTTTTAGGGAAAACAGCACTTTGTCCCATTGTGGAGCTCAACTGGGCCTCAGTATGAGGCCAGTACATGGGGCTTGCTCCTGTACCTCACATCCCCAGTGGGTGACAGGGATCCTGGGTCTGCAGGATCTAAGGTCAGCTGAGTTTAAAAGGCTTTTCAGCATCTGGAAACTTCAAGAATGTTCTATTTTGTTCAATGTAGGTGGACTGATTAGGGTTTCTTCTTGGGTGTTCCTCCTGACTGTCCAACACCATCTTTTCTGGACAAAAGAAGGGGACATATATGACAGTGTATGGTCCAACCAGGCCATCAAGGAAAACACCATGCAATTATATTTCTTGACCAAAAATTTCTCTGCTAGTGGATCTCTCTGAAAGGGGAGTGTATTAGTCAAGATTTTCCTGAGAAATAGAACCCATAGGAAATGTGTATATATATATATATAATATATATACACTTACATTTATATAAAATACATTGACATACATATAATATGTATATATACACACATTATATATAGATTTAAGAAACTGGCTTACACAATTATAAAGGCTGGCAAGTCTAAGATCTGCAGGGTAGGCTGGCTGGCTGAAGATCCAGGAAAGAACTGATACCGCAGTTGGAGTTGAAGCCTGTCAGGCTGGATGCTCAGGAAGGACCCAATGTTGCAGTCTAAGCACCGTCTTTTGCAAAATTCCTTCTGACTGATTGGATGTGGTTCACCCACATAATGAAAGGCAACCTGCTTTCCTTACATTTACCAACTTAAATATAATCTCATCCAAAAACACCCCCACAGAAATATTTGGAATAATGTTTGACCACATATTTAGGGACATTGGTCCAACTGAGTTGATACATAAAAATAACCCTCACGGGGAACTGATGCACCCCACTTTCCCTTAGTCATTTTTTTTGTGTGTGCTTCCAAATATACTAGGTGTTTTTAAAATAACATGTCTCTTAGCAAATACAGGTGTCCCAGCGAGTCAGACACAGTAAACCATCTTTGGCAATTTGCAAATTCAACCCCTTTAAAAGGAAACCACATGAAGTTCCAGTTTAAGAATTTGTTGTTTAAATACGACATTTTTTCTTGGAGAAAGCAATTAGTAAACTTTTGAAAACAGAAAGTGTTTTAAGATAGTAAATGCTTTCCAGCATAGTTCCTTTTCAGCAAGTTGATTCTGGGAAACAATAATAAGATAATTCAGAGAATACCCTATATATTTAGCCAGCAAAAGCTTAAATGCTGGAGCCAAGAAACCTAATACAGAATACTCAATGAAATTGAGTGGCCTTTCCTTTAATTTTTTGTTTTCACTTGTAGAAAATATTAGTATTAAAAGGCCATCTACTGTTATTATTAGAATTTTACTCAAATTAATGCTAATTTTTTAAATCCCTAAAAATAAAGATAAATTGAAGGGATTTGAATTCATAACAGAGATGAAGGCATCTCCCCCACCCCCCGACATCCATGAGATGAAATGCACATTAACCGTGGACATTATGATGGGTGATGTTTCCTGTATGGGATCTAGCTCTGATCCATTTAATTTGCCCAAGACATCTGCCTTCATAAAAAGACAAGGATGGTACTCACTCTACAAAGAGCTGTGGGGAACACATTAAAGTCATCTACATTATAAATAGCTATATCCTTGGTAAGCTGGCCTTTTAATTCCATTGTTATAAACTGGGATCCAAATTCCCATTTGTAAAACAGCTTTGATGTGGGGCTAGTGAAGACTGGACTGGCAAGGGTGAATATTTCCTGGGAGCCTTAGATGCTGGCACCAATCTACCTCTCCCTGGGGCTAGTATACCAGCAAAGAGTACTTTAAAAGCATAAAGCATTGTTATCTGAAGATCTGAGTACTTAGAAGAAAGGGCATTAACTTCTCAGAATTCTCAAGGGGGATAAGCTGGAGATTTAGTTCAGTTCCATTCTGAGGTTCATTCCAATTCTGCCCCATAGAGAAGCATGTTAGATTAAATGCCAATTTTTAAAAGGTTGAACTTTTAAAAGGTCATAGGAAATCATGGACCCAGAATCTCAACTGCATAACAACCTCCCTGTTATCCTAACATCCTGGGGCTCGTTCCACATTTTACTGACTACTCACTTCACACTTTATTTGGAAGGAGTAAACACACACATTTATATCTTGTTCTAGATTTTTGATTGCTAAAATTGAAAGCAAAAAAATAAACGTATATCATTTCTTTTTCATTTTTTGTAGAGATAAGGTCTTGCTTGGTTGCCCAGGCTGGAGCAGTGACAGGATTTTGCTCAAGGGATCCTGGTGCCTCAGCATCCTGAGTAAGCTGGGACCACATTTTGTTTTATTTTTTGTAGAGACATGGTCTCATTTTGTTACCCAAGCTTGTCTCAAACTCTTGGCCTCAAGAAATCCTCCCATCTTGGCCTCTGAAAGTGCTGGGATTATAGGCGTGAGGCACCGCACCCTGCCAACCTTTTTTTTTTTTTTTTTTTTTTTTAGACAGAGTCTCACTCTGTCACCAGGCTAGAGTGCAGTGGAGTGATCTCGGCTCACTGCAACCTCCGCCTCCCAGGTTCAAGTGATTCTCCTTCCTCAGTCTCTGGAGTAACTGGGATTACAGGCCCACGCCACCAGGCCTGGCTAATTTTTGTATATTTAGTAGAGATAGGATTTAGCCATGTTGACCAGGCTGGTCTGTAACTCCTGATCTCGGGTAATCCACCTGCCTCGGCCTCCTTAAGCGCTGGGATTACAGGCATGAGCCACCACGCCTGGTCCAACACTTCTTTTAAAAATCTCCTTTTGAGGCTATGTTAACAGGAAAAGAAACAAAACAGAACCAAACACATTTGCTGTTGTTGCGGATACACCACTATGGAGAAGAGGATTAGGGGAAGTCAAGACTAATGGGAGCATGAACAGAATTAGGTGTGCTCTGCCCCACAAGGTAGGCCCTTGAAGCAGGGATGCCAGGTGGATTAACCACAGGCCCAGGAATTGGGATGAGGGACTTTTTCCAGCCAATCAGCCCTTCCTTTTCCCACTTTGTACAACTCTCCCTTCTCCCCCTACACTCTTCTATCCCACCCTTTCCCAAATCCCACTTAAATCACTGGGTGCCACTGAGTTAAGTAAAACCTGGTCAGGAAGAAGCAGACCTGGATGTAGCAGCACATATATATTGAAGTCACATATATCACTTCAAATGCATTAATTTAAATAGAAAGTCCCCTAGGAGTGCTAAATGGCATTTGGCACCATGAGCATTCTTCTCCCCAACTGTACCTCCAAACTGTCTATGAAAGCCCTAGCTCCAGCTTAAGCAAGCCCAGCTTCTAGGCACAAGGATGTCTGACATGGAAACACATCATCTTTGTTCATGGAGGCATTTACTCTACTAACTTTCAGCCACCACAGTTCTGAGAGTCATTCCAAAAAGAAATGCTGAAGGAATTACATTTGGCTGCTCTCTGTGCTGACAAATATAAATAAGGTAAATAATTAGACATCACTGCTTTGACACGTGATATTACCACCATAACTGGAACCTGGCTGAAATGGGCATTCTTGAGATGCAGAATTTTCCCCTCTTAAAGGCCTTACAAACCTGCCTAATATCTCAGTCACCTCCACCCCACGCCTGCATTTCTTAAATGTGTCATCGAGGAATCTGCTTTGATCTCTGGAAAGTATGCTTGTTGGAGCAACATGATGAAAGGGATTATGATTTAAATACAGGTGACATGAAGCCAGAGGCAGCAGAGAACCCACTTGATTCTTCAGGGCCTCTCTTTGTTGAGTCCAAGGCTTCACAGGGATGTGTGGTGTGTTCCTTCAAGCTACTCCCCTACTGCCACGTCAGAACCAGGCCTCTTCCAGGAGTTGCCTGTTCTGATTATCACCGCTGTCCATTCTGGGGGACTTTAATGAGCACATCATCCTCCAATCCTGCACTTCCTACCCTGGAAATCATACTCATAATGGGTTCAAAAATAGTCTCAGAAAATCTTGCTTTGGTTTTAATTTTCTCAAAATGGTGATGATAAACAGCCCCAAACAGGGTTTTGTCACCTCTGATTTGCCCACCTCGTGCTGAATTTCGTTCATCACAACTTGGTCAAGAGCCTGGGTCTGCCATTGAAAGGTGCCACTGAGTCCCCATTTTTTGCCACTGCAGTGCCCACCTCCACAGCAGGTGTTCACTCAGTTTCTGCTCACCACTCCAGGCACGTCTGAACAATGGAAGAACCATGGCCTGCTTTCCTCTCTGGACAGTGACTGGACCCCCATCTCACTCTAGATGCTTTCTACTCAATGGCCTTGGTTTTGGCGTCTGCACCTTCACCCAGAATAACTCCATCTCTTCTATACATGTGAATTATTCAACTAGTTAAAGTCACAGCATGCCCTGCCTAGCAAATCTTGCCCAAGTTCCCCTACCTACTTATTATGTCCTGGATTTCAGCCAGCTCAGTCTGTAGAATATAGTATGTAGTACTGAATACAGAATGAATTCAAAAGTGGGTCTGATCATCATAAAAAACACAAAGACTATGATATCACTTTGTTGAACATAACAAATGTAATAATCCAGCCTATGCTAATTTTGGGTTGGGGATGGATAGTGGTCTTATAGAAGCTAAGCAACAGAAGGTGCCTACTGATTTTTTTTACTTTTTGTGTTGAAATATAAATATACAGGAAATTACAAAGGTAGTATGGTGAGATCCCAGGTACTCTTTACCAGTTTCCCTCAGTGATTATATCTTAGTTACCTATAGCACTATATTAAGACCAAGCATTTCACTTTGGTAAAATGTGCATGGATAGTTCCATATCATTTTTTCACAGGCAGATTCATGTAACGACCACCCCAGTCAAGACAAAGAAAATATTCCATCACCACAAAGAACCCTCCCATGCTATTCCTTCATAATCACATGCATTCCCCTATCCCACCACTGCCATCACTAACCCCTAGCAACTCCTGTTTTTCATCTCTATAATACTATTGCTCCAAGAATGTCCTATAAATAGCATAATGCCTTGGAGATTCATCCAAGTTGTATGTGCCAATAATTCATTCCTTTTCATTGCTGAGTTGTATTCCATAGTATGGATGTACTGCAGTTTAATCATTAACCTACCGAGGGACAATTGGTACATTCCATTAAAGTAGTCAAAGTTATATGTGTAGAGTCCTTTTATTAACCATTTGATACTGCAGAATCTGTAGAAATATACTCTATCCCAAAATATTCCCTGACATTAATGATTTGTGTCTTTCTTTGTGATTTTTGCTACAGGTCTATTCATTTTATTAATCTTTTCAAACAATCAACTTCATTTGATTTTCTCTATCATCGTTGTTTCCAATGTCAGTGATTTCTGTTCTTATCTTGATTACTCCTTTTTTTCTGCTTATTTTAGGTTTGTTTTACTCTCCTTTTTCAAGTTTCTGGAGGTGGCAGCTTCTTCATTTGAGACTTACTTTCTAATATAGACATTTAGTTCTATAAAATTTCCCCTCAGCACTGCTTTTGCTGCATCCCATAAGTTTTGATATGTTGTATTTTCACTCAATTCTATATTTTTCCCCTCTGGAGACTTCCTGTTTGACCCATGGATTATTTAGAAGGGTGTTTTTCTATTTGTTTGTTTGTTTCCAAATGATTGGGGACTTTCCTCTTATCTTTCTGGTATTGATTTATAGTTTGTTTCTCTCATGGTTGAAGAACACATTCTGTATGAGTTTAGTTATTTTAAATTCATTGAGGTTTATTTTTACAGCCCAGTATATGGTCTATCTTGGTATATATTCCATGGGCCCTTTAAAAGAATGTGGAACTCTGCTGTTGAGTGAAGTGTTCTGTAAAGGGTGATTAGATCCTGGTTAATGCTGTTACTGACTTATACTATATCCTTACTGATTTTCTAATTATTCTACCAACTGTTTAGAGTGTTAAAGTCTCATGCTATAACTATGGATTTGTTACTTATCCCTTCAGTTCTATCAGTTTTTGCTTCACGTATTTTGCAGCTCTATTGTTTGGTTCACATACACTTAGGATTGCTTTACTTTTTAAGTGGCCAGAACTTTTCATCACTATGTAATGTCCTTCTCTGTTTCTGGTAATTTTCTTCGCCTTGTTTCAAACGAGCAGGCGTGAAGGCCCTCACTGCCTACTTGGCTTTCTCTGACACCCACACAGCAAGGAGAAGGAACGGTAACCATTACCACCAGGTGGAAGCAGAAGTCCGGGTTCCCCATGTGGTCTCCACTGGCTCCTGGGCAAAGGGGGTGCCCTTACCACCAGACAGGAATGAAAGTCCCAGCTCCCCATCTGAGAACAGCATGGAGAACGGTTAGGGAGTGACCAAACATGGTAACAGAAAATCCCAGAATAACAGTTTGACATGATGGTAACAAATAGGAATGCCAAGAAAGCTGGAAAATTAGAGTATGTAAAACAGCAAGGAAGTGATGGGATGTCTGCAAAGACTTCATAGGCCTTTCACCCTGGTGTAAAAATACAATAATCATGGAGTCAGGGAGTTGGTGTTCCATCTGGAGCGGAGACAGGCCATCCTGACTACCTGGAAGCTACACCTGAAGCTACCCACGCTAAGCCTGATGCAACAGACAAGCAAAGCAAGTGAGAGCTTTGGTTTTGTAACAAAAGCAAAGTGAGCAACCCTGGACTTAGGGGAAACCAAGATCACATCAGATTTCAGTCAGGTTAGGACATCTGAATCAAGCTCTACTGATTCTGTAAGTTTATTTTTCTCTACCTTTTACTTTCCTTTTTGTCATTTCTGGAGAAGTTTCCTTTTGAAAAAATATAGTATTTCAGCTGAACTAAGGGAAAAAGAAGAATATTCTTTGGGCATTTGTACTGGGGCCAGGAATGCTAGCAGAATTAGTGCGTCCCGACTGGCTGGGTGTGATGCAGCCACTGCCTGTCACCCCTTGGGAAGCCTCCCTGCAGCAAAAAACAGCAGACAGAAGTGTGGGAACAAGCCCTTCCCTACTCTCCTCCCTCCTTTGATCCTAACCAGATGCTGTTCAGGCCCACTCTGCCTCGGTGGGGAGTCTCTGTGCTCAGGGCAGCTTCTCTGGCAGGTGGCTGCAGCAGCAAGGAAGGGCATGTGCACATGTGCAGAGCCAGCACAGCACTCAGATGAAGAAAACCTGCAGAGGGGAGCTGTGTGCAGAGCAGAAGGAGTACAGCGATGTGACCCCTGTCCACAGCCAACTACAGGATGCCTAAATGGGCACAGTGGGCGCTGACTTCTTAAATCCATTTTTGTTAATGACAGGAAGTCACCAAGACTTATTTATAAAATTACACAAATACACAGAGCAATGGTTTAAAATCAAAGTGTCACAAAGTTCTAAATACTAAGAGACTGTTAAATTGAGATGAAATTGTATTTGTATAGGACCAGACAGTTACCTCGGCCCCATCCATAGGGAGGAGGGATGAATTTTCTAAACAAATCATTTGTATAATTTGTGTAACATAGTCAAGGGTTGGTAAACCACAGCCCATAAGCCAAATCTGATTCATGACTTGCTTTTGCACAGCCAGCGAGCTAAGAATGGCTTTTTAGAGATAAACTTTTATAATCAATTTGATGACAGAAAACAGTAACTTTGGACCCCAATTAAGTGAAATGTTATTTTCTCCCACCAAAATTTCATTCATACCATTGGCAAATCTGAGTTATAAAAACATTGTACTCAATTATTACTATTATAGTTTGAATTTAGTCAATTAAAAAATCTGCAAATTTTCTTTCTCTCTTATCATAGAAGTACCTACTCAATAATCTCAGTTTTGCCTCTTGGACCAAAATGCCTAAAATACTCACCTTTTGGCTCTCTACAGGAAGTTTGCCAACCTTCAACATAAGTTAATAATATAAATAAACTGGCAAAAAAGTTTATTGAATTATTAAATACAAATATTTAGTAGTATTAAATACTGTTAAAATGATCACATAAAATATTTTTTAATATTTTAAGTAATTAAAGTAATTATTGTTCATTAAAGCACAGCTAAGCCAGCACTCAATGTGCCTACATGGTAACTACAACGTAAAAGTTACAGGCACATTTATTTTTATTTTAAAGTATACTCCAAGTCAGACTTTCTGTTGTTGGATGGGTCTTCCTCTACAAAGCGCTTCTGGCTTCAGGCAAATCAAGTAACACTGGACCTGATTAAAGGATTCCTGCTGAATGCTTCCCTTAGTGGCCCAGCTTTTCCTGTTGATGAGCTTCCAGTCTTTAGACCTGAGCTTCACCCTTTACTTCTTGCATAAGAAACTAGGAAGTGACTGTTAGGGGAAGGGCTAGGAACCAGGGAAAGGGACGGAAGCTTTGCCCAGCCCGTGGGATACCAACATGGGCTCGCAGCTCCAGGGGCACACAGGGTGGAGAACCCCAGTCTAAGGACTCATTCTGGATCTTGCAACCTAGGATGATGCTGTTAGTCTAGAGCATGCTATTTTCACTCTTAGAGAAAAACTACACACTTCACCTAAGCAACTGACCAAGCCATGGAGCCTTGCGTATTAGCTCACAGCCTAGGCAATACTGTTTGGTAGTGCTACTTTTTTTGTTAATAACAGCAATATTTTTTAATCTGAAAATGCGTGTTTCCTGGGATGGGGTGGCATGGGGTTTGAAGGAACAAATGGGACAAGTTAGTAAAACAAGAAACAGAAGAAGAAAAACATTATAAAGACATCAAAGTGCCTCAGACTGGCCCAGTAGGGCCTCTGTGCTTCCCTCTGCCCCCATGGTGGGGTAAACTTAGGCAGATGTTCCTGAGTGTTTTGAATGGCCTTCTAAGCACAGCAAATTTATGGAGTCAAGTAAAAGCTAGACCCGGAGTTTGCAAGTTAGCACCAGGGGAACAAGCTTCTCTTTTGCCGGAGTGTGTCTCCAGAGCCACCTGGTTCAGTAGCACTTTGTAAAACAGGGGAAAGGTGAGCCAAGCAGAACAGACTCAGTCCTCTACATCTTCTGAACGTACTGATCAACAATAATAACTGAAGGCAATTACATAGGCAGATGCTGGACTTAATGAGCTATCCTTATAAAATCCCACCTCCTGGGAGGATTGCTTGAGCCTGGGAGGCGGAGGTTGCAGTGAGCTGAGATCGCGACACTGCACTCCAGCCGGGGCGACAGAGTGCAACCCTGTCTCAAAAAAAATAAAATAAAATAAAGTCCCACCTCTGCCAGTCAGCCTTGCTGGGGACCAGTTTCTCTCAGGACCAGCTGCAGGAACAGCCCTTGCTCCTCATCAGCCCGTCCTCTCAGGCTCACCCTGTCCCAACCACAGCTGGCCATGAGACACTGTCTTTTCTCACTCTTTAGAAACAACAGCACAGCGTTACCCAAGGGCAGGCAAGGAGACCACAGCCTTGACTTAGCTGTGGTTTTATGCTCCCCTAAACCACACAGAAGCAGCAGCAGCAGGGCTGTGATCAGTTTTTTCAGGCATGTGAAGGGCTTTCACTGCAACAGGAATTGAAGTTGGCTGCATGTCCCACATTCAGGGCCAAGACGAGGAAGTTAGGATGATGTGGACTCTGGAAAGGGAGGACGTTTGTGGGTCAGAAGTGTCCACAAACAGGATGGGTCATCACCACTCTAAGGGCAGTAAGCTTCTTATCATTGGAGGCAGGAGGTCTGCTTGTGTAGGAAAGAAAGAGCCATGGATGGGAAGTTAGTCCAGATGGCCTTCACACTGCCCTGCAGCCCTGGCACACTCTGATTCTTAACTCTAATGCGGAAGATACTTCTCAAAAACACACAGGCATTTTAGACATCATATTCCACTATTCCATTTTCTCCTTCCCTACTCCTGTCCTCAAACAATTACAGACACACCTCAGGGAGCCTCTGTCATCAGGTTTTCTTACCTCCTGATGCGTCAGCAGGTCCTGGAGGTCAGGGCAGGCTGTGCCATGGTTTCCTCAATAACTAAGACATAGTCATCTTCCCAGAAGGCCTTCAGATTCCGCAGTTCCACCCACCTGCCCAGTTATCAAAGTCATAATCCTTATGAAGCTCATCTGGAGACCATTAAAAAGGCCCTTAGACCTTCTCAAGAGCAGCTGGGCATATAACAGCAGCCAGCCCCTCTGAGTCCATTCCATGCCACCTACAGCACCACAACTCACCATCCACTTTGAGGACAAGGGCTGCTTCTTCTGGAGAAGGGCTGCTTCTGCAGCATGCCCCTTGAAGAGCATGTGCTCAGGACATAGTGGAGGAAGGCCTCTAGGACCTGGCCAGCACCGCCTTCTCCGTCCCAGCCCTGTCCCTTCTGGCCATGTCAGTAGGAGGACAGACACTGCCACAGCCCTCACTACAAGCTGCGATGCATCCAAGTGCATTGCACATGCTCATCTATTTAACCCTACACCAAACTATCAGGAGGATACTTTCATCATCCCTGATTTGTAGATGAGGAAACTGTGCCTCTGAGAATTTTGAGTTCCAAGCACTAACATCTGGCTGCCTATCTTCTATAAATAGCCCGACTCAAGTTCCAGGGTCCTCCAGATGTTGAAGCCCCTGTAGACCCACCATGTCTGTGGCCTTGAGGAAGCATAATACTGTGCAGAGGGCAAAGTGGCTCAGCTTCACCTGGGATCCTTACAAAGCCCCTCCCACTGTGGGAAGCCCAGGCAGGCAGGCCACCCAACGGGGCATCACACTGGGGACAGCAAGTCAATCAAACATGGTAGAGACCACGTTAGGAAGGGCCTTGAACGACACAATGAGACACTGTATTTCATCTCCTCTAACAATGGTTTATTGCCTTTAAATGTTTTATTTTAATGGAAACTTTTTCAAAAGAACTATCTGTGCAATCCTGAAATATCAAACAGGTAAAACCGGAAGCTCTGTGGCTGAGGTTAGAGGGTGATTTCTCTGCTTCCAGGCATGGGTGGGACCCGGTGGGTCTCCGAGGGACCCCAGGATTTGTGGAACAATACGTGGTAACTACTGATTCTTCACACAAAGAGGGTTGGAAAGGATCTGAGATGACCCACAAGGGTTCTTGGAAGAGTTTTGGTTTCCATTCTCCTGCCAAGAGTAGAGTAGGCAGGAGACTCAGAAACATTCCTGATGGAGAAGGAAACCAGAAGCACCCTCTGCCAGGCTAAGCACAAGTACCAGTAGCCACAGCAGCTCTTCCTATGCGCATGACACCCCAAAGATGCCTCCATTGGTTCCCCCGTCCCCCAGGTGGCACAGAAACCACTATGGATGTCCCTTTTCTTCCTTCTCTCTTCCAGGGAGGGTGAGACTGGAGGGAAGTGGCCAGGGAAGAGGAGTGTGTGGGTCCTGGAGTTTCCTAAACACACAGACCAAGACTAGTGACTCTGGATCATGACAATCACTGCCCTGTGTTCCCCAAACACTGACTGAGAAAGAGATACTCCATACTTTCTTGGTGTACTCCAAGTCTAGAAATCACAGAGCCTTGCTGATGTTCCAAATTGCAGTTATGGAGAATAAACATTAAAAGGCACAACTTGAGGCCTGGGAGGAACTTAGGGTTTTCCCCCAATGGCAGCATGAAAGCCACACCACAGGGAGATTTTCTCTAGAGGCAGCTGTGCAGAGAACAGAAGCGGGCCAGCAGTGAGGCTGGGGGCAGGCACGAGAGCAGAGGGAAAGAAATGGAAATGAGTGATATTTCAACAAGAAAGTACAATACTTGGCAAAAGGATAAAGGGAATGCAGAGGTGCTGGGCTGGGCAGGGCAGGGTAGGGCAGGGGAGGGGAGACTGTGACACGCACAGGAATAGCCCAGGTAGGAGCCAACCCGCCTGTGGGCAAACTGCTCTGGTGTCAGGTAGCCTGCCTCCAAGAGGACCGCAGGCTGCAGACAGCTAAAAACAGGACAGGAGCTGGAGGAAGAGCCAGTCCCAGAGAGTTCCACTTTGGAGACAGTTTTCCAGACTTACTCAGTCTATGAGCTGTTCCTATAAGTTCTGCTGTAACCACAGGGCATTAAAGCAACCTTTGTTCATATCAAACACACTCCTTCGAAATGAGTGAGTCCATGTAATCTTAGGTGCTGCAAATGCATCCTAGAGGCATTCTGTCCCTCCAGATGAGAACAGCTGAGCTTTTCTGCGATTTAGGAAAGGAGGCGAGATGGGGCCAGCTGGCAGAACATGGAGGGGCAGCCCAGGATGGGAGAAGGGTCTCAACCACCAAAGTGTTTTGGAAAGCAATGGCTATGACTGTGAGGGCTGAAATAAGGGTCACAGTTGAAAGAAAAAGCAAAGGGAAGCCAAGGTTACCAAAGGGAAAAGAAGAGCATCCCTCGGGAGGGAGCAGGGGCGGGTTGCAGGCACTGGGCCATGGGCATGTGGCAGGCCCAGGGATGCACAGATGGAGACAGTGACTGCTTGCATCCTTCACAGATGGGTCTTCCTTCTGTTCATGATGCAGAAAGCGCTCTGGCTGGGTTACATCCACAGCTCGATCACTGTCCAGCCGCAAAACCACCAGCAAGTGTCACCGGAGCCCTCCAGACCTCAATTTCCCTATGTGTAAAATGAGGTTAGAGTAGGAGGCCTCTAAGGCACCTTCTGGCTCCAACATCCTGTGTCTAGCCAGGCCAGTCATTGGACACTGAACCAATTCAACCATGGCCACAGAGGCAAGACCCTTGGGGACCAGTGGAAATAGACCAAGGAAAAGTCTTTTTCCAGCCCAGTCTCCAGTCATCTCAGTCACACAGTCACTCACCGCAGGGGCCTCGGGGAGAACAAGACTCAGAACAAAAGCCTCAGCTACTAAGAAGCAACCCAGGATGAATGCAAGACTCCTGTGTTCAGAAGTAGCAGTTCTGACCCGGGCTGGAAAATACACAGTATATTACTAGAACATTGCGAATAACCCCTTGACCAGCAATTCTACCCCTAGTTGTATCCTAGAGAAATTCACATGGATGCGCAAGGAAATACAACAAGAATGTGCATGCTGGCATTGTCTGCAACTCAAAAACAAAACAAAACAAAACAAAAAACTGGCTATTACCTAAATGTGGACCAACCAGAGAACTAATAAATAATTGCAGTACATCCATACAACAGAATACTACCCAGTAGTGAAAATGGACAGGCGAGAGCCATGATACCAGCATGGATGGATCTCACATCATTACACTCACTCATTCTCTCAACAAGCACTCACAAACATGAGTCCTCTGTGCCAAGGTGGTGTTCTAGGCAGCAAGAACATTCAATTTAATAGATGATACCCCTGCCCTAGTGGGGGTAGAGAGAAAAGAAACCACCATCAAGTAACACACACAGCATGACAGACTATGTTGAACCCTATAGAGAAGCATCAAGCAAGGAGAAGCCAGGTGGGGAGAAGGTGCTATTCATCGTTTAAGCAGTGGTCAGGAAAGGCCAAATCACATATTGGTCATGCTTCTTATTTTAAGCTGAGTGGCAGGTGCACAAGGATTCACTTTATTACTCTTTATACCGTTTTCTAAGTCTGACATATTTCAAAATAATTTTCATTACAAACACCACTGGCAAGGGAAGTAATTAACAGATGAGAGTATACATAGTCTTCCACCTCGAACGTAAATGTATCCCATGTTCATAAGCCTGATTCATGTGTCTGCACCCCTCATGACCAAACCCCTAACCTTGGAAGACTGGTCCCTCTCAAGCAACGTTTTCAACATCGAGCAATGTTCCTGGAACCCTCACAGAGCCTGTTGCTACCAAGCCCATCAGGGAACCTTGTCAGAGATCTGACTTCTGATGCCAAACAATGGGATTCTACTCCAAATTAAGTGGCCTTTTCAAGGTTCAGACCATCTTACCCTTTTTAATTTTAATTTTTATTTTTTGAGACAGAGTTTCATTCTTTCACCCAGGCTGCAGTCCAGTGGCACAATCTCGGCTCACTGCAACCTCTGCCTCCCGGGTTCAAGCAATTCTCCTGCCTCAGCCTCCTGAGTAGCTGGTATTACAGGTGCCCACCACCATGCCCAGCTAACTTTTTTATTTTTAGTAGAGACAGGGTTTCACCATGTTGGCCAGGCTGGTCTCAAACTCCTGACCTAAAGTGATCCACCCACCGCGGCCTCCCAAAGTACTAGGATTACAGGCGTGAGGCACTGCGCCCAGCCACCTTAACCTTTTTACATCTGTAAAACATATATGAAAAAAGAATCCCTAGAACCCGTGCCCATTTAGGTTTTATATTAAAGAAAAAATCAGAGAGCAAGATGTACTTATTCAATGAAGCCTCTCTTCTGTGGAAATATGAAGTTACTCAAGGAGACTGTTCCAAAATCTTAATCTAGAAACTAGAAAGAGACTTGGCCACTGCCTTGCTATATACACAAGCAGGCAGCTAAGTGAAGAGCATCAGACAAAATCACCATCAAACTCTATCAGTTTGATAAGGAATTTGCACTTAACACCCATCTGTCCCTGAATGTTGCAGTGTTTCCTGAACAACCACAGGAATGCCCCATCAATAGCATATTCAAGTTAAACATGCCGGCTTTTAGCTACATCTGCAGAGGCAATATCCACAACCAGCATGCGCATCACCAACAGCTACATCTATTTATATAACTCCAAGGGAAAAGCTGCCATCTGCCCCTCCAGACACCCTCTTTATAGCAAATGATAGTGATATCTGCTTGGGGTCAGAATCCTCTCCCAAGAGCATGAGCAGCTAGCTATGTCGTGTGGCATTCTGTCCAGCTAATGCCAACCCATCCCCAGGGCAGTGAGTGTGCGAGAAACGAGATGGATGGTGATGTGGCACGGACCATCAGCACAGAAGCCTGTGTGAGAATAGGTGAGGTGGTGTGCACTGGTCCCGTTTTCTAAAAGGCAGAGCTGTACAACGAAGGTCCTTCAGCACGCAAAACCTGCAAGGCATGATCTAACAGCCACGTTCTTCTTTTAATGCCATAAGGTTAATTAACAAAGCCAGTGGCATTTCGCTGTGCATGTGGTGCTGGCGTTGTGTAAACCCTAAGCAGATGAAATTGCCCAGCATCCAGAGGGCCACAGGGTTGAACTTACTACATTATCTGATGCCAAAAGGGAAAGCCACAAGGAGACACAGGACACCAGCTCAGACGTATCCAGGTTGTCACCTTGAAGTGAGGGACAAGGACATTATGAAATTGCCCTTTGGATCTCTCAGATGGTGCCCTTTATACAGGAAAAAGAAGGTGAGCCGTAGAAAGACAGGCTTTATCTCTGAGAAACACAGGGCTCTCCGATCAGCACTGCTTCCAGCAAACCATTCCAAATGCCCAGAGCCAGGCCAACTATTTCAGGTCCCATTATAGAGTATGGCAGCCTGCATGGGACAAGCCAAGAATGTCAAAGTTCCATCTCATCATCCACACGTGCACAGCCAGCCTCTGGCTACGTTCAATATCTTATCTTGTGGGGCTTTCCTTCTAGCTTTTGATTCTAAGACTTCTCTGCCTTATCCTAGTGCCACAGGTTTGTTCTCCCCCTACAAGGACAACCGTCCCCAGCTGATTCCTTTATTGAAGGGCCTACCACACACCAGGCATTGTAAGAGGTGCCTGCTTCTGCAGGAAACACAAGATCCAGGTGTGAATAAGTGTGTGGTCCTGAGGGAGAACACCACCTAGTCAGGGAGAAGGGCAAGGGACAAACAGTTATGGATACTCTGTGAGGGAAGGTCACATGCAGAGAGGGCATTTACGAAGGACTCACCAGGAGATGTGTCATGGAAAGGGTAGGACAAAGGGTAAAGTCCTGCAGTGAGCTGAGACGGTAGAGGGCTCAACACAGACAGAGATCAAGTGCACGGCAAATTCAGACAATTCCATGTCACTCAGCCTTATATCCACCCAAATATAGATCCGGAATAGAGGGTGTTCTACCACACTGGTGGTATATCTTATCAATTCCATTGCCATGTGCCAGGTTCACGAACCTCCCCATGGCCAGCCTACATACTGCAGCTCAAAGGTGCTCAGGATGGCAACTTTCAGGAGAAGCCACTGCACCCCAGGGTCTCAGACCCGGAAGCTGTCAGATAGCAGTGGCCCTATGGGCCCACCACCCTTGCTGTCAGCCACATGGAGAAGAAATGATACAAAACCATTTCTCCCTGCAGTGTCTTGTTGCCCAGTCATACATCTGCAAAGACAAAAAGTGAAGAGAGAAGAACCAGCTTTGTTATTCGAGGAGCCCATTCAGTTAGATGACAAGATGCACTGCTACTATCTCTCATGATATGGTAGATTGGACAGCACTCACAAAGGACATAGGATGCTTTTTAATTAAACGCCTTCTTCAGAGAAATTACGCTTTTTTCTCATTGCCTGATTAGTCAGAAAATCAAATTTAGACCAGATGATTCAGATGATGATGTGCCTCTCTCCCTTGGCTTTAAAAAGCAATACTACAACAGCATTGCCCACAAGTTGACCAGGCACAGCTCCAGAGAAGGTAGTCAGAGGGGGTCCTGATGGATGAGGCTCCCAGGGCTTCTCCACCAGGCATCGGAAGAACAGCCAGCCAGCCAGTGTTCCCTGGGCCACAGCCTCCAGATGCAGCTTCCAGGGAATATCTGCTTGTCCAAGAAGGTGGGAAAACTGACTGTGCTTCTTCTTGAGAAGGTTAACATCTCAACTGGAATTTACAAAAGGTTCAGCCACTCTTGGTTCCAAGCACCTTTCACATGAGGACTTGGACTGATACAGAGGGAGCCTGTAATCCACGTGATTTCAGAAACAAATCACCAAGTTACATATCTCCTTTATTTTCAAGCCTGATAATGCCTAGATACCTTTGTGCTGCTGTTTGCTTACATGAGAATGAGTACTTGATTCAAGTATCACATTTCATGTTTTATGAAATTCCCATGAAACATGATATATTAAGCGGATTCTATTTTTTAGAAAGCTGAATTATGGGCCATCATGGTGGCTCATGTCTATAATCTCAGCACTTTGGGAGGCTGAGGCAGGTGGATCACCTGAGGTCAGGAGTTTGAGACCAGACTGGCCAACATAGTGAAACCCCATCTCTACTAAAATAAATACAAAAATTAGCCAGATGTGGTAGTGAGGCTGAGGCAGGAGAATCGCTGGAATGCAGGAGGCGGAGGTTGCAGTGAGCAAAGATTGTGCCACTGCACTCCAGCTGGGGCAACAGAGCAAGACTCAGTCTCAAAAAAAAAGCTGAATTATGAAAAGCAAACATCTTGAGTGACTAAGCAAAGAATAACAATCTTTGAAATATATGATATAGGATTGAACTACTTAAAATTTATCAACCACCTTTAGAAACATAATGCTGATGCAAACAAAATTGAGAGGGGGGAAAAAAAAAAGAATGATTTCAGGATTTTCATTCCATGCCTAACAAATACAGTGTTTCTGTGTCTATCCACTCTTACTTAGACGGCTTCTATGCTAAGCCACTGCCAAGTTCCTTATGCTGAGGGGCCTTGGCTGAGCCCTTGGATCTCCTACTGCAGTCATCTGCAGAGCATCTCCTGGATGAGTCAATGAGTAAACAGGAGATGCAGAGAACACTAAGATAAGAGCATCTCTGAAGAATAACAATGGTGGCCCAGTGCCCGTGCCTGTCTTCATAGGTGAGATCATCCCAAGATCACCCAAGTGATCATCTTTTCCTAAGACTCAGCCGAATCTTGATAAGGCTACCATGTTCTCTCATGACGCTGGCATATTAGAAAACACTAAAATTTTCTTATAAATTGCCTTCTCCATTAGTCACTCATTTGCATGTGGCAGAGAGTCCTTTATTTCAGTGGTCATAGACATTATCAACAGTTGGGAGACCCACATGAGAGGTCTATGCAGACTGTGTGAGAAGATCATGCAAGAAGAGGCGGGGGACCAAGGGGAAATCAGCTTGAATGGATGGCATGTGGTTGCCTAAGAAGCCCAGAAAGACAATAAAAAGTTGCTGCCCTCATGATACCTTCCCTGATTCCCCCAGGAAAGACCTCCGAGGTTACAAAGTATTCTGTACCAAATTTAGCAAGTCCAGATGGTTTCATGTTGTGATTCTTTGTATGTAACTGTATTCATTTCCTAACTCTGTATAACAAATTGCGTGGTCGCTTAAAACAACATACATTTATCATCTCACAGTTTCCATGGTGCAGGAGTCCGGGCATGGCCTGACTGGGTCTTCTGCTGGGGGTCTCACAAGGCTGCAATCAAGGTGTCAGCTGTGGTCTGATCTGAGGCTGGGGGTCCTCTTCCAAGCTCACGTGGTTGTTGGCAGAATTCATTTCCTTGCAGCTGTAGAACTCATGACAACTTGCTTCTACAAGGTCAGCAGAAGTCTTTGACTTCTAGACTTTTTTTTCAGGGATTCATCTATTTAGGCTCATCCTACCTAGAATAATCTCCCCTCTGACTGATTCAAAAATCCAAAGATTTGGGACCTTAATTATATCTGCAAAACCCTTTCACCTTTGAAATGTAACCTAATCATAGTTCCATAATATTTACACATCCATTATACTCAGAGGACTGGCCTAAACTCAAGGGGAGGGAATTATACAGGGTCTAAACTGGGGGAAAGAATCTTCTGGGCCACCTTAGAATTCTGCCTACCACAGGATTCATGTCACTTCCCCTACGATATTGTAAATCCCCTCTCTTTACACTTTATTCTTGGCTTGATGGCACAATTTCTAATTGTTTAGTTTGCATTGTTCTCTGCTACCCTTTACTCAGCCCTCAAAATGACTGACTCATATAAAGTAATAAAGTAACACTTGGTGATGAATGAATGAACCAGTCAGCTGATCTTTATTCAGAAGCCCCCAGCCATAGAAAAACCAGGGCCCACAAACTGACAAAAAGCAATGAAATCTAAATTTAGGGAGAGATCGGTGTTTATTCAACCCTCCAGATTAAGATCTGGAAGATCTGGGAAAAGACAGATAGAAAGGCAGGTGTGGACCAACAGGATACACACATGGACAGAAACTGTGTAGGCCATGTTGAGAATGTGGGTAGATATGAGGGAAGCCAGTGAGTCAGCAAAGCAAGGGTGGGCTGCCTGTGCGCACTCTCCTCACGGGTACCAATCTGCCTTACCAGCCCTGGTTTGGTTTGATCAATGAGTCCAACTCCCTGATGTTTCTGCGAGCCCTCCTGGCTTCCAGTCCTCAGACTCTGGAGCAGTAAGCCCACCATTGTCTCCCACACCCCTGGCCTCACTACGTACATATGAATTCCTGAATATAAACTAACACTAGCCCTGCCAATCCTTCAAAATTCTGTAGATCACATGAATGCTAGGCACCCCCAACTTTTTTTTTTTTTTTTTTTTTTTTTTTTTTTTTTTTAGGTAGAGTCTCACTCTGTCACCCAGGCTAGAGTGCAGTGGCACAATCCCGGCTCACTGCAACCTCCGCCTCCTGAGTTTAAGCGATTCTCCTGCCTCAGCCTCCTGAGTAGCTGGGATTATAGGTATGCACTACCTCATCCAGCTAATTTTTGTATTTTTAGTAGAAATGGGGTTTCACCACATTGGTCAGGCTAGTGGTCTCAAACTCCTGACCTCAAGTGATCTGCCAGCGTCAGCCTCCCAAAGTGCTGGGATTACAGGTGTGAGCCACCACTCCAGCTGAACACTAGCCTCTTAATGAGTAAAGATAGTTCACAGTTGTTTTCAATGAATTGGCTGGGGGCTATGTCATGTAACCAGATGGGCTTCTTTGAAGCTGAAAGAGGACAAGTGCTTGCTAACAGCCTGGGAATCCTACAGCAATTAATACAGAGCACGTCAAGAGGGAAAGTTAAACAGCTCTGCTTTCATCCCTTCTACTTTTTATATTTTACTTAGAACCAATCACAGCATCTCAGAGCTGGAAGGGATCTAAGAGATCATCCAGCACCACCTGACCCCAAGCCTAGCAGCCCTAACAGATCATGTGGCTTCTGCTGTAGTGCTTCCAGTGCAAAGTGATGTATTCTGTTGTTGGAAACGTTATTGCCACACACCTGTTTGAAATCAACTCAAGAAACATGCTTAAAGTGCCTAGTATTTTCCAGAAGAACCAAATCATGTCTAGTATTCCTGCCCTCACTCCTCAGCTCTGAAGCTATTGACAGACTTCCCTAATCAGCTGTGGCGCTCTTTCCTGCTGATGCTGGATGTGGCCTCAGAATCCTCAGCAGACTGCTCCAGAAAGGCACCGCTGATCAATTTATGTTGGCAAGAGAAATAAACTAATTTTCCAACTCTGTTCTTGGAGTTTGTCTTCAGTCAAAAACCACTCTCTTTTAACTCCTACTTACTGCTTTTAATCTGACTTTAAGGACAACAATTTTGCCCCCTCCTCCAAAAACAACCCCTTATTTATCTAATGACATTTAACTCTTCCCTCACTTAAGCCTTGCAGACTCAAGCCCAACCCCAAGGCCAACGTTACCTGGAAGGAGAAAAGAATAGAGCTGTAATTCTAGGAGCATCAGCCCAGCAGTGTTTCAAGGCACGCTGGGGCCCAGACAGCACTGACGGCAGACATGACTCCAGTGTGGCTGGGGGGCTAGAGAGTACTAGCTGTCTGTGGGAACTGGCTCCAGAAACAAGACAGGCCAAACTCCCATATGAGTGGTTTTGGAAAGGTCCAGTTTTAAGGAGCTAGGGATAGAAGAGGCAGGGTAAAGAAAGCAAAGATGACAGGGTAATGAGGTTGAAATAGTGAGGATACTGAAAATCAAAGCAAGTGAAAGCCCTCCACATCACACTTGAACATGTGTCATATAATTGCTGTCTTCCCATTTCACATCTCCTGATCATGCACATACATTTCTTGGTATAAACTTTGTGCTCACTCAGAATCACCCATAAAACACTGAAGAAGATCAACACAGAGCTCCATGGCATAGCTCTGGGGACTCCCCTCCCAGGTATTCACTCAATTGTTTTCCTCAACTATTTGTTGAATATTTACGAGGCACTCAGGAGCAGGCTGGTGCAGCTGCAAAGGCTGTGATGACACCACTCCCATCTCCAAGAAATTCACAGTCCATCTATTTCAGAGGCAGGTAAACAATTCCTCCACATATAAAACTGGCTGTACAGTATAATCCATATTTGCATGTATTTTATCTGTATAAATCATGTTGTATTTAAAATCAAGATATACACCCTAGTAGATATATATCCATCTACTGAACTAACAAAATTATAAAAAAGAAAGTTTAGTAAATTGGTGTTTTTTGCAAAGTACCAAAACCAAATCAGCGTGTGCTATACTGCTTCAGAAACAAGAGCAGGTGGACTAAAGCTTCAAATAAGCAAATTCTGGCTCTCTCCAATTATTAGTACACATCAGCAGCTTTCTCACAAGTAGTGACTTCCCTTTCTCTGCAGATATTCTATCATTCATCTATTCCTTCTGTCAGCCCATTTTCACTGAGCTCTTAAAACATGCCTGGCATCAAGGATCTCACAGAACAAGGATGGAACCTGACATGCACGAAGGCTAATATGATGCAGGGAATTAGCCTTGGGTTCCTGATCCATAGTGTATGTTCACAAATATTTATTATCAGTGAGTCAAGACCAGAGTACACATAGAGGGCCAAAACACTCGGGAGCTAGGGAAGATCTCCTAGAGATTACGGTATCTGAGCTCCACTCTAAGGATGAGCAGGAAGCAAAAGATAATGTGTGAACCAGATGAAGATGGGTGAGCAAGGCCTTGTAGGCAGATGCCAAGGTCTGCAGGACAGAACATCACCCTCCCTGGGATGGCAGGGAGTGGCTGCAGTGGACTGCACAGACACACAAAGGCAGGACCGAAGTGGGCTCTACCCACATGGAAGGCCTGGGATTTCACCCTGAGGATGAGAAGAGCCACTGAAGGAGCTGAACCAAGGACTAACGAGAACAGATCATGGTGCATGATGAACTCATGTAGCAGAGGGCAAAATGGGCCAAAGGGAGGCAGGACTAAAAGCAGAGAGACCCATGAAGTGGCTGGTAGAACCAGTTAGGAAGGAACAAATGATTATCTGAACTCAAAAACTGGGAACAGAGATGGAAGGACTTGAAAGGGAGTCAAGGGTAGAGAAGCCCTAATTTAGTGGCTGATGATTACAAAGGATAAATGAGAGAAAGGGGTTAGGAGGACCCTAGGGTGGCTGAACTGAATGTGATGAATGATTATGCTTTGTTGGGATGATGAACAGAGCTGTGGAGGAACTGACTAGGGTACAAAAACATTGGTTTTGGGCTTGGGCATGGTGCAGTGGAGATGGAAATACCCAGGGCACGGCTGGCTCCACAGACCTGAGGCACTGGAGAGTAGCCAGGGCTGGAGGTCTTGTGCACATTAATGGCAGGGGAAACCACAGGGTTAGAAAAGGCGTGGTGCCCTGCCAGGAGGCTGGCCCAATCTACCAAGAGCCCTCAAGGCCCCAAAATGCAGAAATCTATGAACACACCAACTGATATTTCCTCAGAAAATCTTAGCTCCTCCCCACTCCCCGCCACAAAAACAGTTTTAATCCATGCTTGGGGCTAGGTTTAAAACTTGCTTTTGACATTTTGTTCTATCATAAACCTGGATTCACAAATAGAAACCTTATAAAAGAAGACTATGTGTGAGATAAAATTAGAGCCAAGGAAATAACGATTGTGCTTCAAGGCACACCTAGCCAGCAGCTCCTCTGGAAAAGTCTACTGAGCAAGGAGAGGACAGAGTGAGGAGGCACATCTTTGGTATGAATAAAGTGGAAAAATTCCTGATGAACACAGCAGTGAGATTTGGTCGTGGAAAATTCCACACTCTCTGTGTAGGAATGGCCAAATAACTTTTTCTTTCTTCCTTCTCATCTCAGATAAAAGGAAAAAGAGAGCGACTTCTAGTAGAAACTAAAATTCTGGAGAAATCTCTCTGGCCAAGACTGAGACAGCAATGGCTCTTTAAGCTGAAGCACTCGGAGGCATGATTGCAGGACATTGCCAGGGCTTTTTTTGGTTTGCAAAGTGGCCTGAATTTCTGGAGAAATGTGATTCCAGATTGAATGCAGGATGAACTTTAAGAAGCATCTAATCAACCTAAGAAGGAGTCAGATTAAGATTAAATTATGATACTAATATTAAGTTAAACCATACAATTTTGCCCTTTCTGTAGGTAAAAAGTGGTCAAATATCAGCAACTTCACATGGTTTGCCCTAATGATGCCCCAGCTGGAGATAATGTTTGCCAGGGCTACCTAGCTGTGTATTTCTTTAGAAACACTGCTCTACATGAAGTATTTGTTACAACTGAATGCTTGCTATAGTCAACAATATTCATAATTAACTTGTACTTTAGAAAAATTATAACTTGAAAGAGGCTGGGCATGCTTGTGGCTCATGCTTGTAAGCCTAGCACTTTGGGAAGCCAAGGCAGGAGAACCTCTCGAGGCCAGGAGTTTGAGACCAGCCTGGGAAACATAGTAAAACCTCATCTTTACAAAAAATAAAAAATATTAACCAGCCATGGTGGTACATGCCTGTGGTTCCAGCTATCAGAGAGGCTGAGGCAGAAGGATCACATGAACCCAGGAGTTTGAGGCTGCAGTGAGCTATGATTGCAATAGTGCATTTCAGCCAGGGTGATAGACCAAAACTACATCTCTTTAAAAAAGAAAAAAAGGCGGGGGTGGGGGGAGAAAAGCCTTACTCATCACAAACTAAAGTTACCCAGAGACAAGCATTCTCCAATCACAGGAAAAAATACCTTGGAAGAGAGTAAGAGGGAAAACCAAAATCAACCTTAGAGCCGAAGTACTTAGAGTTAGAAGCTGACGGCAAATTTGCTGCCCGATGCGGTGAAGGTCTCAGGGTCGTGGACGCTGCTTGCCCCACCCGTGGAATAGCCCAGCTTCCCTCTCTTACCTCAGAATGGAGGGTGTACAAAGGGTGTACACTCAGAGGGTGTACAAAGGACACTTTGTCCCATCAAAGGTCAGGATCTGGCCCTGGCCTTGCCTTGCTTCCCCTGGCAGGAGCTCCTTGCCCACTTGACCCATGGTGCTCCTGCACACAGCACCGGGGGCTGACAGGCCATCAGGCCACAGACCACAGCAATGATGACTCAGATCATTCAGCACTTGCAGAAGCACAGCGAGGAGCCTCCGAACCATCCTCCTCCAAATCTACCCAAATGACCAATGAGACGTGGACAAGACAGTCCCCAATCCCTGAGACGAGGGATAGGCCAACCACACCCCACTGACCTTGGCAGATCCATCCAGAAACACCAGAGAGACTGCAGCTGACCCGGGGGAATGGTGGGGCCAGCACCCAGCTGTCTCCTGTGAGAAATGCAGCACTGCAGAAAGGCAGAAAAGCTAGACAAGGACACAGTATCCTGTGGCCTGTCAGGCCAGGGGAGAGCCACGAACGGCCCAATTTGAGTCCATTTGGGGTCCTCTGTGCCTGTAGAGGCTGGAAAGAGCAGCACACAAGTGCAGGTCTCAGCTACTCTCCGGCCCAGTTTCTTAAGAGGGTGCAGGCCTGATGCACAGTGACAGTGGCTGGCAAGAGGAGCCACAGATGGGACATGCAGAGTACTCTAGGGAAGCATGCGTCATCATGTATCAACAGCAACAGGGTGACTTGGCCTCTCTTCCCCTCCCGAGGAGTTACAGGCTGCAGCTTCCCTGCCCCTGACCACACTCCTGGGCAGTGTGGTTGCTTCACCCTGGAGGCCACATCCCTAACAGTGTGCCAAGGAGACATGAAAGAGAGGCCAAACGGAGGTCAGACCCAGCCAGGGCCCCAAGACACCTAAAGCAGAGGTTTCAACAACTACAGGAGGAAGAAAACGCAAACACTACTTAGTGACTGCCTCTTTCTGCTGCAAGGGCCAGCTTCTCCAGCCCTCCCCAGTTCACATCCCACAGGCCCTGGGTCGGCTTAAGTTTTCAGTATTTCAAGAAAAGCCAGTATTTCAAAGAAAAGCTGTATTTTTATGTCATATCTCCCAATTTTTAAATGTTCATAATTCAAAATCTTTAAACCTGTTAAATAGGGCACACAAAACACCGGCAGGTTCCATTTAGCCCCAGGGCTGCCAGTCTGCTCATGCCACATTGATTTTTTTATTGGAGATAGTCCTGTTGCACCACTTGGCAAGAGGAGAGACATCAAATGAGGAAGGACTCCATTCTCAACACCGGCCTCAACACCCCTGGAGCTGAAGACACCTCCAGGACTCCTGGGTCATCCGCATCAAAGCCTAGCTGTGCAGCTACCATGACAATCTCTGAAGTCCAGAACCAGAGCAGAAAACCCTCCTGGCAGGAGACAGGAAAGAGCTTCCTCCAAGCCAGCTGCGTGGGACACAGGAACAGTGTCATGAGGTTGCGGAGAGTCAGGCTGGGCTGTTCAGTGGAAAATACAGTAGCCAAGGACCTAACCTGAGTTCAGGAAGCAAGAAACTCTTCCCCTTTGCTCCGGTTTCCTCATCTTGGGGCTAGTTTGGTGCCTTCCCTATAGTCTGAACCCAACCTCTCCTCTTCTTTTTGGCATTTTGTAAAGTGCCAACATATAAACTTCAGTTTTTCTGACATGGAGGACGTTAGTTTACTTACCACGTAATCATTTTGTGCCACTGCCTTCTTACATCATAAAATCTCTTTCCATGCTATCTATGATATTTCCATTTCTGGTAGCATCAATGCCAACTAACACCATCTGACCACACATTCTGATTCTCATTAAGGGATCCCCTAATACGCATGGCATGTGGGGATTTTCCCCATAGTGGAACACAGTCAACTCTGGGACAGTTTTTCCAAAGAAGCCTGAAATGTGGATTTTTAAAAAAATACCAAATCTCCCAATTTTTAAATGCTGACAACCATTAAAACATTTCAACATGTATGGGGGCAAACAAAATATATCTGCAATTTTCTTCTAAAATGAAAAGGTTGAGTTAAATGAGTTTTAAGATCTTATCCAGCTTTTAAAATAACTGATACCGACTGAGGTGTTTTATGATTAATTGGTATTTTGGTTTAGAGGAAATGACCAAATTAAATTTCTCCATGTAAAGCTAGCCCGAACAGGCAGTTTCTCTTGAGTTACAGCCAGAAAGGGCAGCTGGTCTTACCATTTCTACTTATCTCTCTCTTTTCTCCTCCAAAGCATATCACATATGTGCAATTTCCAAATATAAAAGACACATGCAACTCAGCGTATAAAACAGGCCATGCAGGGGACCCCACAGGGACCTGCTTCAAGACAGTGTATATCTTGGTTTCATCGTCACAACCCCAGGGCCTGACATGGTGCATGGCCCATAGAGAAGGCTCAGTAACGTGTGCAGAAAGTTTAAGTTCTCAGGAATATATCACTCTAGGTCCTCCTTCCATAAGAATTATTATGAGGTACAAAATTCCACAGTAGACTTAAATTAAATACTGGCTATCCCAAAAAACTTTAGATCGTTAGCTACAACCATCCAGGAATAATAAGTGAGATAAATATTATTCCTCCATGTTGTACAGTTAAGACCTCTTTCCAGCAGCCGGCTCACAGCTTTGGACAGCACTTGCCTACACTGTAACTAAACCTATCTCTACCTCTCAGCAGACACATCCTTAAAGGAAAGCAGCGGATTCCTGGGCTTTAAAAAAAAAAATGCTGACAGGGGATTGTGTATGCAAATCAGGATAAATAAAGAGTTCTAAAAGCAGATCTGGGAAAGTCCTGGATTCTCCACATGCTTTGGTTTCTCCTGGGGCTGTAGGACTCCCATGTAGCCACACAGAGCAGAGCTCCTGAGGTGGCTTCATGAGGGCACACTTCTCGAGACACTGGACAATTAACCCACCTTATGGTTTGCAATATCATTTTTAAAAATGCTATCTTGACACAGCTTTTTTAAAACAGGGTCTTGCTCTGTTAATCAGGTTGGAGTGCAGTGGTGCAATCATAGCTCACTATAACTGCAAATTCCTAGGCTCAAGTGATCCTCCAGCCTCAGCCTCCAAGTAGCTGAGATGACAGGCATGTGCCACGGTGTCCAGCTTAACCCAGTTTTGAGGCCCTGGCTAGAGACCAGCCAGTTCGCCTTCTCCAGCAGCACATTAAGTCTACACCCAACCTTTTCTCACATTGGGGTATCACGCCTGGACCACTATACACAGGCCCTCGCCACTCCAGGGCCACCCTGAGCCTCGGGGCCAATCCTCAGCTGACCTGCCTGTCCCTCGGAAGTCACAATGCAGATGTTTGCCCACAGTCCGCCTCTCCCTCCACCTCATGGCCGACTTCTGTGCTTCCTGAGTGGCCCTGCGTGGGTGCCATGTCTTCTCCTCAGGGAACTGTGAATAAAGTAACTGCAAAACTTTTCCCAGCCTCTTCTCGTGATCTGCATCTGTCCTCACCAGTTCTCACCCAAGACAACATGGTTAAAACATGGGTGTACAAATAAAGAGGCAATTCAAAGGTTGTTCTTGATTGCGAATGTCAAGTGGCTGCCAGCAGTTATCATAACCTTAAAAAAAAAGCCTACATGAGAAATTGTTCAAAGTCACAAAGGAGTGACTCCATGTATGAGCTAGGGAAAAATCACAGCTTCCCTGTAGGAAAATGCAAATGTCACATTGCAAGAAATGTGTCATTTCCATCCCTCAGAAGTTACTTTCCCAGTATGGGCTTTGGTCAGATACATCAAAATGTGGTGACAATTGGGCACAGTGCCCTGGTGACCAAGTCTTCTGAGACGTAGGCATGCAAAGGCACCTCTGTTCTGTGGAAAGAAGGATGTCTTGCAGTAGCCTGGGTGGAGTGCTCATCGTTCAGATAAGCATGGGGAGCCTTCTGGTCGCCAGTAAAGGGACACTACTGGAAAGGAAAATATGAAGCCAAGGCTTTGGTGGTGGCAATGGAAATATAGGATCTCCTCACATTTTTGGAGGAGCTGTCTGCAGCTAGGGCCTTACCTTCCTGACATTTCATAGGACAGGCAGAAAAGCTGGAAAACAGCAACAGGTGGTTGACGGGGCTCTCCCCGGGTCACGAGTGGGTGTTCTGAGACTTAAACATTCGGGAATTGCCTCTGGCACCTTTCTGATTCAGGTCAGAACACTGCAAAATAAACGGCTGTGGCCAGGCGTGGTGGCTCACGCCTGTAATCCCAGCACTTTGTGAGGCTGAGGTGGGTGGATCACAAGGTCAGGAAATCAAGACCATCCTGGCTAACACAGTGAAACCCCATCTCTACTAAAAATACAAAAAAATTAGCCAGGCATGGTGGCGGGCACCTGTAGTCCCAGCTACTCAGGAGGCTGAGGCAGGAGAATGGCATGAACCTGGAAGGTGGAGCTTGTAGTGAGCCGAGATGGCACCACTGCACTCCAACCTGGGTGACAGAGCGAGACTCTGTCTCAAAAATAAATAAATAAATAAATAAATAAATAAATAAAATGGCTGCAAGCTTCATGGTAAATATTCACTAACGTAGAGGATGTGGATGAAGTTCCCTGTATCAACACCATCTTTCATTGCCAGCAAGTACAAATCACACCCTCACCACCAGGACCTGTGTTTAACCTGCCCATGCACAAGGATTCCCTCAACAGCCTGCAGGCCGCTGGTGGGAGGGGCCTCACTGTTGCTCACCAGAAAAGGCTTTCTCAGCTGTGCTGAGTTTTCTTTCCCAACTCCCTCTATGCGGCTGGGACTTATAACCTCAACCCCACATCTTTCTCTCTGTTGCCTACCCTGTGCAGTCTAGGAAGACACTCATTGTGCCAGCTTCCCCTGCAACCACAGGGGGTCATGTAATCCAGTTCTAATACATGTGAGGTCTAAAGAATGGGTGAGTTCTGACCACAGAGGGCAGAGCTGGCCCCCTCGCCTGGGCTTGGATGTAAAGTCTCGTACTGATGATCACGCGATAGAAACACACAAATATGCTCCTAGGTAAGGGTCAGGAGAACAGGGATAAACATGAAGATGGTTGTAACATTAGCTCTCTAGAGGTGTGTTTGTGTGTTGAGGATGACTTATTTTTTGGTAAAGTTAAAATGATGTACACTTTAAAGATGAACAAAAAATATATTGTCGGTTGTGGACCCACTATTCAGAATTTGGTAATTACATGTGGTTCAACATATGGGCATCCATATTATACCTGGAAAATAAACCACCCTTATCTCTGCACCTTCCTCCTGTCTAGGTATTAGACCAAAGTGAAGAGACACACAAGGGTGAGAATCCAGGCCTGCACTCATCTCTTTAGACACACAGACAGCTGTGTTTGGATGCAACATGGCAAAACAGCTTTGATATAAATGTTTATATTATTAAGAATAGAGGCCAGGCACAGTGGCTCACTCCTGTAATCCCACTACTTTGGGAGGCCGAAGCAGGAAGATCACGAGGTCAGGAGATCGAGACCATCCTGGCTAACATGGCGAAACCCCATCTCTACTAAAAATACAAAAAAATTAGCCGGGCGTAAACTAGCTGGGCGTGGTGGCGGGCGCCTGTAGTCCCAGCTGCTCGGGAGGCTGAGGCAGGAGAATCGCATGAACCCGGGAGGCGGAGCTTGCAGTGAGCTGAGATCGCGCCACTATACTCCAGCCTGGGTGACAGAGCAAGACTCCGTCTAAATGAAAAAAAAAATTCAGCTATAAAGCATATCTACTGACAACTTGGAGGATCTACTACAAGCCCAGGAAAAGACTAAAGGTGAACAAAAAGAGCCAACTCCACAGTCCCACAAACACTGCTGCACACACACCATGGGTCAGCCAAGTGAGAGGCTCAGGAACTCACACACATTTGCCATTTATCAAAATGAACAAAAACAACACTGACTTGAAAAGACAACCTTATTATTATTATTATTTTTAAATGAGCCCTACGTTCTCTCTGTTGCTTTTCATTGCAGTGGCTCTACAGAACAGGGGAAAGAGGGAAGGACTGAGAGCTCTGATTGGCTGAAAAATGCCACAGACCATAAGGAAGCATTCTCAGGGCAAAACAAAACAGCTGCGATGACTGTGTCAGTTTGCTTGTCTCACTCAACTTCAAACACGAACATCTGATATCAAATCACATTTTTCATGTATGATTTTCATTCTTCCTTTACCCAAGAAGAAAAGAAAGGAAGCTTTGGAAGCTTTATTTTCTCCTATGAGCGCTGAACATGCAGTCTGTGGGGTCACAGGCATAGATATAGAGGCGATGGCAGAACTCTGACCAGCCTGACATGCCTCAGTGCCTGGGCACAGCTGCTGCCTGGCACACTATGGGAATTGACTTTATGAGGTAAAAAGCTTGACTTGAGTCTCAATTTTTTTTCAACTGGAAAATGTAGATAATATTGAGCTATATAAAATTCTTTTGTAGGTCAAAACTGTTGATAGCAGCAGTTTCATACAGTTCAACCTAATCATTCCTTCTCTGCCTATGCACAGGTGTTTTTTTTTTTGTTTTTTTTTTTGTTTTTTTTGTTTTTTTTTTACAGGATCAAATGAAATTATTTACATGAAGGTGCACACAAAAAAAAAACCTATGACTATAAAAACACCAATAACTTTATAAACTGGAACAGGAATTAGCGCTTCAAACTCTATATTCGCATTGCTTTATAAAAGAAATCAGAATCGCTCTTTAAAAGGCAAATCCCGGACCCACTCAAAACTATCGAATCGGAAACAGGAAGACAAGGTGAGAAATATGCACTTTGACAAGAGCCCCAGGTGATAATTCAAATTGGGAGAAAATTTTTTTTTCCAAGAAATAAATTGCCCCCTTTGGTTTGGAGTGGCTTTCTGCTGAGATGCAGGCTTTACCCAAGCCCATTTAGTATGTCTGCTTCCTCGACAAATAAGAGACATTATAAAGAACCCAGTGAGTGGTACAGTTTTCCTAATAAGCTGGCAAAGTAACTCCAGGTGAAAGTCAGTAAAAATTAGCACAGTCACTAATTACTAGGAACTGATAAAACCTGATGCAGATGTTTTTTCCCATAGGGTGTAAAGCTCTCAGTAGTTAAGTCCTGAAGGGGAACCCAGATCCCCCCTGCAGCTGGGGCAGCTGCTGCATGCCCAGTCATGACTTACCCCTTAAGATGTAGTTCTGATAGTTCTGATCAGCCTCAGCTCCCACCTTGATCAGACATGTCAGACCTTCAGCCACTACAAATTCATGTACCAAATCCTTGTCATCCTGGCAGGAAAGAAAAAAAAAAAAATACTTCAAATACTGTCCCTGTCCACGTTCCATCCCAGCTGTGCTGCTAAAAGTATGTACAAGCCTTTAAAGCCAGAATGGCCCCTACAGATTGCTCTACTCTATTCAAATGAAGAATCTCAACTCTTGCCAAAAGAATTTTACAACCAGTCCCCTCATTGTCCTTTGCCAAAGACCAGTTATTGCCTTCCGGGCAATCTAATAAAGATAAGGCAAATGAATCTCCTCACTGCCAGAAATATGGTGTCTTGTTTTTCATTCTTCAAGAAACACCAGGCTGTACTCTTCCATGGGTCCCAAGGGTCTGGCCATGCGAAGCTTGCTGGTTTTTAACTACAGGAAACATTTGATTGCAGGTGAGGAACTCAAAGCCACTCCCGTGTTCCAAAGACAGTCCTTGGGACAGCAGTTACAGAAAAGGCTCTTGCAAGGGCTGAGAACCATGGAAAGCAGTTTATCCAACCTCCAGTAGTTGTACTGCCTGCGGGACAAGCATGGAAGCAGGGTGCAGGATTGGCCATTAACCTGCAGCAACCTTGCCATCCCTCGAAAGGACCGCCTTGGCCGGCTTGCAGACCTGATCACAGAAGGCAGGACATGAAACAAACTTCATGGGTCATCTCATCCAGTGGTTCTCAGACAGAAGTCTCCAGACCTATCAGCCAACAGAGACTGGCAGCAAGCGCATCACCTGGGAACCTGTTAGGCCCCACTCCTGCCCTCCTGATTAGGAATCTCTACAGGGAGGCCCCGTTTCTCAAGCTCAGAAGCAGGTGATTCTGAAGAGCTCAGACGGTTCTCACATTAGAATCATCTGGAGAGCTTTAAGAAGGACTAGAAAGCAGGACCTTACCCAGATGGATTTAATCCAAATTTCTGGGGTAGGGCCCAGGCTCTGCTATTAAATTCCCTAGGAAATCCTCAAGGGTTGCCTATTCAAGAACCACTGATTTAATGTTAGCTTTTCTTTACAGATAAAGACACTAAGACTCAGGAGAGGCAAAAAGAAGAAGAAAAAAAAAAATGTGGGCAAGATCACTTAACTCCATTCAGCCAGACCCAAGCCCAGTCATTTTTTCGTAGTACCAAGCTCTCTGAGATGTTTCCACCATTGTTTTCCTCAATTGAGACTGGGAGATTTCCTCAATTGGACAGTGCCTTGTCTCAAAGGCATCTAGGATAAAGCTGAAACATTCATCTTAAATGATCACAACAGAGCAAAAATAAAAAACCTCAGTGATGTAAATGGTAGAAAGCTTAATGGAATAATGAAAGGTTATTATTATAGGAAAAGTCAGCAACCATGGCTTATCTCCAAAAGAGAAAATGTAGATGAACTGGCATAATTCTCCTGTTCCTACATGAAATCAGCCCCTTATTTTGATTTTTATGGCAGTTTTCAATTATATGGATGGGGGACCAGGTAAATGTGGGCAGGTCAGCAAAGGTTCCCTTTGAACCAGGAAAGAGCTCTTCAGGGTCAGAGCTGACTTGGGGGGAAGGGTGGGTGAGTGATGCCTGCGCCCTGAACATAATGAAAGACAGCTGTGTTAACTCAGACTTCAAGATAATCATGGCTTTGGAAGAAAGAAAATGGGACAATATCATGAGTTTTTGGAAAATTACTTTACGCTCATATGTATAAAGGAAATAAAAAATAATTCTCTCTCCATCCATATCCTTTTCCACCAGCATATGTGAAAAGCGAACATTTAGATGAGCTCATGTCTAGTCAGAAAGTTTTTCCAAGCACGTAACAAATGTTTATTACTTTAACTAAAACTAGATTCACACATGACTTCATGGTGAAAAAGTGAGAACAAGCTCTCAAGAAACCACTCAAGCTAATCACTAATATTAATATACCAGAGAATTGACTGTCTGGCAAAGGCACTTGGAAAAAACACTGGACAGGCGAGACAGTGTTTATAAAAATCATTCAGAACTGAAATGTATGCACATATGTAGATAAGGCACTCAGGAAGGAGAAATTTATTGATAATTAATTTGGAAAAAATCTTCCAAATTGGCAATGTGCTAGATTTTACACATATATCCTAAAATATATGAGCATTAAGAAATGACTTTCAAAACACTGGTTTCAGAATAGAGTGAAATCAAAATGTTAACACTGATAGGTGCTTATTGCTGCATTTCAGAATTTTCTGTAATATCATATATTAAACCGTGATCATTTTTTAAACGCCTATTAGTCAAGGAATATTCAACCCAAAGAGATGACCAATACCTCTGTTTTTCAGACACTTATAATCTAGTTTGGAAAAGAACGTCCACACCTAGAAAACACAAGAGATGATGGAGACGCCGACCCACGGGTATAGAAGGTGGTGATCCATGCCCAGACAGCACTGCTGCCTGTGTAATCCAGCTAATCCCCCCATGTGTCGCTGCCCTGTGGTCGAGTGCTGTTTTATGCACCCGTGTGTGGTCTTCCAAACAGACTATAAACTTCTAGTAACAAGCACCTTCTTCCTTGCCTACACGCTGCCAACGAGGCTGTTCAAAAATATTTGTTTAATGACGGTTCTGGGAATTCAGAGAACAAACACTACAGAGTAAACTTGGTTGAAAAGATCTACAAGAGTCTAAGCATGTTTATTTTTTAATGTTTTCAATTGAGAGAACTATAAACATATACAAAAGACAACAGAATAATCTCGTGAACTCCAGGTGCCAATCAACGCACACAAACCCTGTTTCATTGATCATCCTACCCCTTCCCCTGCCACATTAATCTGAAGTGAGTCCCATACATCACATCATTTAATCCATAAACATTCCAATATGTATCTCTAAACTACAGGAACTCTTCTTAAAAATATGTACTCACAATAAAAAATTAATACTTTTCATTATGAAATGTCTGGTCAGTGGCCACATATCCAACTGTCTCATAAATACTGTTTTCTTTTTTCTTTTTTTCTTTTTTTGAGATGGAGTTTCACTCTGTGGCCCAGGCTGGAGTGCAGTGGCGTGGTCTCTGTTCACAGGAGCTCCGCCTCCCTGGTTCATGCCATTCTCCTGCCTCAGCCTCCTGAGTAGCTGGGACTACAGGCACTTGCCACCATGCCTGGCTAATTTCTTTTTGCATAAATACTGTTTTTCACAGTTTTATTAGGATCCAAGTAAGACTCATACATGGCAGTTAGTTGATATGACTCTTGAACATCTTTTAATTCAATGAGTTTTTTTCTTTCCCACTGGAATTTGTGTGTTGAAGAAACCAGATCATTTGTCCTGTAGAGTAGCCCACAGTCCGGATTTTGTTGGTTACACCCCTGTGGTATAGTTTAACGTGTGCCTCTATCTTGGATCATTTACAAATAGTTTATTGCATATACAGGCATGCAGATCCAGAGGTGATTTTTTTGGCTTGACCACATCATCCTTGGTAGTTTGTATTTCCATTGGGAGGCACGTAATACCTGGCTGAATCTCATGCTCATCATGTCAGCAGCTCTTGGGGCTCACCACATAGATCCATTAAATCATTCATTAGGGGCTGAAGGATGGTAATATTCTCATTCTGTTACTCCCTCTTGCTTATTAGATAGAATATTTCTACAAAAAAGACTTCCGCTCAACTATTCGATCATCCTTAAATCCATAAGTGACAAGGCAAAATAAATGTGAGATACTAAAACTTAATTCATCTGCAAAATAGCAAGCTAGTTCACTAGCATCTTTCACCTGTTTTTTTTTTTTTTGTCATTCCATTGTTATTTTGTAGTGTCATTATGAACTCATTAATACAAACTTAGTGTGTTTTGATCCAGTGCAATTATCACCCTTATTGATGCTCACTGTCCCATCTTTGGCCAGCCAGTGGGAGACCCTTCAACTTACTTCTGAGTTCTTTCGGAAATAATCCTAGACTATTCGGTAGCTTTCTTGCTCTCTGTGTAAGATGTTCCAAGTTAATTAGTTTATTTTATTACATTTCCTACTCCAGACTTGGAATCAGCCACTTCTCCAAGGTGTTCTGGTTCCTTTTGGTGTTTCAGACCACAATCTCATTGCTAGTGGTGCTTTTGGCTAATGAATTATTGCTTCTAGCTTTTTTTTTTTAATTATTATTTGCTTAATATACATGGGTTCATTCTGATATTTCCAATTAAATTCAGGAACACAGAGTTGTTAAACTTAAGAATCCTAATTTTTAAGAATGCGTAGAATGACAATTAGAATCTCACACACACACCAGTCTCAGCATAGTAATACCAACACCACCATCACCAATAGGATTATTGTAAACAGTTTTGTTGCGGTTGGGGATTTTTTGGTGGTTCTTTTTGTTCTTAGGGTATACCTAACTAACACTGAACAAATTACAGTGTTTTTAAGTCATTTGGAATAGCTATTAGCTGTGTGGCTCTGCCACCAGCTCTCTATCAGGTGTGAGAGAAGTCAAAGCTGAAGAATGGAGACAAGAGGCAGGCTGATAGAGGCTGATAGACTAAATGAGGAAGGTGGAGGAGTGCTGTGAGCATGGCCCTCTGGTGGCATAGAAACAGTCTGGCCCAACTGCAGTTTGAGATCTGAGCCCAAGAAGAGGGCATAATGGAGGGTGAAGTTTTGTTGTGTTCAGCTACGTATCAGGAAGACACACGTGGATACTCTGAAGTGGAGTTCTGGGAAATTAATTAGTTAGCACAGAAATTAGAGACAGGAAAGAGTAAAGACAGAGGCATCTTCTAGAAGACAATTCAAGTTACCCAGGCCATTCATTTATAGTTTAAGTGGTACCAGATACTATGCGAGGCACAAAAGGCGTGGCGATGAACCCCAGTGAGCTCACAGACTACCAGACTCAAGACAAGTGCTCTGAAGTATCTTAAGTTCTATACAGTTTGAGTATCCCTTATCCAAAATGTCTGGGACCAGCAGTGTTTCAGAGAACATTTACATGTACATAATGACATATCTTGAGGATGGAACCCAAGTCTGAACATGAGATTCATTTAGGTTTCATACAGGTTTACATACAGCATGAAGGTAATTTTGTACAATAGTTTAAATAATTTTGTGCTTGAAACAAAGTTTGTGTGAATACTGAACCATGAGAAAGCAAAGGTGTCACTATCTTAGCCACCCACATGGGTGATCTGTGCTAGTTTGGCATCACCACCATTCCTGACTCTGAATTTATATGCTACCAATATGCAATCATTTTCTTACACTTATTCACACTTAAGAGGGAAAAAGATGACATGCCACTTATACAACGAAAAAACGTAACATGTTCCAGATAACTAAGTAGTACAGTGGCATCACCAGAATGCCTGTCTCATCTGCTACAGTCTCCCCCTACAATGTTGTGTTTTGATTAAAAGGCTACTATACACTATATTTTATTTTGGGGGGTGAGAATAAACATCAAAAGTAGTTGAGGGACAAGAAGTGGCTCTTCTAGGGATGAGGAGGCATTCTTCTGGATGGGCTTTTAAAACTGTTTTCTCCACAATCATCTGCCTCATTAACAAGAGTTTTTGTCTTAGAAATATTTGCCTTTATAACCTAACATGATTTCTTCAAAACGTGTTCTGTTTTGAATGCACACTGATCTACACTTCAGTAAGCCCATCACATATTTTTGCCATGTCATCTCTAGGCACTTATTCTACAGTGTTATCTTCATCGTCATTTACACAAGATCACCTTGATTCAGAAACATTTTAGCTATTTCAATTCATCATTGGTTCACGAATGAACAACTGGGGCCTCCTCATCAATGTTAAAAACTTCAATATCCACTTCTTCCAGCTCACTGATGGACTCTGAAGATAAACATGCAAACAATTTTCATATTTATAAGGAGGTCAGACATCACTTTCTTCTCACTTGACATACAGAATCCTTCAAAGTCACCACTTGTTCACCATCATCACTAAACACAGTCACAGGTTAGAGGTTGTGCCAGGCATGCACAGCTGTGTCTTTAGTCACTATGTTTCCAGTGTTGGCAGCAGTATATCCTTCATGCTAAACATCCTTCATGCTAAACTGCTTTTGAAAACTTCACTGCTGCTAGCATGCTGTTCAAAAAAAGTGTTTTTAACATTTATTCCTCATTGATCTAAGAATATCCTTTATTAATGGATCTAAGAATTGATTCCTCATTGATCTAAGAATATCCTAAATTAATGAAATTACATTTGAGGGAAAGTACATGGCCCAATCATTATTTTTTTGAGAACTTCAGCTGGAAGATGAGCAGAACAGTCAAGGAAAACAAAAGTATGCCATCATCATCTAGTCCAGCTTCCCTGAAGTGAGCACAAGCCCCCAGTACAAAATGTTTATGAAACTAATCAGAAAAGATGATATGGTGATCCATGGCTTTTTGTTAGCATAATAATGAAATGGTAAGAAATGCATTCCTTTGAAACAGTGAGGATGCATTTGCTTAGCACAGCAAAATTTCATTTATGTGTGCCTGCGACATTAGCACAGCCCAACACGATTATTCTGTCCTTGGCACCCGTAATTCCCATAGGAGCTATCTCCTCAGCTCTAGGCAGTGTCTTTCAGGGGCTGTAACCACAAACAGTAATGTTTTTCATTCACATTATAGACATGTTCTGGCATCAAATTTTCATCAGCAGTGACCCTGGCGAACTTGTCAATGAATTTCTCCACTGTTTTGTGGTCAGCAGAGCTTTATCACCACGAATCTTTAAAAATTGAATGTTGTGTCTTTTCTTAAATTTCTTCAATCACCCTGTTGAAAATATGCAGCTCCCTTCCATTTTCAGTTTATGATAGATCTTTGCTTGTTACGTGATCAGCATACCATTAAGTGGCATGTGTTCACTGCATCAATGATGGATCCACTCTACACACAATTGAGATCTTCACTTTTAGCTTCATGCAACGTTCTCCTATTTTTCAGTAACTTCTGCTCATTGCTTTCCGCACAGAACTTCAACATTTTATCCTTCTGTTTCTTCAGGTCATCTATGGTGATCATTCTAACACCATACCCTTCTGTAAGACAGTTCACACTTATACCACTGCCCAGTTTCTCCAACAGCTTCACTCTGTGCTACAGATAAACAGATATGACTTCTCGTTTTTATCACTGTTACCCAAGGAGGTATCTGCATGCCTTTTGGACATTTTCAACAATATCTTTATACCACAGAGCACAGAATAAGCAAACACACACAATGAGTAATGTATATACGTCTTGGACCATGTGGGCATTGTGGGGAACCTCCCATTGGTGTGTCCAGCCTTCACACATGCCATTTTATTGCCGTTTGTGGGCATGCTTGCATGGAGGAATCTGGGCATGGGTGGAAAATATATATCACAGCTGAAAGCTGGCGGGAAGGTCTTTTTCCCTTGGGAATGCTGAATAAATCGTGTGTTGTGAACCTGCACTTTGACTGTGGCCATCACATGAGTTCAAGTGTGGAATCTTCTGCTTGGGGCATCATGTCAGGACTCAAAATTTTTCAAATTTTGGAGCATTTCTAACGGATTTTCAAATTAGGGATCTCAACCTGTACAACAGGTAAGCATAGGATACTTTTAATGGTATTTGGTGGAACCCTAACTAGGGTGAGTGATCATTCTGAGAGGGCATCCCTGAGAGGGCATCCCTAGCAGGAAGATACCAGAAGGAAAACTGAGAAACATATAGAGTGGGTGTGGGGTAGCAAAACATTCTGGGATAGAAGTTGTAGATCCAGGCCAGGCATGGTGGATCACACCTATAATCGCAACACTTTGGGAGGCCTAGGTGGGTGAATCACCTGAGGTCAGGAGTTTGAGACTAGCCTGGCCAATATGGTGAAACTCCATCTCTACTAAAAATATACACATTAGCCAAGCGTGGTGGTAGATGCCTGTAATCCCAATTACTCAGGAGGCTGGGGCAGGAGAATCACTTGAACCTGGGAAGTGGAGGTTGCAATAAGCCAAGATCACACCATTTTACTCCAGCCTGGGTGACAGAGCAAGATTCCATCTCAATCAATCAGTCAATAAGTTGTAGGTCCAGGGCTAAGGTGTAGAACAGAAGGGGCATGCCTTACTTTTGGAGTACAACTTCAGGAGGAATTCAGGTTGTAGCCAAGGACAGAGAGGTGGGCAGCAGAGGCCAGATCAAGACGGACTTCCATGTTATGCTGAGAAATTCAGATGTAACCCAGAAGGCAGCATGGAACCAAGAAGACAGTAACTCCCTCTGATGGGAAGCTAAGAATGGACTGAGTTAGGGAGGACCAAACACACACAGCACCATTAATAGATGCTGCAATTTTCCAGGAGTGAACCAAGGCAGACCTCTAAACCCCGAGGCATTTCTGAGGTATGCAGTGTGGTGAAGCAAGGGTGCACCAGGTTCAAACCCATGGCTGTTGGAAGAAAACAAAGAGGACTTGTCTCCAGAAATGTCAACACACAGAAGGGACTCTGTGGTATGACTGAACACAGTGAAGTAAGAATGTGACAAGAATGTGTGGATGGGACAGATATGGGGCCTGTCCTTTTGCCTATTCCCTCTCAAACAGGTAGAAATCCACTCTGGCTCTCACTGACAACTATCACTGACAAAGATAATCTTTTAAGGATGTAGACGAGACGGGAACTGAAAAGAAGTAGAATGTAAACTAGAATCCAAAATCCTAACAGAAGGAAAACAATGAACCTAGATAGACGCAAGCTCAATGCAAAGGCCATCTTCTCCGCGAATCCATCTCCTGAGACGCAAGCTCAATGCAAAGGCCATCTTCTCCGCGAATCCATCTCCTGACCCTGCCCTCACACGGCTGATCATCTTGGATATTGTCTGCACACCTGTCCTAGTCCTCTTCATTATGCTGGTGACTTTCTCAGGGGAGGAATGGAGGGAAGGCTTAGGAAGCAAGGATACTATGGAATCCAAGACAGATTTGCACAGGTACACAAGGGGGCATAGCCACAATAGCATGGTTTATAACAGCAGAACACTGGACATTAACCAAACCATCTGCCAATAGAAGAATGAACAAAACAACTTGTGTCTTATTCATCCAATGCAATCCTCAATCAGAGCTACATCAGCTTTGCCTACATCTATCCCATTCTCAGTAAGCAGAAGTAGGATATATGCAACATGATCACATATGTATACAGTTCATACAAAAGAATATCACATATTGTTGGTTAACATTTACCATTAGGAAACACGCATGTGGGGGTAGGGTGGAAAGCGGTTGGTTAGGATGGGGGAGCAGAACACAGGTCTTCAGTTATACCTTGAATAGGCTTTGCACACGTATGTTTACTGCAGCACTATTCACAATAGCAAAGACTTGGAACCAACCCAAATGCCCATCAATGATAGACTGGATAAAGAAAATGTGGCACATATACACCATGGAACACTATGTAGCCATAAAAAAGAATGTCATGTCCTTTTCAGGGACATGGATGAAGCTGGAAACCATCATTCTCAGCAAACACAGGAAGAGAAAAACCAAACACCACATGTTCTCACTCGTAAGTGAGAGCTGAACAATGAGAACACATGGACACAGGGAGGGGAACATCACACACCAGGGCTTGTCAGTGGGTGGGAGTCTAGGGGAGGGATAGCATTAGGAAAAATACCTAATGTAGATGATGGGTTGATGGGTGCAGCAAACCACCGTGGCACATGTATACCTGTGTAACAAACCTGCACATTCTGTACATGTACCCCAGAACTTAAAGTAAAATAATGAAAAAAAAAACCAAAACTAGAAGTAAATATGGAAAAATATGTGATAAAGTTGCCTTTACTTTTAATTACGTTTGAAATATTTGACATGATAAAAATTACCAACTGATATTATGACCTAATTGATATTGTAATCTAAAGATAAATATTATAATCTAAATTTGTCCTTCCTTTTCATAATAAGTATGGGTAGAAGCTTGCCTGTATCTAATTTCACAGCAATGTAAAAACAGGTAAGTACTTATCTTTTTTCCTATTTACCTGAAATATCTGCTTCAGGGAGAAAAGGGCCCTTCTCAAATCTCGTCCACTGGAGTTGTATAGTTTTTCTGAAATAAAGAATATAACATACAAATTAATTAAACTGACTCAATTGACAGTGAAAACACAGAGAGGATATGAATGATAACAAAACTACCCCTGGAAAGGTAATGAAAGCCAATTCATGTCACTCAGGATACAGACTTTATCCCCAACCATAAGGAGAATGTTGCATATACATACCTGGTGTGTGACAGGTGGCACGAAAGAATGTGTGGATGGGACAGATTTTGGGCCCGCCCTTTTGTCTATTCCCTCTCAAACAGGTAGAAATCTACTCCGGCTATCACTGACAACTATCACCTAGAATTTTCACCCTCATCTTCCATCCTTCCTCTCTCCAGATCTCTATTTCCAGCTGTTTGCAGACTCTATTTTCCAGTTTATAGACTATTTCCACTTGATGGCCAACTATACCCAGAAAAATCCATGCAGCTGGAACAGAATCCATCCTTCTACCTCATGCCTCCCTTGCCTTACAGGCCCTGCACCCCGACGCTTTCTGCATCTCCTATTTCTAGGGTGTGCTGGCTGCCTTGAGCACTCCTCAGGTCCTAGAGTTCCCTAGGCAGCACGGGAGGCCCAAGGGCAGCATGGATTAGCTGGCTCTATGGACTAGCTGGCTCCTTCTAGGTGCATGAGGGCCTCTGGGCAGGAAGCCAGCATTAGCTCTGCCTGGGCCTGAGTTCTCACTCATGTTCAAGGATGGTCCTGGCCATGGGCAAGGCAGATGAAAGATCCCAGTCTTAGAATTCTCCAGCTGAAGACTTGGGCTGACTTCCATAAGCCCACTGTTGAGCAGTCACGTTTCAAATATACGAGTTAGACCAGGCCTCATGAAGAAGGAGGTGAGCTAAACACAGGGCCCATCCTCCAGAGGTCACCACACAGCTGGAGAGACAGACTAGGATGCCACAATTACTAGCTGGTCAGAGTGATGGCGCTGCAAGGTGTTGAAGACACACAGGAGGGAATCCTGCTCTGGTATATAGGACACCAGGGAGCACAGATCCTGCTCAGCCTCCCAGCACCCACACTTGATCCTGATCCAGGTGGCTCAGGTGTGCATAAGGTTGCATTCCTAGCCCCCAATGCCAGACTTTTCCAATAGAATCACACAATGCAGATTTACTGAGCACCTGCTGGGCACAGTTCTAGGCACTAGGATACCACAGTGAAGAACGGAATTATCAGGAGCAAAGGTTAAGTAATCAGACTGCCTGCATTCCAAACCTGGTATCACCACTTACTAGCTATGTGACCTTGAACAAAACACTTTACGTCTCTAAGCCTTGGATTCTCCATCTGTAAAATGGGAACAGAGAATGTTAAAGGAAAATGGGTTCTGTGTTAAATTAAGCATGTATATTATGGAGTGGAATGCAAAACACCATTTAAAATGCTTAGATAGAATAAAAGCATTCAAAGCAATATCACATTGTTGGCCAGCCACTTTGGACTTCAATTCTAGCCTAAAGGGATACAGGACAGAGCCACATTCCCCTCTTGTGCAAGTGGCATAGAATAAATGGCCCCACAAGAATTTGCAGACATCTAGTGACAGAAAGGATATGCTGATTTTTCACAGTGGCCCAGGAAGTGGATAGGCCCCCATCTGAGAGAGATTTGAAAGGACACAGTTAGGTAAAGCTCAGTGTTTGCTTGGCAGTCATTTCTTCAAAGGCCTCCCTACCAGACATATTGCCTTCTGGCAAAGAACACAAGAGTCCTGTGGACACTCCCACTTGATGACATCACTTCCCCATTTAAACTCTTCAGTGGCTGCCCACTGCAGCCAGAAAGAAATCCAAAATCCTTTGCATGGTCTGCCAAGCCCTCGGTCACACAGCCCCCTCTCCTTTGCTGTATTACAGACACTGTGGTTTTCTCTTACATCCTGGGGCAGTCCAGGCTCCTCCAAACTCACAACTTAATACATATTGCTGCTAAGTGGCAGGGGCAAGATGCTGTGGGGTGGGAGTCTGGGGGGTGATATGTGACTCCAAAGATTCCCTGTTGTTTGACCACTATGGAATCTACCACCTCTAAACACAATATGCAGCCCACAAACACTCGCTCATTATGAGTCCTGATTCAGAGAAAAACGCATCACCCCTTCCTAAAAAGTAGGAGCCTAGAAAACTCCAGAGGAATCAACCATCCCCAATCTGAACATCTAATTCATCTCTCATTCTAAGAAACAAGGCCCTGGTGACTCTCAGGCTGACCTCTAAAGAGTTTGTGTGGCCTCAACATATGAGTAATAAATAGAGTAAGTTTCCCACTGCATCACGCCTGGAGTAGAACACTGGTCTCTGGGGAGATCTCACTTCTTCCAGCTTTCACAGCTAACATCTGAGAATCCCCAAATCCCAGAGAAACAGACTTTGTTTTTTTGCCAATACTACTTCTAATAAATAAGAATAAAACTATCAAGTGAAAGCATGGGCCATGTGTACCCCCAAAGAAGTGGACCAGATTGATCCTATCCAGGAAGAACATCAGTAGTCAATTCCAGGTAACTCTTAAGGCAATAGGCTGCCAGGCACTGTGGCTTAGGCCTGTGATCCCAGCACTTTGGGAGGCCGAGGCAGGCGGAACACTTGAGGTCAGGAGTTCAAGACTAGTCTGGCCAACATGGTGAAACCCTGTCTCTATTAAAAATACAGAAATTAGCCAGGCCTGGTGGCACAGGCCTGTAATCCCAGCTCCTTGGGAAGCTGAGATGGGAGAATCTCGTGAATGTGGGAGGTGGGGATTGCAGTGAGCTGAGATCACATCACTGCACTCCAGCCTAGGTGACAGGGCAAGAACCTGTCTCAAAACAAAAACAAAACAAAACAAAGAAAACAGCAACAGGCTTGCATTAGACCTTCTTACTTGTCAGCAGATGACAAACAGAAATATGTCATAAGTAGACTCAAAATATCACAGTTAAAGTCTCCTTTAGTTACTAGTGACATATTATCATTTCTGATTCATCTAAATGAAGATCATCATTAGTTGTGTTCTGATCGTTAAGGTTTTACTACTTGGTGCTGTAGTCAAAATAATCAGTTTTTAAAATACAAGTTAAATATTAGTAGAAAAAAGTCAGCTGAGAATGACTGCTAATATTTTGTTGAAGATTTCTGCATTTACAGTCATAAGAAACACTGGTTTATAGTTTCTTTTCTTACAATGGTGTTGATATTGAGACAGTGCTAATCTCGTGAGTTGAGAGTACTCCTTCTTCTGCTTTCAGAAAGGATTTGTTTAGATTTTGTGTTATTTATTCAATTTCTTCATTAATATAGGGCTATTCTGATTATCTCTTTCTTCTTCAATAAAGTTTGTTAATTTGTGTCTTTCAAGGAATTTGTCCATTTAAGTTGTTAAATATATGGGCATAAAGTTGTTCATATACTCTATCATCCTTTTATTAACTGTAGCAATGTCCTTTTATACCTGGAATTGGCAATTTGTGTCTTCTATTTTACTCGATCAGTCTGACTAGAAATCTATCAATTTTATTTTAGCCTTTTTCGAGTATCAGCTATTGATTTCATTAGAGGTTTTTTCCCACTGTTCTTCTGATTTCTATTTCATTATTTTCTTTCTTCTGTTTGCTTTGAGTTTAGTTTGTTCTTCTAGCTTCTTCAGGTAGAAATTTAAATGATTTGAGACCCATCTTGTTTCTAATAGAAGTATTTAATGCTATAAGTTCATCTCTAAGTACTGCTTCAGCTGCTTCCTGTAAATTTTGATATATTGTGTTTTCATTTTCATTTATTTGAAAATTTTATTAATATTGAATTCAGGGGGAATAACTTAACCTTGTGATTATTTTTTTGACCCGTGATTTATTAAAGTGTATAGTTTCCAAATATTTAGAGATGTTCCAGATATCTTTCTGTTACTAATTTCTAATTTAATTTCTTTGTGGTCAGAATATATACTTTATCAAATCTTTTAGATTTATTAAGGCTTATTTTATGGCCCAGAATATGGCTTATCCTGGTGAATGTCTCATGTACACTTTAAAAGAACATGTATTCTGCTGTTATTGAGTGGCTGTTCTATAAATATCAAATACCCACTAGATCAAATTTAATAATAGTGGTGTCCAGGTCTTCTATATTCTTACAGACTTTCCATTTACTTGTTCCATAGATAGTGTGAAAGAAGAGTTGAAGTCTCCAACTATTATAGTGGATTTGTATATTTCCTATTTCATCTGTATGAGTTCCTGCTTTAGGTGCTTTGAAGTTCTCTTGTTAGGTATGCTTACATTTGGGATTGTTGTGGCTTCTTGGTGTATTGACCTTTTATTGCTATGTAATCTCTCTCTTCATCCTTGTCAATATTCCTTGTTTTAAAGTCTACTTTTCTGATATGAATATGGCCATCTTGGGTTAGTGAATGGTGTATCTTTTTCCATCCTTTTATTTTTAACCTATCTATGTAGAATTTCTTATAGATATACTTGCATCTGGCTTATATGCAATCTGACCATTGTCTTCTAATTGCTATGCATTCACTGCATTTTTAACCTCTATGACATCACAACTTACTCTTCAGTGGCACTAGAATTAAAGACCTCAGGGAGGTTCTGACGTCATCTCGAACTCTTTGATAAAAAGCATTCTTCTACAAATGCCAAAGATATCTCCCAGTGGTGCCAAAAACCCCTCCTCGTTTTTGCCAAGTGTCATTTAATTAAAATAAACTATGATTTCTAATTGAGGAGTAAGTACTCTTCATTCCAAATATCTTTAATTTTCAAAACAAAACCTTTACAGTCATTTGTTTAAATTGTCTATTTCAAAGAAAACTGAGTAAGAAAATATGTAGTACTGTTCCCAAATAATGATTTTGTTGTTTTAAGCAAGAGAATTCTCACTACAGATTTTAGAGATTCACAAATGTTAATGTAGTTTTGTTTTTCAATATTGAAGCTCAAAAGAACAGCTAATCTATATGAAAATAGTATCTATTTTGGCTGAAACGTCCCTTAAAATGCTTTTCTTTTTAATTCCCTATGGTATAAAGCACAAGACAAGGTCTCGATCAGAAATCCTACCATGTGGCATCTGTTACATTATAACTTTTTTTAATCCTTCATACAAATGGCTGGCAGTGATATTTCATTTTTTTGACAGATACCTTCTCCTGAGCTACTGCCAACCTTTGATATTTATAAGCATTCAATATTTTAACAAATGTTACTCATTAGTCTCTGTATCACATGAGAGCAATACTAGAGTCATCATTATGAAATAAAAATAACAAAATATTTATTTAAAGGAATATTACTCTGGAGTACCGTCTTTGGAAAGACAATTCCATAATACATTCTCTCTCTACAAAGAACAATACTGTGGTGTAAAATGAAATCATAGTGCTTTATTGAAACTCAAAGTTGCGTGTTATGTTTAAAACAGTGGTACCAAAAGGCCTCTCTGCCTAACCTATCTTACTCTGTTGATTCATAACATACATTTTAAGAGACACCTCAGTCTACCTAGAGGCTTAGGAAGGATTAAGACGCAAGGATGTTTGTAAATGACATATAATTTGTCATTTTACAAAAGGTACAATTTCTGCTGGTAGAAGAGAATCCAGCAGGCATTTCACTATGTCAGACATCATGCCCAAACCAGCAACTTTGATGTGACAGCCCTTTGATGTGGTTCAAGAGAGGCCCACACAGGCCAAAGGAGAAGCACTTCCTCCCACAACCCAGTCCTGGGTTCCTTGCTGCAGGACTAACAATGCCATGGGAGGTGTCGTCTGGAGCTTTATCTGCGGGTAACATTCCAAGTTCAAGAAACGAGGCATTCCATTTGTGTTGCATCCAAGTTTCACCACACAGAAACTTCACCAAGGCTGTGCAGGCCTCTCCTTCAGCTGAGATTAGAATGTGAAGGGCTCACCCAGGAATGGTACCTGGCCTGCCAGATTCCCAAGGATATTCTTTACATCACTCTTGGATCCATATCCTATGGAACTCCAATCACCACTTCTGTAGAAGCAGCCTGTCTATGTGGATTCAGGTATTTTCAGTCTGGGTTACATAGGTGTGTGCAGGGATTCCTCGAGGTAGAATGACTGACAGATGTCATGCTCCCTAGTTCTGCAATCCAGTTCTCTACACTGCAGGCTGTGCTCGCTGTGTGGGTCTCCCACATGTATATGTGTGTCTGTGTGTGTGCAGATGCATGTGCACATATGACTTCAATCTGTGGTTGGTACAGCCTAGTTGCAGGTCCACTGACCCTCCAGCCACCTGCAATACACTGTATAGACTGTCCTAACAGCTCCTGAATCTCACGGAAAGGAATTCAAGTGTGCCCACTGCCTGAAAATCAGGCAAAGCAAAATGAAGTAGATTCCACATGTGGTGCAGAAGGGGGCTGGAGACTACCCTAAGCCAGCAGGAGGGCAGCTGCAGAGGCTTCACCTATATATGAATCTCAAACTTTTCCCATGAGCTCGCAGAGATTCTCCTTGCTCCTCTTTGCTCACCGTGGCCATGATCACATGTCAGTGAGGGTGGTACGGCTCCAATCAGGGGAGATTGCAGGCGAACAGATGGTTCCTGCCATCCCAGACTCAGCTGGAGAGCTCTAAATCAGAGCATCAAGGAAAAAGAGGTGCCTGAGCAACCAAGAGATTACACGTGAGTCCCCTCCTGGTGAATGTCAAAAAAGCATAAAAAGGCCGGGCACAGTGGCTCACACCTGTAATCCCAGCACTTTGGGAGGCCAGGGCCAGCAGATCACTTGAGCCAAGAAATCTGAGACTAGACTGAGCAACCTGGCGAAATCCTGCCTCTACAAAAAAAAAAAAAAACAAAACAAAAACAAAAAAACAAAAATTAGCCAGATGTGGTGGCTTGCGCCTATAGTCCCAGCTACTCGGGAGGTTGAGTGGGAGGACTGCTTGAACTCAGGCAGTCAAGGCTGCAGTGAGCCGTGATCATGCCACTGTACTTCAGCCTTGGTGACACAGCGGAGGTGACAGGGCTGTCACATCAAAGTTGCTGGTTTGGGCATGATGTCTGACATAGTGAAATGTCTACTGGATCATATTCTACCAGCAGAAATTGTATTTCTTTCTCAAAAAAAAAAAAAAAAGTTTAACTGTAAAACTCAAAGCAGAAATGTGGAGCTGAGATCAAACTGGAGTCATTAATATTTGCCTTTCTCCTGAAGCTCTGGGACTGCCAGGTGGGAGGTGTGCAAAGAGGTCCCCCGAGCACAGCCCCAAGGGCTGGCCAGTAGCCAATGAGAGCTAAGGCTGCAGAAGGTCCTGGGGAAGAAGTAGTGCTGACTGCTGATTCCAGCAGCTGGGGAGAAGCTGGGGGCAGGCTGATTATACATCCCTTACTTTTAGGTTAAGTACAGCTTGCGTTTGGCCAATAAATAAATGAAGAAATATATGCATTTATTCTCCCACCACTTCCAAATTAAATCTGCCTGGGGTATAATCATTTGGGTAGCATTAGCCTTTGAGTAAATGCAATTAGAAGCCTATCTTTGGTAACGACAAGAAGGTGTAATCAGAACATTATTTGTGGAAGTCTTTGGAACTGCCCCTCTATCCTTTCTTGCCATGTTTTTTGCCTTTTAAAATGAACTATGTCCCTTTAATAGTTGCAATCATGTATTATACTGTAAACTAGCTTGTAATAACAAGAGTAGAGGGCAAAGCATAGGAGACCCCTGGGGACCATTCCTGCTTTGTCTCAAAACCCCTGTGTGGCCCACAAAGATCAGTGCTGAAAAGTATCGCCAAAGGGGTGCTATGTTCCCTGTTCAGCCAAGAGCACAATGAAGAAAACTTCAGTGTGTGGGAAAAGACAGACCAGAACATTAATTAGAAGGGCCCAGTGAGAAAAATGAGAACCAATTTACATCAGTGAAAGAATATATAGGGGGAGGAACCAAAATCCCCTTTGAGAAGGGAAGTAGGGGAGTGAAAGATACATCTACAGTATCATGCTTTGGGGCCTACAAAAATCGCTGACTATGAGACTAATAATTACAGCACACGCTTCTCTCATCAGGGGTCAAACACATTAACCAAGATCCCAGTGGGAAAACCTGGACCAGGGCCCCAGAGCCTCTCCTCTGCTCAGGAGGGACAATAACTTTCCTTTTTCCCCTGGGCTGCTGCAAAGTATACCACATTTCAAGAGGAGATTTATTCATAGGCGCAATGTCCGGGCCTACATTGAAAGTCTGTTGGCAGCAGCTACTGACGATACAACCATCATGGTTTTTCAGGTGCAGCCATGAGAAATTAGCTCCTTATCTGCCAGGCATTTAGCTGTGTGCCATCTGCTCTTCAGACACCAGTCAGAGAGAGCCAGGAAGCACACAACGCAAGTTACTATCAGCACTAAGAGAGGCAAGAGAATTGGACTCTAGACCTTCTTCTCATCAACTCAAATGTGCCACATGACAAACGAATCCCCAGGAAGCATGGCTCATTTCAACCTGCAGCCTAATTCCATTATTACCTGCTGATGTTTTAAAGAGAAAATGTGGCATTGTGAAAACTTTATTTTACAGTGAAAAAACTGCTTGGTCAGACTTTGAAAATCTTATTTTCCAGTGGTTTTGAAGCTTGTTGGAGTTATGGCCTCCATATACAAGCTGTAAAAAAAAAAAAAAAAAAAAAAAAAAAAAAAAAAAAAAGTTCAGATACACAAGATTTTAATACAGTTTCAGGGATATGGATGCCCAGAAACTTCCTGTGGTCTTTCAGGACATTCTATGAACTGCAGGGTAAAAATCATTGATCTAATCCAACATCTTCATTGAACAGGTGAAGAAATGTAGGCAGAGAGGTGCCATAGATGCTGGCCCCAGAGCTGGGACTGGAGGCTCAAGGAAATGCGGAAGAGTAACTGAAAATGGCTAACAGAAATTGAACTGGCTATATGATGTGATTGTACAATAAAAATAAGGTAAATAACCGAGCCACTGAAACTCACTCACATCCTAGCCATGACATTTATGCCACCGTGTAAATTCAGAGACAAAACACACACATGCCAAAGCAAAGGCTTTGCTTTTGAGAAATCTGACTCATCTCTTTTGTCTGTGGGGATGACTGTGAGTAGTGGAGGCTTGAGGTACCCCCCAGTTAGCCTGAGGATGAGGAGGCTACACGTGAACAATGACAAGGTCATGAGAGCTGGTAAGACATAAGACTGCTTAAGAACTTATTGAAATCCCAATTCCCTTGGATTACAATCACATTTTAAATACTTATGAGTACATAAACCCTACAATAGTCTTAATGATTATCTACTAAGTAGGTGCTATGCTGAACATGAGGTTATAATTGTAAATGAAGACAGTCTCAGTCATTGGTTTATCAGTTGTAACAAATGTACCACATTCATGCAAGATTTTACTAATGGGAAATTGGGGGAGGTTGAGGGGATATATGGGAACAAATTTTTGCCCAATATTTTTTTCCATAAAATTTGGCCTATTTGGGGAGACAGACATGTCCACAAACCACAGCAATGTCATGTGAGAAGGTGATGGTAACACTAAGGGTTCCCAGAGGAAGAAGTGGCAGAACCCGTGAGCCTGGGGCTGGAGAGTGGAGGTTCGGATGAGGTGACATGGAACAAAATGAACCACAGTGAGAAATGCTGTGCAAAGAGGGAAATGGAGGAAGAGAAAATAGTGTCCGCAGCATCTAATATTTCAATAAATGATTTAAGTTTTAAGACCATGTGGAGGACTGGAAAGAACACGAGAGGATCAGATATCATCCAGATTCCCAACTCCCTCAACATCTGGCCTGGTCACAGCTTTACAGGTTAGCCAAACCCAAGAACATTCTGGAGTCTTGCTTTCTGTAAATAGGCCCGGCCTCCCAAACACACAGCCCTACTCTACCATGTTAATTTGGACACACTGTCAAAGAAGATGTGAAAATCATATCCATATTCATAAATGCCAAAACTTCAAAGCATCCAAGATGTCCCCCCCCAAGTAGGTGAAGATACACAAACTAGTACATCTATACAATTGAGTGTTTATTATTCATCAATAAAAAGAAATGAGTTGTCAAGTCACAAAAAGACAAAGAAGAAATGTAAATGCATACCGATAAGTGAAAGAAGCCAGTCTGAAAAAGGCTACATACTACACATGCATAGTCAACTCCATGACATTTTGTAAGTAGCATAACCGTGGAGACTGTAACAAGATCAGTGGTTGCCTGGGGTTTGGAGGCAGGAGGGAAGGATGAACAAATGGTCCACAGGGGATTGTTCGGGCAGTGAAACACTTATTCTGTATGATACTGTAATGGCAGATAGTACCATTATACATTTGTCAAAACCCACAGAATATACACCATAAAGAGTGAACTCTAATGTAAACTATGGACTGCACTTAATAACTATCTACCAATATTGGTTTATCAATTATAACAAATGTATCACATTCATGGAAGATGTTACTAATGGGAAATTGGGGAAGGTTGAGGGGGTATATGGGAACAAATTTTTGCCCAATATTTATTTTCTGTAAAATTTAAACTACTCTTCCCCAAAATGAAGTCTGCTTAAAAAATTATGTCCAAAGGCAAGCCCACAGGAAGTGGGAGAGCCCCCAGGCTCACGGAGAACACAACTCTTTACAACCCCTTCTGCAAACACATGCAGCCCCAGGCCTGGGACTTGGCATTTTCTGCCATGAATCATTGCTCATCTGTTCATGCACACTTCTGTGATCTCCCCAGACCAGGGCCAGCTCTCATCCACAGTGGTTTCCCTCCATCCCCTGGCAGTGTCTGGCTGGGGTAGGTGCTTGGTGTTCGTGACTGATGGGCAAGTGCATGTGTTCTAAGGCCTGGGTTAACCCGGGATTCCATAGATGAGTTTCAGACACATCTGTGTCGACTCTGAGTTCCTAAACGGAAGGGCACAAGTAATTTTTAGGACATTGGACATTCCAGATGCTTCCTTGTCACCTTCAGCAGGCAATCCTAACTTCTCCTGTCTTTCTTTCTTTCAAACAATCACTGACCATTTATTCTGCAACAAGGGCTATGCCAGACGGGAGAGTAAAATGATGCATGGGACAGAGCACAAGTTTCCAGGAAGCTTAGAGTTGGCAGAGAAGATGATTTGTTAACAATGAGGACAGCCCAGTATTGCAGGAGCTGGAACCCAGAAAGGTGCCAAACGAAGGAGCCCTCCCCACTTATTGTAGGAGGCAAATGGCCTTCAAAGAGCTACTCACCAAGAGGGTGCAAAAGACTTTAAGTCATAAAATTATGTATGTGGTTGCTTGGCTGTCATAACCATCTGCTGAGCCCCACCCAGCTCCACACCCATTTGGGTCTGGTTACCTTGGGACCCACTAGCCCCATCCTCCTCATCTTCACTGAGGAAAAAAGCCCAAGCAAAGCCATTTATACCTCTATTCTGAATTAGTTCATAGGAAACTATTTTTCCCTCTGAATTGGAGGGAGTGGGTCAGCTTTGGGGCCCCAGCAAAGTCCACCTCCATTTGCTCCCATCTTTGCATTTCCAAAATTGTCCCTTTGTGGAAGCAAAAGGGCCCAAGTCAGCTGATGAAGGCCACTTAATAGATCCAAATGCTGTTTCAAACCTGCCATTTTCCCTCCCAGCATCAAAGAATGGTAGAGAGTAAAGGGTCCTCGGAGACCTCCCTCTGCAGAGAAGTTGAACTGCTCACCCAAGCCATGGAAGACCTGTGCACAGGTGCCCGGAGGAGGCAGCGCCGGGATGCTGCTCCTCTAAAAAGGCTGCTGACCTAGGTAATCAGATCAGTGGCATCTCAAACGCAGTACAACTGCCCCGAGGCAGCCAGCAGTGTGAAAAACAGGTGACCAGGGATTTACTTCCGGTCTCCCTCTTCCGTCTCTATCTCAGGGATGTCTCTCTGGGCCCTGAAAACGGCTTGGCCAACCGCCCTCCTCCCTTCTCCCTCTCTTTCTTTCTACATTTCTTTCTTTCTTTGTTCTCTTCTCACATAATTAGGGATCTGGAGAACCTTAAGGTATTTTCTTTAGTGATGGACTTTTATAATTCTTTTTCTGAATATCCATATTAAGTTGAAATATTTGAATTACATATTTTCTCAAGACTCATGTATTCCTTTTTCTAGTTCTATTTTTAACATTATTTATTTTTTGAGAGAGGGTCTCACTCTGTCACCCAGGCTGGAGTATGGTAGTATGAACATGGCTCACCGCAGCCTCCACCTCCCGGGCTCAAGTGATCCTCCCACTTTAGTGTCCCAAGTAGCTGGGACCACAGATGTCCGCCACCATGCCTGGCTAATTTTTAAATTTGCTGTAGAGACAGGATCTCGCTATGTTGCCAGGCTACTCTCAAACCACTTGGCTTGTGTTGTGATTACAGGAGTGAGCCGCCGCACCCATCCTGGTTCTCTTTTAAAAACAACAAACAGCACACACCCCTGAGTTGGTTTTGTTTGTGAACAGGGCATCCCTCTCCTGAGATGGCCATGGCACAATGGCTGTCACTGCCCTGCAGCTGGCCCTACTCACCCCCTACTGGCAGGGCACAAAAAGAAAGGAGGCTTCCTAAACAAAAAAACCCATTCTCTCACACTCTTCTAGAAGCATCCAGGGATCCTGGTAGCATCCACAGGAAACCATCCCTTCCAGTTGGGCCACCTCTCTGGGGAGAACATTTAGGAGACAAAAACCACCCTAGCACAAGGGCTGGAAACCACAACCATGTACCACCCAGCCAGCCCCACACAGCAAAAACTACTTAGCCCTCTTATGGAGGCACCCACTGCAGCCAGGACTGATCCAGTGTTGGCCTCTACTAAGCATCCCACTCTCCAATCTCAGCTCAAAGGACCTGCCACCCTCGGCCCCTGACCCTGTCTCCCACCTGCTCTTGGGGGGGGGGTGCATTTTCTCCACTTCACCTATGGCACCAGCTGTCAAAGTCCTCACCCTGACACCGTACCTGTGCCTGTTTTGCACTTTGACTTCAGGAACCATTGTGCCATGGCCTTGGACAATACCACCATCCAGACTCCTAAATTCATATTTGCATTTCAGAAGAAATTCCTCTCTGCACCTCAGTTTTCCGATCAGTAAAACAGGATTTAAAATACACATTCCAACATTCTGAAGCCATGTGATGACGAACATGATCATGTTGGAAATGCATCTGGCACAAGCTAGGTACTCAGTAAAGACTACTTTTCTCTCTTCAGCCCCTAAGGTCTCAATGACATTTCCAAAAAATACCTAATGCCCTCCACACAGTGAATAGTCAGTCCCTTCCTGGGCACTGCACTCAGGGCTATGACATGCCTCCTGTCATCTGTCAGGTCTTCCTAACCAGGTGGCGAGACAGTCTCCTGAGCTCAGACAGCCCCAACTGGGCCCTGGGGGTCCCTCTCCAAGGCACAATCACCTCCCTAAAGAGAGTACCTCTTCCTTCCTGGGGTCAATGCCTGTTGACAGGGAAGATGTTCACCCTCTCTGCCCTAAACGCTTTGAGAAAAAAGAAATGAGTATCTACTCCTTGGAGAGAAGATAAGGATCATTAGCTAGGGTCAAAAGGGAACAACCCAGCATCAATCATGTCACTGTGCAGAGATGGTAAAACTCAGCAGTTCACCTGCCCCACCCCATGGGGCTAGGGTTCTTCCTTTAAATATTCTTCAAGATGGAAACAGTCACAAATCTATGGCAAGTATCCTATAAAGCAAAGAAAATTGCATCAGAAAAAAGAATGGGTATTTCAAACAACTGTTTTGATGGGAGTTTATTCAGTAACGAATGGGGAAAAGAACAACAGTAAAAGAATGTATAGTGGCATTTTTACAAGTTCGGTACAGCTTAAAGTGGTTTTGTCTCATAACAAATTCACACCTAGCCTAAGGTTTGTACACATTAAACGGACAAGCTGCGTGTGGATCCTCCATGGCCTCCTGATACTTTCCTCTGTATTTACTTCCAGGCTGTGTGTCCTGTGGTAAGGAGGGCTAAGCCAAGAGTGACATGCAGTTCCAGCAAGTTGTCTCAGTGAAAACAAAAAAAATGCAAAAAAATACATAAGGTCTTTTCCCCTTTGTTGTGACAGTTTGGTGAGTCCAACACATTTGAGAACCTCACTAGGAAACAATGTGGATGTAGCTTCAAAGTTCTGCCAGACTTCAATTGCAGAAAAGAAAGAGAACCTGGGGTTAGAACCTCAGCTAAATAAGTATTTTTGAGCCTAATACCTAATCAGAGTATATTTCCTGATGAAACTGACCATTTCCCTCTGTCATCTCCCATGGAATAACAGAGTTACAGAAGGGCCCATACAGAGAAGTGGGCAGGGTGCAGTGGGAGGACCACCAGCAACAGGCTCAGGGTACAGTGGGGTGACCATAGCTCAGGCACTTACTGCCTGTGTGCTTTTGGGCAAGAACCTTAATATCTCTGGGCAACGTTTTGCATGTTACAGTGCTAGAATGGCTAACCATAAAAAGAATGGTCATACAAGCTTATGGAGAACCTGGAACAACTGGAACCTCATGCTCTGCTGGTGGGATGTGAGATGCTGCAACTTCTCTAGAAAGCAGTTTGATGGTTGCTTATCAAGTGAAATATACACCTACTGCTTGACCCAGCAATTCTACTTCTAGGACTTTTGCCAAGAAAAATGAAAATTTACACACACACAAAAACATTTCACCAAGATTCAAGGAGGCTTTATTCAGAATGATTTTTAGAAACACCCTACTGGAAACAACTCAACTGTCCATCAGTTGGCAAACAGATAAACAAACTGTGGTACATTCATACAAGGGCGCACTAATCAGCAATATAGACTACTGACACATGCAGCCCAGATGAATTCTAACAATATTATGCTAAATGAAATAAGCCAGACACAAAAGAACAGACGCTGCATGATTCTATTCACATGAAGTTTTAGAAAAGACAAATCTGATCTATAGTGACAAAGCAGACCAGTGCTTGCATGGATTGGGAATAGCAGAGATTGACAGGGAAAATGCATGAAGGAACCTATGGGAAAATATTTTTTGTCTTGCTTGAGATAGAGTATATAGCTGTCAAAAGTTGAACTGGATTTAAAATGTGTGCATTTTATTGCATGTTAATTATCCCTCAATAAGGTTGATAAAGAAAAGGAAGGTTGATTCTAGAGGGTCTATAATTCAATTTTAGTTCTAACTCTTAAATATTGACCTTAAATAACTTAAATATTGACCTTCAATAACTTTCTAGATAATACCATTCATAAGATGTTATACAAACTTACAAAGGGATCACTATAAAACATTTTTTGGGCTGGGCACAGTGGCACACGCCTTTAGTCCCAGCTACTCAGGAGGTTGAGTTGGGAGAATGGCTTGAGCCCAGGAGACTGAGGCTGCAGTAAGCTATAATTGCACTACTGCACTCCAGGCTGGGAGACAGAGCAAGACCCTGTTTCAAGAAACAAAAACAAAAACATTCTATGAATATAATGCAACACAAAAATCATTACTGACCATGAATGCATTGAGATAGAGTACAGATAACGTGAGCTGGTGACACAAAAACTGAACACCAAATGTAACCCCCGTGTGTTGTGATTGGGAGAGGAGAAGCCAGTTGGGGCCAAAGTGGTGGATGTAAACAGAACCATCCAGGAGAGAGCCAGTGCTGCACTCAGTGGCCAATGGGAAAATGGAGGAAGTTCTGTTGTGTTCACTACCAGCTGCTAAGTATACAAAGATGAGCAAAAAATGTGGTGGTGTTGAGGAACTTAGAGTCTAACAGGAAAGACAGAGTCCCAGGTAGATACGTGCAGCCTAAAGCAGGTATTTAGTTATTATTTATTTATAGGTATTTTTTATTATGAGTTAGTTATTCAGGTGAATAAAGGCAGGTGCAGTTTTCCAGGCTGAGGGAACACATACAGTAGACACCAAAGAGTGAGACAGCCTGGCATTGCTGGGAACCTTTGCGGTCCTATGATGGGCAGCATCATTTCTTTCCTCTGCATGAGACACAGGCTGACTCCTGGAATAGTTAATAATCACCCTCATGGTAGGTCGGGGCTCAGCAATGCTTTCCTGATGTTTCCTCAACCAACGCAATGTTGCCCATTATGTATCATGCTCTGTGCTAGGTTTCAGGTTCATCTAGCATGTGGTGTCTTGACATGATAATGCCGCTTGTCACCAAAAGGAAGAACACCAAGGGTGCTCTTCTCACAAGTTCCACTGGTACTCCATTGGGGTCTACTTGTTTCACCTGAATCAGTTCACAGAGAAAACTGCTGGGGCAGCCCCTGGACTTTCATAGAATGGCGGGGAGCAGGGGCTGGGGGCTGCTAAGAGAAACCACCACAGGCCCTAAGGGTGGGCGCATGCTCACAGGCTTGCTGGCACACATGTTCACCCTCCCTCCCTCCCTTTCTGAGTGGCTTCATCAATTCACACTGAGGTCTAAGCCAAGGGAGCCTTTGCAAAAAAGACTCACAACCACAGGCCACTGACAGGAGAAGACAAGCAAAAGAGCACACCATTCTAACACCATGATCACCACGGATCCCAGCAGGCTCATCACTGCCTGCTGGAAGAACTATTTCAGGCAGGGAACGGGAACCAACCTCTGACTGGTACATGATAAGAGCCGGGACACATATGGGTGGGAAAGGGGAGCTTAAGTTGCATTCACAAGAGATGAAGTTCTTGTTGGTTGTGAAGACCTACCACCCATCCACCCCCCAAATGCTCAAGCAGCAGCCCCCACACCCCGACTCCTTCCCAGGTCATTGTGGAGCAGAGAGAAGCATGTGATCACCGGGAATGAGGGTGGCTTGACCACACCCTCTGTGCGGGCCACAATCTTGATGGCAACTCAGCTGCAGAACCCTGAGGGTGGGGGGCACAGTAACAGACCAGGAACAGGAAGCCAGCCGGGATGGTGCCTTTGTTGCCCCAGTGAGTTCTCCCTTAGGCTTCCCCTTCCTCCGCACACACCAGAGCCACAGGCATGGAAAATGTCCTCAGTAATCTTTGTGGTCCGACAGCAGGGCCCCAGCCTTCACCACACCCCCCGGGGGGCTGGAGCTTTTCCTGTGTCTACATATGGCCTCAGGAAGAGACATGCACACCCGTCATTATACCATACTTAGAGGCTCCCTCAAACATCGACTGCAGAGAAAGGTACCATTAGGACTAAACCAAGCACCCAAACTGTTGCTTTGCTTTGCAAGAAAGCAGAGTTTTGTTTTTTCCTAGTTTGAAAACTATGACGAGGCCTGTTTTTATATTCTCATTGAGACTTAAGGCTACCAGATTTTTAGTTTTATTTCACCATTTAATACCATATTTAGAGAATATTTAAGCAAAGTCATCCTAAGTCAGAGAAGCACCTTTAGCATCTCCATGAATCAAATAGGAATTTCTAGAGCAGCTCCTCCCTGGCCAGTCTTGTACGTGGCATGGAAGAGACAGAGAAGGAGTCCAGGCACATCCTACCTTCAACTGCAAAGCAGGTCATCGAAGGTTCGGGCTACACATTTTCTGAGACATACATTAAAAGAACTAGACAATTGAACAGAAAAAGATGTCAAGAAGTCAACAAAAGGGAAGCAACAAGTGGCACAGGTTGCCTATATGAAGGAGCCCTCACAGCTAAGAATTATCCACAGCTGGGACTGTCACATACGATTTTTAAATAGTCTAGCATAATAGTTGATGTATGTGATATCTTTAATCATCTCACACTTGAATGTGTACAGCAATCACCTGGGGAACTTGACAAGAACAGATTTTGTTTCAGCAGATCTAGGGTAGGGCCTGGGATTCTGCATTTCTACCAGACTCACAGTTGGTGCCCCCATGGCTGGCGAATGGTCCTGGGAGGACGCTCAGAGAACCACTGGCCTCGGGGCATGTAGTTAACACCTGCAGTGCTTGAAGGGGTGGCCAGTTTGAATGTGAAGGAGTTCATGCCGGGGTGGCTATTACATGTGCTTCTAAGCCTGCTATCAACATCTGCTCCAGAGGGCTCATTAACCAGCATCAGAGATAACAAAATGCTTCTCCAATGGCGAAATGTATGGCATTCAAGATATGTCATTGGCCAGAAAGGTTGCAGAGGCACATCCAACCTTTAACGACAATTAATCTCTCTGCACCAGTTCTTCATATGAAAATGGGTTAATATAAAACCTACCCTGTTCATGTGAGAATACTTGGTAATGTGTTTTACTAGCATTAATTATGGTTTTGTTCACCTTGGAATAAAACATAAAGAGCCAGTGGAGTGCAGACTCCTCTGACATATACATGTTCTTCAATATCCAGTAGATGGATATAGACAGCAATACACAAAAACATAGTGGGCTAGCAAGAGTAAAGAGTGGGTGGGATCTTAGTACCACTTCTCCTTTCCCTCCTTGGTTCCAGGACAGTGGTTGGCTGTGCTGAGTAGAGCATCTGGCTGAGCCCGACTGGTTGCCTGGGAGCTTTGCCATCCATCTGTCAGTGCCAGCCAACACTGATCCTGTCTCTCCATCAGCCACACTTTTCTGCTGGCTTAGTCCTGGGCTCAGGACATACCATAAGACCTGGGTCATTTCCAGATTATGTTACAAAGTAGATTCTTTGTGACTGGCCTTCAAACACCAGAGGTCAAACCATCTGGCAAAATTCACCAAAATCCCAAATTCTTCCAGTCCTCCTACTCACAAAGCAGTCTTCCTGGCTGCTCCAGAGCCAGGATGGGGAGCCTTGGAGCTGCACTTGAAGTGAAATTCCATCTCTCTTCCCAGTATTCTGAGCCCACGCATGCATGGGTCTGGTTAGCTCAGAAAAGATTTCATCACGGCCCTTGGCTATCATTTTTAACTGCAGTTGAGTCATGCATTGTAAACCTGGCAGGTAGTCTACAACATTCTTGTTCTCTCTCTCTGTCTGTCTGTCTGTCTGTCTCTCTCTCTCTCTCTGTGTGTGTGTGTGTGTGTGTGTGTGTGTGTGTTCGTTCACAGGATGATCTCGGAATAGACTCAATTCCATTCAAGTCAAACAAACATTTACTGGACTCCACGAAATGTGACAGAAAGATAAAAGGCTTACTGCTCTCTGGGTTTGCAAACTAGTGTGAAAGCAATTACACAAAGCATAAGACAGGACAAACCAAAAAGTCCTGGTGACTCTGCTTTGGAAACCCACAGCAGAGGAACCACAGGGTCTGCATCAGTTGCTCAGGGTAGAACCCTGTGGCCAGCCTTCTTGCCTCTCCCTACTATACCCCCAGTCTCCTCTGGCAAGGAATCCCACATCCAACCCTTTATTACCACTGCCCTGGTACGCTCCTGGCCTAAGCAATCATCCCTCAGTGGGGGTCATGCAGTGGCCTCCTCCCTGGTCACCCTGCTTCTCCCCTCATCCTCCAGATCCTTCTGGGTGAGACTTCCTGGCTATGTAAAATCTCAGATGTGCACCCAAATATACACTCTTCTTTCAGAAGCACGTGACTGTTTTTTTCTCATAGCACTTATAATTATCACACTGTGTATTTTACTGATTTACCTTATGTGCTGTCTCCCCCACTGAAATGTAGGCTACACAAAAACAGGGATTTGCGTCTGCTTTACACACTGCTGTGTCCCCAGGACCTTACACAGTGACTGACACATAATAGGTAGAGTGAATGAAAGAACCAGTACCCTCCCCCTCCTTCCCTGTTCCTCTTATCTTATGAATAGGGTGTTTGAAGTCTGTTTCCGCCACCTTCTTTTTTTTACAATTTGAGAGCATGAAATAATTTTCAGGATCTTTAAGACATAAGGTGTCAGACATACACACCTTCTGCCTAATTCCTTAAAACTCTAACCCATAACAAGCTCCCTTTACATCATTGTTCAGAGTTGAGGAAACATGAATTAATTTGTTCTCACTTTCAACTAGATCAACTAGATTAACAGCAGAAGTCACAGTTTCAGAAAGACTGCCTCTGATTCAACAGTGCAAAGACTTTTTTTTTTTTTAAGTGGGTAGGAGGCAAAGGAATGTCTTTTAAAATGTCAGCCATGAGAGAAAAATACCTTTGTCTTTGATAGTTCATACAAAAATTGTGTTTAGCCTACTTCCAACATTAATTACCATGGTAATAAAAGTCAAATTTTTGTCATTTGCATTTTGTTTATTTCAAGGTGAGATGCTATCTCAAAATATGAAGAGAGAAAAATGTCTGCATGGTATCTGTCCATGGTACCAATGGAACCCAATGTCCCCGTTTTCAGAACCAAGTGAGAAAACTGTTGCAACCGACTTGGGTGAGGAGGGGGTGAAAAGAGAAAGAGGGAAGAAGGGAGGGTGGTGACTGCTGCCCTGAAAAAAAAAAAAAAAAAAAAAAAAGGAGTTTTCTGCCTTTTCCCCAGCCCCCCTTTACAGCAACTTAAGGAAATTTTGCAATCCCACTAGAAGGACCATATGGTAATACTCCCTTTCTTTTCATTGTCTTCTCCCAAACCCTGCAGTCTTAGGGAGAGTTTTGGCTCACTTGAAGAGCTTGGTCCAAAAGGAGGCCTTTCAAGAGTAGATTATAGCCGCCTGCAGAAATTCCTGAGGCAATTTACTAAGAAAAGAGATGCAAAGAACAAACACAGAAAGCAACAATGACTCCACCGCTCCCCTCCTTCCTTTAGTCTTGTTGCTTTTCTCCTTCAGTGAAAGAGAAAAGCTGAGGGAAATTAAGGTTTATTTCCAACACCAGCTGAAGAATGCCTTAAAAGCTTCTTTTAAAATGAGTTATGCTCTTTAAAGGGGCAGGGGAACACCTCCCAATATGCCCAGCCTGGCCTACAGCACTGCATAAGAAAACTGTGGTTGGAAATGGCTTGAGTTTCCAGAGAACATGAATGCTTCCTTAATGCCATGAAGAAGGAAGGGCTCAAGACAAGGGAAAAGCTCCTGGAATCCCCATCTGGAGACAAAAGCAAGAAGAATGTGGAGGCAACTCATGATGTGGTGATGAACCTTAATTGAGATCATTACTGAAGCCTGCAATTAACATGCAATACAAATCATTTACTAATAGTGAGGTTGGTCTATTCTACTGCATCAGGCTGCTACATAGAATAAATTAAGGACCAAATGCTATTTGCTGGCTATAATTAGTTTTGTACATAATATCTTAGTGACAACAGTGGGCAATATGACTAAAGTTACTTTCCTGCTTTTCTAGAGCCTTACAGAAACTGCAAACCTCCAGAACAAAGCTTAAAAAACTGTAAGTGGAAAAGGCCTTTGAATAACTAAAATATTTGTCAATGTCAATAATGCCCTTGAAGGTGTAGGCAAGAGCCTCGTGTTGCGTATTCCTAGGCCAGAAGGACTGAAACTGAGTTTGCATTCCCTCTTCTGGGTGGACCTTTCAGCTACCCCCAATTTCCCACTAGGGAAACCTTAGATGGATACTGGACAATGGCCTTTTCCCTGTATGTGTGCAAATATTTCTGTATAGATTCAAATCTAATTTTGTCCATGATTCTAATGTGCCTGGGGAATGGATGCTCCAACACAGCAAATGAAAAGCAGCAGATGACGCAAGGTGTGAGATGGGCGTGGTAGGGGCCCCTAGAGCAGCACTGAGGAGGAAAAGGCACGTGGACACCAGACCTCAGAACTGGCTGAGGCTAAGGGATAAACCATCTTATATGGGGCTATCAAGGGCCACTGCATAGAACCAGGCCGGTTTGCAGAAAGTGCATTTGCCTAAACCCAGTTTGCAGAATTAATTTACTTGTTTCTCTTTACAATGCACAAAATCTCAACAATTTGGCTGGCTGTAATTAACAGCTAGTTCTCCCTAGTTCTGGGTGGCCAGTATTTAGAAATGGTTGATTTGTTTCTGATTCTGCCTCCTGAAGCTGCAGCTGAGGAAGAACTGTGGGAAGAATAGGTTGCAGGAGGAGGGGACCCTTTTCTCAGGGAAAATGCGGGGCAGGGCATCAGTGCCAGCCTACCCGGGCAGTAGCATGGAGGGTAAAGCAGAATGGGATATGTCAGTTCATGTTACACATTTATGGATCTACTGATTACAGACATTCCCTCCTGACAGAAGCTTTCTCCAAACAAAGAAATATATCTAATATATTCATTCTACATTGTCAAAGAGTTCTTAATATGTGTCTAAGAATAATGGCTATTCATGTTCATCATATATTAATATATTCCTTTAGAATATATACATATACTTTATAGTATATATTCCTAAAATGGCCCTGAGCAACTGAATATTCCTTAAATGATACTATTAGGACAAATGCAAGGTAACTACAATGTGGCAGAAATTTTCAAAAGCTGTAAACTTATGACGCTACCAACATAGATGGCTGCGCACTTAATTTTAAGCAAGCAAGGAAATCTGGACAACTGATCACTGGACAAAAAGGATGAGAGCTCCACTGTACTGCAGCTCACTCTGGGACCCAGGTTTACCCTGATGACACATAAAGGGTTGTATTACGGATAGGTTCAGTGTCCTTTAACAAACAAAAAGGCAATGTATAGTACCTGTCAGATTTACACCCAAACCAGATAAACTTCTTTAAAATTTTTCATATTTAAGGGAAAATCTTTCATTTTCTTGAGCATTATTTTATGCATATGGCTCATTCCCATCTCTGTAAAACAGAGGTTACCTAGTTTATCTGTAATACGTGTGAACAACTGAACAAAACGAAGACACACAGCAATGACCACTGGACAGGGACACACAGGAAGTGAAGAGATGCAAAAGAACATGGCATGCTTGTTATTTGCACTTGACTACCTGAAGTTGATAAAAGTCCATCAAACCTTGTCTTTATATATGTTATATAAGCTATATTTAGAATTCTCTCTTTGATATTTATACTTTGGGTGGAGGGAGAAGAAAATAAGAATTCAAGTCTTAGTCTAGAAGACCAGAATAACAAAATACCTTCAATAGTCTGAAGGAGTCAAGGGGCGGAGGTGGGGGGTATTGGGTGGGTAGCAAGAGTTAAGAGTGGGAGATTACCAGGAGTAACTTGGTTGGACTAACGGGTAACAAAAAGGAGAAGAGAGGATAAATGTAACAGAAAGCCACCAAGCAATTTTAAGCAGAGAAGTGGGATACAATCCAATGCACCTTTTAGAATGATCACTCTGGCTACATTCAATGTGGAGACCATTTGGAGGGATTCAAGGTCCTTGATAAATATCTGTTAAGTGGACAGAAGGAGGCAGACCTGTTTAAGGAGAGGCTACATTGGTGGGGGGAGTTGGGATGGTTCATGGGTACCAAAAAAATAGAAATAATGAATAAGATCTGGTATTTCATAGCACAACAAGGGGACTATAGTCAATAATTGTACATTTAAAAATAACTAGAAGAGTATGATTGGATTGTTTGTAACACAAAGGATAGATGGTTGAGGTGATAGATACCCCATTTACCGTGATGTGATTATTATACATTGTATGCCTGTATCAAAATATGCCATGTATACCCCATAAATATATACCCCTACTGTGTACTCACAAAAATTAAAAATTATTTTACAAGTGCTGCATTCATCAAAAAAAGATGTGACAATGGCCTGGATTAAGGTATTTTGCCAACATCACAGGTGACAGATAGAAAAGTAACATTAAAAATCTTTAAATATTTCATTAACACTCAAACATTAAGACAACGAATTACTGCTCACCTTTAAGAACCCTCTGCTCAAATGACACCCCCACTACCATCAGTCACTGCCACTTGAACAGACCCTGCTATCTAAGGTGTCATGTTTTGTCTCCTGGGGCCTCCTGCCTCCCTTCCCAGAGCTCTGTTCTTTCAGTCTGTCAAAATCTTGCCCAACTGTCAAGAGGCAGGGAATGCACATGTTGGGCCAGGACATCTCTGCAGTCATTTCAGCACTACATGCCATGGTTCTTTGTTTTCCCTGGCCATTCCAGTCCAGAGACTCTGCCATCTTTGCTCCCTGACTTCCTGTGCCAAGAACCACACCCTGCCAGGTGAGCTCACTGTCTCATGTTGCCCACTTGTCATACATTTGTACCTTTAATTGGATTGTAGCATCTCAGGGCTATCAGGGATTTAAGACTTGTACTTTTATGCCTCCCATAACACCTGGTACAGTACCTAGTCCTAGTACATTCCTTTTATTATTCCATGTATTTTTCCAAAGACTGGTGAGATGACAGATTTAGGTAGGTAGGTAGGTAGGTAGGTGGATCGACGGATGGATTTATATACACACACACGTTTTGGCTATTTCCTTGTCGCAGGAAAAGTCACTTGACTTCTTGGGTCTCAGTTATCTTCCCTTGAGCTTTAAGCCTAAGATTCAATGAAAAGTGATTAATATTCAATACCAAGTTAATCTCTAATATTTGTTTCATCATATTATCCCCACTTTATAAACCATCATTGACTCTGTTTCCTGCCCCAGTCTAAATGCTTCCATTCCAGCTTCAGGAACTGTACCATCCCAACCTCATCTCCCTCCTGCCCCAACTGAGGAGACAGGTCTGACCACCCTTGTGCACACCCTACATGTTACCTCCTTCCTCACCTTCTTGATGCCCCTGTCCTCCTCCTTATCTCTCCAAACTGGACACACCTTCAAGGACCTGCCATGAAATCCACCCTCACCAGATAACTCCTGCCCACATGGTCTTCCTCCTCTTTGAGGTCTCACAGCACACCAAGTTGTATCACCCCATTTACCATTTAATTATGACACTGTATGACAGTTTTACTGTGTGCAGGTCTTACTTCTTCAATTCATGGTTAGTACTTTTCTGACAAAACCTTCATCCTATGCTTCTTCCATATTCCAGCAGCTCCAAGAACATTCCTTGGTAAAGAAAGTGCTCAAAGAGTCCCTTGGCTTAACTGACCTTCATGCCCCCACACTGAATTGACTACATCCAGTTTGGATCTTTACACTTAAGAACAGTTGATTTGGGGAGGAAGAAAGGTCAAGAGATTGCTTTCCTTTGATGTATAATTCAATTTGCTTCCAGATTCCTAATTTTTCCCATGACTTGCTTTGAAGTAGCTAATCGACGTGAAATTACTGCCTTTGATCGTGAGGATTCAGTGACTCATACTGGCTTAAGAGCTGACTTCAACATAATGAGCACCGAGTATCCTACAGCCCTTTCCTGACTATGGGGGGCTAAAAGACAGAGAACTTGCACCCACAGGTCTCAGGGTGGTGGGATGCCTTCCCCGCCTCCCAGCTCACTCATTCATTCTGCTGCCCTGCCTGCCATCTGTGGGCATGAGGAGCTTGCCTGGTGCAACCTAACAAGCCCTATCCCACAGTCCTGAACCCTGTAGCCAAGGGATGTAAGTTGGTAGAATAAAGAGATTCCTTCCTGCCTCCTGATGGCATCGCCTTCCATGCTCCTGGGAAAGATGGTCCTGCTTCTCAGCCCCTCTGGCAGCCTGTGAGACGTTCCTTACAGCAGCACCCAGTGGAAGAGGAGCTGTCGCGGTCAGCAAAACCATACGCCATGGGAGGCCAGGCCCCACGGCCAGGGCACTTCAGCATCCCTGGGACACACTCAGCACTGTGACTGGCAAAAATCAGGGCTCAGCAGAGGAGTAACGGGTTGATGGAATGAATGAGTAAACATATGAACAAGCTTCATAAACTCAATATAATAATGATCACTATATTAGTGAAATGCTTTTAAAAATGTATTTCTTTACCAATCTTTGGGTCATATTTTTCCTAAAATACCTAGTAATTGTACATTTTGTCAACCTTTTTTACAGCTCATAGGTTTTAGATAACATTTTCTAGAGCATTATTTTATATGTGTAGCTATTCTTGATTACAAAAGAAATTCATTCCCACTGTGAAAAAATGCTGCAATTTCTAGAAAAAAACAATAAAGGACTACAATTATGTATGTATGTATGTATGCATGCGTGTGTGTGTGTATGTTCCTATATATGAAGTAAAAGTCTCCTGTAATGCCACCTCTATAGATTTTGGTATACATTGCCCTATTTGTTAAATGACTAAATTAATATCATATACACATTTAAACTAAGCAGCATGAATAACAGTTTCTGTACCTAATTATTTTAGGGAATGTTTCTCAGAAACTGCTTTATTGGTCTTGATTTTGATGGCAGGTCCTTCCCATTAGAACTCTCAATTCCTTTTGTGTTTATTGACCACTGCGGCCCGTCTCCCACCCCACACCCAACCCCTCCACAGGGAGCTTCAGACTGCTTGACCTGCCTTTTTAAAAATCCAGCAGCCAGTGAGGAATGGCAGTCACAGCCAATAATACCCCTGGTGGAGACCTTCAAAGGAAACACAGGATAGCCAAAAATGTCAGCAACCAAGCTACAGAGTCCCGCAGGACACCATCTCTGCATGTGGCTTAGCCATTAGGGTGACGCCAAGCTGCTAAGAGCCCCAAGGACTGGTGAGCACCCAAGTCCATCAAAACAATGGGCAAAGCCACATCTGGGCTGAGTGAGGAGATGAACCACCCTGGGGGCTGCTGGGGTAGGCGGTGACACTGCCAGGAAATACACAATCTTCCTCTCGTTCTGCAAGCAAGAATAATTTACAGATAAAACAAGTCAAGAAAGAAATAGTCCAAGCTCTTCTGTTCTCCAAGTAGAAGGCTTTAAATTTTGCAGGTGTGTGCATGCGTACGCGCACGTGTGTGTGTGTGTGTGTGTGTGTGTGTGTGTGTCTTTTCAACCTCTTCAAAAGACCCTGAAAACTAGCTGAGCCCAAAACTAGCAAAAAGTCACCTGTAGCCCCAGGCAGCTTTGACTTCAGCTTAGAGGGAACCCAGCCGAACTTTCAAAAGTCCAGAGGGCTCATTCCAGCCAGAGGGCCCCAGGCCTCAGGAATTTATTCCCAGCCAAGGCCAAGGGGCTTCTTGGTTCTGTGAACTGTTCCTACCTCAGAAGCTCAGGCTGCACCAGTAAAGGCAAAGGTGATCTAAGATGTGTGGTATCTAAGATGTGTGGTTGTTGAACCAAATGAGCCAGACCCTAGTCACCCACGTTTCTTCCTGGGGTTTCCAAGGCATGCTGCCACCCTTCCCCACTCTCTATCCCACCACTCCTCAAATATGGACCTTTCCAGTTTCAGCCCTCCTGATCCCTCCTTTGATTCCAGGGACTGCCGGGCTCCAAGCCTCCAGCTGCGGGGAAACAGCTCCATCCTTCAGTTTGCAGTTTGCCTCTAACTCTAAAAACTCAACATCACAACTGTTAGAGCATGGCCCAAACAGGAGCCAGAACAGGACAGGAACTGTCTTTAAAGTATTTGCCAAAATCTATAGATGTAGCATTGACGTCCAAATCCTTATCCTCTCCCTTCCATTCCATAATGCCACCATCATGCGCATATCCCTCCTGTAGGCACTGAATCAACTTATGGGACAAAAAGAAGACAGCATGTTCCTGTGTGCGTGCTGGAGTCAGTAAAATAAAAGGACAGGAAAATCTTTTGGAATCTACTTATCCCTGGTTTGTAACATCAACCCCAAATCAAGGTACTTTAAGGATCTGAGTCCCTTCCAGGTCTTCTTACTGTTCTGTGATGCATAAGTATTAGAAGGAATGTTGTTTTCTAAATTCCAACTTTAACTGTTCAAGGTCAATGGAAAAAGAAAGTCAGGAGTAAAAGAACCAACTACTTAGAGAACCTGGATGCCATATAAGCATATCCTACAGGAAGGGTGGGATGTGGGATCACATTTGTTTCCCCAAACATGTTCCAAGTATATTACTAATACCAAAGGATGCTTCCCAAAAGCATGTTCAGGAGTGAAAAGCTTCCTTTGCCAAGGTGTTCTCAAAGCCACTGATACATTCCTATGGAAATGTTGCAGATTAAGCACAGCTGGCACAGGGTACCTGAGGGCTTAGTAACATACTCCAAGAATGATGAAGAATGATGTGAAAATATCTTCCTTTCAGTTTCTTCTCTTATACTGAGTCAGTGTGGAAAGGTTATTGGTATCTCCATATCTCATGCTTTGATGCAGTGAGGAAGTTATTGGAAGTTACTAATATTTTATAGAAAAATGCATTCTGAACATGTTCAGAAGTGATACTGAGGAACAAAAATTCCCCTCGACTTGAAATTGGGGACCAGGGCTCTAGCCCTAGCTGTGTGACTCACTAGCAGTGCTCAAACTTTAACGAGTAAACTTTAGAGCTTACTCATCACCCAGGGATCTGGAATTGGGTGACAAAGGCAGGTTCTGATTTGGCAGGTCTCAGGTGCTGCATTTCATTTGTTTGTTTGTTTGAGATGGAGTCTCACTCTGTGGCCCAGACTGGAGTGCAGTGGCACCATCTCGGTTCACTGCAACCTCCACCTCCTGGGTTCAAGCGATTCTCCTGCCTTAGTCTCCCAAGCAGCTGGGATTACAGGCATGTGCCACCATACCCAGCTAATTCTTTGTATTTTTAGTAGCGACAGGGTTTCACCATGTTGGCCAGGCTGGTCTCCAACTCCTGACCTCAGGTGATCTACCAGCCTCGGCCTCCCAAAGTGCTAGGATTATGGACAGGTGGTGCATTTCTAACAAACTCCCAGGAGAAGCTGGTGGTGCCAGCCCAAGGACCACACGTGGAGTAGCCAAGATTAAAACATCTCATTTCATTTCATTGGGCTTGTGTTTTGCCTTCAAATAAAGGAGGCTAAGAATGGGCTTCGGTCATGTCAAAGGAATTGCTATAGAATCTTACCTGTTGTAAAATTCTACCTCTCTTTGGAGTGGATGCAAAGTGCTCACAACAATCACATGCAGACAGCAGAGAGGTTCAAATTCCAGCTCCTTATGCCCCTTCAATGTTCACAGCAGTGTTATAACAGCCAAAAAGTGGAAACAACCCAAATGTCCATCAGCTGATGAATGGATAGATGCAATGTGGCATATACCTGCACTGGAATATTACGCAGCAGTAGAAAAAAAGAAGTACTGATACATGTTACAACGTGGATGAAGCTCAAAACACTAGGTTAAGTGGAAGAAGCCAGTCCCCAAATACCACATATTCTATGATTCTGTATATATGAATTGTCCAGCACAGAAAAAAGCACAGAGACAGAAGTAGATCAGTGGCTACCTAGGGCTGGGAAGGAAAAGATGGGGATGAGGAGTGACTGCTAATGGGTATGAGGTTTTTATTTTTTATTTCTTTCTTATTTATTTATTTATTTATTTATTTATTTATTTTAGTAGAGATGAGGTTTCAATATGTTAGCCAGGATGGTCTCGATCTCCTGACCTCGTGATCTGCCCGTCTTGGCCTCCCAAAGTGCTGGGATTACAGGCTTGAGCCACCGAGCCCGGCGGGTATGAGGTTTTTATTTGGGGTGATGAAAATGTTTCAGAATTAGACACTGGCAATGGCTGCAAAATTTGGTGAATCTACTAAAAATCACTGAATTGTACACTTTAAAAGCGAGAATTCTATGGTATGTAAATTATCTCAATAAGCTGTTTAAAAATTCTAACTCCTTCACATACTAAATATTTGATCTTAGACAAGTTGATTTTTTCTCATCCATAAAACAGGGATGACACAAGAGTATTCTGAAAGGAACTATCGTGAGAGAGAGGTTGCCATTACCCTAACAGGCTTCCTCACACAAAGCCTTCAGAAGCATTCATTGAAAACACCACCAGACGCTAATTCATACTTGAAAGTTTATAAAAGCTGCATCTTAATAGAAATCATCTAGGCCAAGTAACTTATATATTTAAGATTACAGCAAAGTATGCACTATAGAGAAGTGGAATTTGCAATTAATACTCTTTTCAGTTTTGGTTAGAGACTTCCATTTTTTTCAAGCAACATCATTATCTGAGTTTGAGGATTTTATTCCTCTCAGCCAGTATTTGCTGACCTTCTGGGAACCCTGGGAACTAAAACGGTTGGAAATAACAATTGGTTCTCCATCTGGATTGGATTCTTTCACAGGTATTTTGTCATTGCCCACAAACACTATGAAAATCATTACTCATATCATCTCATTTATGTAAAACATCCCCGGGATAGAAACAAAATTGTGCCCTGAAAGCTGCATCCCTGAAACAAGTAACCTTTCCATGTGCTGCAAAGAAAATATCACTTATTCTGTGGATAGACGAGCGTTTGTGTGAGTAGCAGAAAACCAACTACCTTTAAACAGGGTTATTTTCCCACAGGGAAGTTCTCTTTTACTGTCTTTGCCCTGGTGATTCTAATTTCCTACACCAAAACCTCAAGAAGAACTTTCCAAAGTCAGCACTCTGGACAAAAGGAGTCTTTGCTTGGAGAAGTGCTGAATAGACCATTGTTCTGATCCTAATTGCCTGGGCTTCTCTTTGTTTTAAGTGAGCCCAGCACTCAGGAGAAGTCCAGGGGCCACCAGGGCAGGGCGGTCGGTCGACAACCACTTGCTGTGGACACAGGGTAACCAAGGAAAACAAAGGGTGATATCCACGCATAACAATTTTGAAGCATTCTGGGAGGAGGTGCAGCATCAGGAAACCTCAGGAAGGCAGAAAGTAAAGCAGGATGCAAGCTGGCTCGGGTCAGGCAGGACCCAGAGCTGGGGCATGGAGCCTCAGGGAAAGACTGCACCTCAGGGAGGTGGCAGCATGGTGTTCACCAGCTCAGGACACTCCTATCAGCATCCCCACTGCACGGGCTCATGCTCCTCTGCCTTGTGGGCTGGGCAGAGTACCAGGAGGAGCATCCTCACCTTCCCAAATGCACACCCTCTCCAAAGTGCATACCCGCTGCCTTTTGTTTTAGGGCACAGCTGCATTTGCATCATTAACTCTGGGACACTGCAATCCCTAAGCCATGTGGGAGTACTTGTGGGCGTTCAAAGCCAGGAATGAAAGCCCTGGGATCTCTGCTCTGGAGGAGTAAAGCGGGCCACCCACATGGGTGCCATCATGTCCCTGTTCAGCTGGGAGCAAAGACCCCACGGAGGGTACCATCAGTCCGGGGGCGAAGCTGCCAGCTACTTATCATTAACTCACCATTGCTGCCACCTGCCAGCTCCCTGTCTGTTATTTCATTTCCAACTCCACTGCCTCAGCCCTTTTATCTCTTATTGTCAGTGAGAATGTGAACATCCCAGCGCAGAGCGGGAATCTGAGCTAAGCCTGGACTAAATTTGTCTGCTTTTCTGCCCCTCAGAGGCAGAGTGGCTACTATCATTTTGCTCACCAGCGAACAAACAAAGCCACTGAATGGATCCAGTATCTGTAGAGACTATCAAGCTCCACACCAGCTAAAACCCTCTCAGAAGGATACAATTATACACATATTGCATAATTATACAACCATATAGGTTTTAGTGAGCACAAGGACGTGAGAAAGTCCTATTAGGGAGAACTCTAAGTGTATCCTATTCCACTCCCTCCCCCAATTCCATGCCAAATCTTGGCTTCAGAAACATCTCAACAAGCTCTCCTGTCACTACAAGACAACCGTCATAGACGTGAATGGTAAAATCCTTTGCCTCTGAGCTAATCCAGTTCCTTCACATTATGTCTGGGGAAACTGAGGCCAGGGAGACTACAGGACGCTCATTCAGGTCACTAATATTTATTGAGCATCTTCGTGTGACAGGCATCTATTCAGCATTGAGCAGACAATGGTGAGCAAACCGGGTGGGGGTCTGCTCAGTGACAGAAGAGAACCCCACGCCCCCCCAAAGGTCTCCTGACTTTACAAGGGTATGCTAATTGCCACAAACTAGGACCTGCTCCACAGGACAAAACAGCCCAGGCATGGCCCCTGCCTGCCTCAGGCGCCCCCCTCTCCTACCATCTGGAATTCCTGCCAGCTCTCTGCTACAGAACTTCCTCATGAACCAATTTCCTAAACTTCTAGGTCAGCCTCTTGATGAAGAACAGGAACCAGTTTTCCAAAGACTCCTTCCCACACATATGCATTCCATAATTACATATATCAGGACACAAGGGGAACTATGCATGAACATGGCTTGATTTGTGGAAATAATAATGCTTATCCTGGCTTAGCCACAGAGGACTGGAGCTTCCCCCTCAGACCCGCCACCACCCCCTTAACCCTCCAACAACTTCCCTAGGGCTTGCTAAAGCCCACAACTCCGGAACAACTTTGAACGTCCTTAAATCCTGGTCAGAGCACCAACTGGTTTCACATTAAGATCCAACCAAAGGTGATGAGGCCTCACAACCCCCTGCCGAGCCTGACATGCCTGCCAAGTTATTTTTGCACCAGCATCAGCTGCCTCTTGGTCGAGTGAAAGCTGATGTCAAAGGGTTTGATTTCTGAGAGCTTATGAAGCAGTTGGGTTTTCATGTCCTAAACATGCCACTTTGGAACTCCCACTACCAAAGGATAATATGGTGAATGAATACCTTGAAGACAGCCCAGCCAGCCTGCTGTGCATGGGATCAGGGGAGGAACAAATGCTCTGCAGCCCCCACCCTACCTCCCAGTTGTAGCACCGGGCAGGACAAATGTCTACACTGTAGTGGGCAGTTCAGCGATGAAAGCTACAAATTTGGCCTAGGATCTCTGAGTGTGGCTTACATGTGCCCCTTAATTTGTACCCAAATCTGCCATAGGGGAAATGTCTCCTTAAGTTTCATAAAGAAAGAGTAAACAGTAATCATCAGGCCCTGAGAGGGTCAATATTTGCTTACTGTGTATAGCTCTACACCTGGTGATGGGAGGGGGCTGGGGTTTAGGATGAAGAGGGTATACGTAAAACAGAAAATTTCACTCCTATTCTCAACAGGCATCAGAGTGGTCAGTTCTAAGGGGAAAGACCCCCAAGTATGGCAAGGGAAACTTCCTGATCAAGCCTTGTGTTACTCAGTTTCCTTCCTAGCACTTGTCACAATTGGAAACTGACACAAGTGTTTGCTTGTTTGCTTGTTAACTGTCCATCTCCTCTCCTTCCCCGAGCTCCAGGAAGGCTCGGCCTTGTCTTTTGTATTTCCCAGACCTGCCGCCTCGAAGGTGCTCAGTGTCTGTCGGTGGGATTAATAATGCCTGTACCCTTGCTAGCTCTCAGCTGGAGGCGGCTTGCACTCCCAGGTGTGGAGCAGAGGCCCACAAGGTGGCAGCCACAGCAGGGCCTGGGATGGTGGCAGAAGGAAACCTGTGGGAGAGGCAGAAGATCTGGGGTTGGACTGAGCTCTGCCACCAACCTTGAAGTGGCCCCTTCACATCTCAAAGCCACAGATTCCTCCCCATCTAAAGTACTAGGGGTGGGTGGAGGTAAAAGCCAGGATCACTAAAATCCCACTGCCCCTGAAATTCCCTGATTGATTTGCTCAGGCTGGCGCTCTTCTTCCCTTCCACTGGCTCACACCCACAGGGCACAGCCAGGAGGAGCTCCAGGCAGCTCCCTCGCCCACGGCAGACTCCTGTGGCCCATCTCCAGAGCCCCAACTGTGCATTCCTGTGTCGCCGCCCCTATCTTATCACCCTCTTCTTTCTCCACCACCTCCGCCTTCCCTGTCCCTAGCTGACATCCCTGGCCATCTGGGTCCTTATCACTGCGTCTAGCTGGCTATTCTTAGTGCCACATTTTTCCGTAACAGCCCTGTCCTCCAGTCTGCATTACCCAGGCAAGGGGAGAGGTAGCCACTTATCCCTGTGGCTTCAGCACTGCGGAGTCATTAAGGTGGAAGGCACATCAGAGACTAGCCAGCAGCTTGGGTCCCCAGGTGCGGGGATGCACCTGGCTGCCACCAGGTCAGCATTCAAACTCCAACCCTTGCTGGTTCTCACTGCTTTTCTTCCCTTTTCGGCTCCCAGAAGCTTCCCACGGGAGCACCTGACTTCAGGCCACAATAGAGAGGAAATGGGAAGTACATGGGAACCATGCCACCCAACTATCCTGCCGTGGGGACAGACCTACTGTCTGCCTTCAGACCGCGCAAATCATTTGGGCTTTCTTGGAACTTGGTTTCTTAGCATTTGGACCCCCTTCTGGAGGTCCGCAGTGCAGGCACCCAGGCCACAGGCAGCACTTACCCGCAGGACACCTGGAACCACCTCTGCCCACAGCACAGGAGCACCCACGTCGAGGGTTGAATGTTAAATAAACAGAGCCCATCTCTGTGGCAGGGCAATGCCCACCCCACGGGGCAAAAGTCAGCCCTAAGCACTGCTGAATGCCGCGTGTGTGCCAAGCACTTCACAAGCGCTCTTCAACGGTCTTAGGGTGGGGAATGGTGTTTTCTTGGTTTTATACATGAGCAAATGCGGTTAGAAAGCTCATGTGACCTCTCACCCAGCTCTCACCTGAGCTGGCATTTGAGTCCAGGCTGTCGAGGCCTTTGCCCTTGACCCCCTTCGCTCCCTCACAGCACCCTCCTGGAGTGACGCCAGCTCACGCTGGACCAGTCTCCTGCCTCTGCCCTGGAAGGGAAGAAGGGGTCCCCAAGCTGGAGAGCTTCTAGGGTAACCACAGGGTGGTAGTAACGGCTCTCTGGCCTGACTGGAAGGTTCGCTCTCCCTCAGGAGCACAGAGTTGGAGGGAGAGGACCATTCTAGCTTTAAATGTTGAAGATGTTCTTCATACAATGGCTTTCTAACTTCTCCAGAAGAAAAATTACGCTGAGGAGGGGCTGAAAGTCTGTTAGAATTACTAGGAGGTGACTAGAAGAGAGCAAACGAAAACCAAGGAGGGCACGTGAGGCTCCTAAGACGAAGGTGAAGGGTGGTGCACTCGGCCCTTACCTTCCCAGGGTCTCTCGCAAGGAGTGTACCACCCTTTCCACCTGTTGTAAAGAACTGGAGACTCGCTGGTCAGCAGGAGCGGTCAGGGCCTGAAGAAACCAGCCCAGGCCTGGTGTCCAAACTGAGATGGGGCAGGGATCCCCTCTTAGGGGCCTGCGGGTCCCCCCAAACATAATTTTTTTTAATCTAGGGTCCTTTCAAGGGGAATTTCAGGTACCCAGCTAGCCTTGAGAAGTTAGTAAGCAACTTGATAAGCAAGGTAATAGTAGCCTAAAACAACAGCCAAAAAAAAAAAAAAAAAAAGCTAAAATCACAAAATGTTTGGTTCCCCTCTAAAAACTAAAGATCACATCTTACTTAACATATGTCGCTGAGTTGTTTTTCATAAACTCTGACTCCCACCAAATGGACCTGCCAGCGCACAGGCCTCAGATAAGGAGGCTGACCTCTCACCACTGTTCTTATTCTACATTTCTTCCTGAGGGGCCTGGAGAAAGTCACACCCACGAGGTGGAGCTAACATTCTTTTCTGCTGACCCCAAGTTTTTAAACAAAGGTTCCCTTCTTTAACCAACTGCAAATCAGAAAATCTTTAAATCTACCAATGATCTAAAAGCCCTCTGCTTCAAGATATTCCCCCCTTTTAAAAGGCCAAAACCAATGTGTAACCTCCACGTATTATTGATTTATGATTTTGCCTATAACTTCTGCTTTCCTGAAATATACCCCTGCCTTTAAAAGGCCTGACCTGCAAGCCATGGAGGAGGTCAGTATTTGAGCAACAGCCGCCTTGTCCTCCTTGCTTGTCTCCTGCAGAGAGACCTCTCCCTTTCTCCTGCTGCGAACCTCAGTGTAGATATCTGTCTTACTGAGGCAGATGAGTGCAACCCCATTTGGTTTCATAGCAAAACCTAGACAAAGGCTCATCCAGGGCTTGAATGCAAATTCACCCATTTGTAGCAAGCCATGTCTCTGCAGGGTAGCCTGAGAGTCTCCCTCCCTCTGGGATAACATGGACTGAAGTCATTCACCCGGGGGTATGGGCAGCTCTCTGCAGGCAAGTAACATGTATTTATTTATTCAGCAATGTCAGGATCACATGAGATTTGTATGCATTGCAGGTGGGGGAGAGGGCAGAGAGCGGAAAAGGGCACACAAGGAGGGAAGAAAGCCAGATTGTGGTCAAGCTACTTCAAGGACTTGCTCCAGTTTTATGCTTTAGAATTGAGGTCAGCTCTAATCTCGGACTCAGTCTGAGTAGGCAAAATGTCCCTATGCATTAAGAAGAGAGGGAGGAGAATCTAAGGTTAATGTAATTTAGAAGGATTTAGATTACAGAAGAAAAAACCACCTCTCTCTGCCATGCCCCTCATGGCAAGTAGTACAAACTGAACCCACCACACCTACACACAGCCTCAGATCACCCTAAACCCAGCATTTCAGAAATCTAGTATCAATCAACAGGTTTGGTCCTTGAAAGAAAAGCTACTTAGAATCCTTGGTTTAAATCCATGTGTGGGTGATCAATCTCTCACAAATGTCTGATGATCCTAGAATCATTAGGAAGCCATGAGCCAAGCCTTCCGCCATCACACCCTTGGAAGCAGTGTCAGGGCAGAGCAATGGACTAGAAAGGCCTTCCACAAGGGCAGGTGGGCAGCACTGCCCCTCCTGTACCAACCCCTGGCTCCCACCCCTGCGCTGTGCAGAAGCCAGCCCAGGCCATAGCCTCAGCCCTTGCCAGCCCAGGCCCAGGGCATTTCGGACCCATGTCTGGAGGCAGCCACAAACATCATTGCTTGTGCTCCTCTTAGGGTGTGAGATCTGGATCTAACTTTTTTTTTTTTTTTTTTTTTTTTTTTTTTTTTTTTTTTTTTGAGACAGAGTCTTGCTCTGTCACCCAGGCTGGAGTGCAATGGCATGATCTCGGCTCACTGCAATTTCCACCTCCTGAGTTCAAGCAATTCTCCTGTCTCAGCCTCCTGAGTAGCTGGGATTACAGGTGCCCACCACCATGCCTGGCTAATTTTTGTATTTTTAGTAGAGATGGGGTTTCATCATGTTGGCCAGGCTGGTCTCGAACTCTTGACCTGAAGTGATCCACCCTCCTTAGCCTCCCAAAGTGCTGGGATCACAGGCATGAGCCACAGTGCCCAGCCCTGTCTAACATTTTGCCTAAGATTGTCATATCAATTTTTGTATTTCTATTTTACTTTTATTTAAAAAGTTGTAAACATCCCATGGCAGTTTGCCTGTGTGTGTGTGTGTGTGTGTGTGTGTGTGTGTGTGTGTGTCACAGAAAAAGACAGACACTGAGGGGCAGCTATTCCTGTGTGTTTGGGGCCTATGGTACACAAGAAAGGAGAAAGAGGAAGGGAGAAACAGAGGGTAGGAGCAAGAAGAGTGCTGAGAGATGAGTCTTTGTTCTGATTTCCTCTGAAACCAACCCTCCCCTTCTCCTCCCAGGACCTCCCTCCCCCTTTGCCTCCTCCTGGGCCTCCTTCCCTCCTAAGGACTCAGCCTGTTCTCCCTCTCTGACTGTGTCTCTGGCACTCCCTCTCTTTCCCCACTTGCACACAGATCCTTTCACCTTCTGTAAGTTATCATACTGGCAGTCACCAAAGGAAAAGAAGTGCAATGTCTCTTAAGTGTTAGTTGATGGAATTTTTATCTTCTTGACCCAAGTTTCCTTCACTGGGCTTGACTCACTCCACAGGAGCCAATCCATCCCTGGCCTGAGCCTCCTGGGTGCTGGAGTCCAAGCTGTATGGCAGCATCACCCAGTACAACGCATACCAAGCCTTAGAAGTATCCAGAGGTCTGCCCCGCTGCACATCTCAAATAGCAGTAAGCATTTTCTGGAATAATTTTAAGGGCAGCAAAATGTCCTTAGGAACTATTCAAATGTTACTAATGAAAGGAATGTTTATTGCTCTAACTGACTTGTCCTTTGCTAATCCCTTCACCAGATACCTTTTATCAGAGAGGCACGCAGTTCATTTCTTCGACACGTCAATATTGACACAATCATCTGAAAACTCAAGTACGGTGGCATGTTTCCCAAAAGAATTATCAACCTGGCCACAGATATGGTCCAAGTTGAATGTCAGCTATTGGAAGCATAAGGCTCTTTTGATTAAACAAAATTAAAGATGGTTGTGCTCTCCTATTTAATCTCATTGCAAAAACTACTTGTTTTATTATTGAGAACAATTCTAGCAATATTTTTTAGCTTAAGCAGTTTTCTGAATGAATTTTATGTTTGAGTATTTTATTATTTAACAGCGACCCAAATAAGAAAAAAAAGTTTTAAAGAAAAATAATTAGATTTTAATTTCTCCAACTTCTAGTATCTCCTAAGCTTAAAAACACCAAGAAAGCACTGAGAACATTTATATTTTCTGCAAATAAATTGGCACTTGGGCCAGGTGTGGTGGCTCATGCCTGTAATCCCAGTACTGGGAGGCTAAGGCGGGCAGATTGCTTAAGCCCAGGAGTTCGAGACCAGCCTGGGCAACATGGTGAAATCCTATCTCTATAGAAAATATAAAAATTAGCTGGGTGTGGTGGTGCACACCTGTAGTCCCAGCTCAGGAGGTTGAGGCAGGGAGAGGCAGGGAGACAGAGGTTGCAGTAAGCCAAGATAGCACCACTGCATTTTATATATATATAAAATATATATATTTTTTTAAATAAAAAATATATATTTTTAAAATAAAACATATTTTTTAAATAAAAAAATATATTTTTAAATAAAATATAGAATAGTTCCTAAGGACATTTTGCTGCCCTTAAAATTATTCCAGAAAATGCTTACTGGTATTTGAGATGTGCAGCGGGGTAGACCTCTGGATACTTCTAAGGCTTGGTATGCGTTGTACTGGGTGATGCTGCCATACAGCTTGGACTCCAGCACCCAGGAGGTTCAGGCCAGGGATGGATTGGCTCCTGTGGAGTGAGTCAAGCCCAGTGAAGGAAACTTGGGTCAAGAAGATAAAAATATTCATTTTTTAATAAAAAATATATATATTTTTAGTGGCACTTGGGCTAAATGCTTGTCACAGCCTACAAGGCTATCAGAAAGGAAATCCTATTCATTCAATTCTAACTGAACAGAGACAATGGAAACGGAAGACAACCACCTAATTTGGATTTTACTAAAATTTTAAATCTAAATTAGTTAATATGTGGTGATAAAATTCCCATTAACATAGTTGTCAATCTTTAAAAAATTGAGAAATCATGCAAATCAGAGTTGCAATGGGTTGGTATACAACTGGAGACATTACTATTTGTTGCTAGTAATTACTATTTGTTGCTAGACATTACTATTTGTCTTTAAACTACTGAGAACCTTCTAGATTCAGTAATTTCATATAAATTATTTTAGTCAGCCAATACATCAAGATCAGAAAACTGGGTTGGGCATGTGGCTCACATCTCAAATTTGTAATCCCAGCATTTTGGGAGGTCAAGGCAGTTAGATCACTTAGGAGTTCAAGATTAATCTGGGTAATATAGGCAGATCCCATCTCTATGAAATATATTAAAAAATTAGCTGTAAATAGTGGCACACACGAGTAGCCCTAGCTACACAGGTGGTCGAGACAAGAGGTTAACTTGTGCCTAGGAGTTCAAGGCTGCAGTAAGCTATGATCACACAGTAAGCTATGACTGCGCCACTGCACTCTAGCTTGGGTGACAGAGCGAGATCCTGTCTAAAAAACAAACAAACAGCCTGTAATCCCAGCACTTTGGAGGCCAAGGTGGACGCATCACGAGGTCAGGAGATGGAGACCATCCTGGCTAACACAGTGAAACCCCTTCTCTACTAAAAACACAAAAAAAGTAGCTGGGCATGGTGGCGGGTGCCTGTAGTCCCAGTTACTCGGGAGGCTGATGCAGGAGAATGGCGTGAACCCGGGAGGTGGAGCTTGCACTGAGCCTAGATAGCGCCACTACACTCCAGCCTGGGTGACAGAGCAAGACTCCATCTCAAAAACAAACAAACAAACAAAAAACCAACACACACACACTAGAGAACTGAAGGAAGGTAGCTGGAGGGAAATCTACTTGCACTCAAACTGGCTTCACCAAAGCCACAAGGATGTCTCCCCCTGTTCCTGGTCAGTGAACAATGCCCCCAGTAGGTAAGTCTACTCACCCTCACCATGAGCCATGGTACAGGAAAAGTTAAGGCAGCTCAGCACTTTCTACTTTAAAAAAATCCATAAAGCATCTGTAATGATAACAGATTTATATAAAATCATCCCAAATTTACCACAACTACTTTCACTTTTGCTTATTATTCTACAGTGGATACTATGTTCTTAGACCTGAAAGTTATCTTCAAGATCTTCCTGTCCAACTTAATTTTATTGAAAAAGAAATGAAACCTCAAGCTTAGAAGGGACTGGCTCAGGATCACAGTAATTGTGACAGGTCTATGACTAAGGCATAGGTCTTCCAACTTCTAGTGCCATACTCTTTCCACTACATCACCCCTTCCTTGCTGGAATCCTGCTTGGTCTTACACAACAGACAGGCAGAACCCCCATTCTGCAAGGCAAGCTACCTACCCTACATTCCAAGAATTTATTGGTAAGTTAGTTACTTGAAATTGAAAAGAAATTTCCCTATGAAAGCAATGTTGCCTATGTTGGATGAGTTCCCAGGCTAGCCCACAAAAGCAAATTTAGAAGCTATGAGAAGCAGAAGCGGGTAATCTTTAAACCCTCTGAGATTCTTGAAGTCCTCAAATACCTCTAATTGAGATTCCAATGCCAGCAATTTCATGAGCCAAGTCACTGTCAACCATGAGGGCAAAGAGGGTAAATTCAAAGGCTTTGGGGGAAAAAAAAAAAAAACCAGCCTGAGCTCAAATTCGGGTTCCCCTAACCTTCACAGATAGTTAAAAACTTTATTCCCAGTAACAATCTAATAGAAAAGGGTGAGGATGGAAAGAAAATCCTTTCACTCTTCAGGTATGTGCCTACCATTATTGGTGAGTTCCTTCTCCCTTCAGGAACAAGTGAGGAAACAGCAATGGAAAGAAGGTGCTGTGTGGACAGAGGAAGGACAGCAGCCTTTCTCAGAAGCAGTGGCTGATGGCAATGGAATAGGAGTGAGCAGGCTGGCCCCAGGGCATGGCACAGAAGCAGAGGAGTATCTGAGGACCAGCAGCAAAGTCCCTCCTCAGCCCTGCCTTCCCTTACTCCGCAAGGGAGCCCCTGCTGCGAGCTGTTCAGTCCCCCACTCTCAACCCGTATCCTGTGCATCACTCCGAAGGTCTTGGCCCCCATAATTACCACTGCCAACAACTTTCATCTGCTATGTCCAGGGGTCAGCATCAGCATTGATTCCAGGGAGATCTCACTTTCAACAGGTGAAGGGGGAGCAGGAGCATGTAGGAAACCTAATAATCATCTCCTCTGTGCCAGTCACTTCACAGGCACCTCTGTATTCACTTCTCTCAACAACCCTCTGTCACAGGTCTTAATGTCCCAATTTGACCTACTAGAAAGTGATGTTTAGTGACTTGCTATGTGGTCATTAGCATATAAATAATGGGGGAATCAGGATTCAACACTACAACTGAGTGACCCCATAGCAGCAGTGGGACAGGGCCTTGTCCATCAACTGGCACTCCACACACATGTTCCCATAAACTGAGCACACAGGTTAGGAGCTACCGAATTCCACTGCCCACGCAGTGTGTTGCACAGCTTTGGGGCCTCTTCAGGAAGCAGCTTACAGTAATGTTCCATGGAAAAAGGACCTCTGGGTTAGCGCATCACACAATGATTGTATTAGTGCCTCACATGTGCATGGTGACATGTGGCTTACCAAGCCCCTGCTTAAAACAGCATTAGATTACAATCTGAAGTATAAAATAGTCACAAGTCTTTACTGATATAAACAGATGACTCAATAAATACATACAAGGGGAAGAATAGACAAATCTCCCATTCTGCCCTCAAATAAAAGAGGGATAACTCCCATCCCTTGATTTTGGGCTGCGTATGGTGACTTCCTTGCAACAAGCGCAGCATAGAAAGGGGAGAGAAAGAGTAGCAGAACAGTGGGGGAAAGGGTGACAAATGCTACCTCAGCCAGGTGCTTAAGGTTAACATCAAGTCATAAGTCACGCTGACACTACAAGTCCTTGATGGGATGCGGTGAGAATGGCACATTAGAAAGCATATAACCCCATTCTAATGATGAGAAAGACATGAGACAAATCACCATCGAGGGACACTTTACTCAATACCTGACCAGCGCTGAACAAAACTGGCAAGGTCATCAAAAACAAGGAAAGTCTGAGAAACTGTCACAGCCGAGAAGAGCCTAAGGAGGCGTAACAACTCAATGTAATGTGGGGTCCTGGACAGAAACCTGGAACAGGAAAAGGGCATCAGCTAAAAACAAAGGGAATCTAATGAAGTATGACACTCTAGATAACATTAATTGTGACAAAAGTACCACCTTAGTGTAAGCTGTTACTGTGTGGGATATAAGGGAATTCTCTGTACTATCTTTACAATTTTTCTGTAAATCTAAAACTATTTTAAAGCTACATTTTTCAAAATGAAAAAAAAAATGCTCTGCTTTTATACTTGATCATCTAATACCATGACCATTTGACCACAGCTTCCCTTTCTCCATCAAGGCCTGATGACGAGAGAAGTTGGCTGGAGTCTTTCCCCGCACTGCAGGTCAGACAGGGCTGTCTGTGAAGGCCTCACCACACTGCATAATGAAGGTTTTATAGGGGACCCGGTAACAACTACAGCCTAGGTGCTGTACCCCAAGGTACTCCCCCCACCTAAGGCAGCCCAGCCAGCGAGGCGGTTCGCCCAGCTCTAAGCTCTGGGTGTGAGCAGGGTTTGGTTGATCACCTCTCCTGCACTACTCTTTGCAGTCACTGTTCATACCATATCAGCAATGGACTTATTTTCCACCTTCTCTTTCTCTAACAATCCCCTTTGTCATAGTTGCCTCACTCTGTTATGTATGTATCACTTATCTCCCCAACTAGACTGCAAACTCCTCTTTCTCAATCATGATGTCTTTTTTCTTATCATGGCTTCTGTTCCCCAAAGGGGCAGTATACGGGGTGTGGCCATAAGAATGTCCATTAACAGACAGTGCTGGAGAGTATAGGAAAAAGAAACACAGTGTGGGAAGGACAAGAACTAAAGAAGAACCTTCTCACAAGGCAGAAGTCTCAAACAGCGAGGAGACTTTCACTAAACTCCAGGCTGCCGATTAGGAACACTGCCCTGAAAGCCACCCCTGGGCAAAGCAGGGGTCACAGCAAAAGGCAACATAATCAAACAATACTCAGTAACAGCAGTGTCTGAAAAAAATGCGTGAAAGGATATGTGCAGAAATAATTATACAGCTCAAAAATAGGTCAAGTTCCATGGAGAGACTGATTTTCTTCTAGGCTGGAAAGTACTAAAATATATTTGAAAATTAAAAGAAAAGGGAGGTAGGAAAGATTCATGAAAGCTAGTTTGGCTAAGTCACCCCAATGGTTCAACAGAGCCACTTTGAGATTTCATTGGAGGAAAGTTTAAATTTTTCAAAAAAAAAAAAAAAGAAACTAACAGAAAACCATGAATCTACTTTGTTAAAACATGTGAGTCTGTCCCCTCATTGTAGCAGAAGATCCACAGGCCAATAGAGGGGCAGAGAAGAGGCCCCAGCTGAGGCAAGCACCTATTTTAATCCAGAGACACTCCCAATCCTTGGTTCTGGTTTTTAATCATCTCTGTGGCAACCCACGCTATGCACACACACTTGTAGAGGTGAGGAAAGGTAGGTAAGTGGTTGGAAGTACATGCTGCCAAAAAAAAAAATTTAATAACTGTTAGGATCTCTTTTGTGCTACTCCTTACAGGGATACAAAGGGGGCAAGGGAGACACCAAAAACGCAGCCAGAGGGAACCAGAAGTCCACCCTCCTCACCTCTACTGCTCAAACTAATTACTGATAAGTTTCCATGTCCCTCTTCCTTCCTTCACCAACCAGAGTCATTCCAGTGAGTTTATGAGTTTCCTTTGAACCTCCAAATGCCCCCAGAGGAAATTTCTATTGATCACTGACACCACACTTGCTTTAATCCAGAATCCTTTCTGATATAGGTGGGTGGGAAGAGAAGGAACAGAAGAGGGGAAGGAAGCCACCTATTCCTCTGCTCTCTGCTTCCTTCTTTCTCTACCTTTATATGGACTCTCAAGTGTTCTCTCCCTTCTTGGGGACTCCAGAATTTACCCCTCAGTATAGGTCAGAGGGCTTTCTATGTCATCTGAGTGTTAAGAATAGTTGCAATATTCATGAAATAAATAGCATATAGATTATGAGGCTATAATCAGTCTACTGAGATCTTTGCCTACTATGTAACATCCAATTCAGCGAAACAAAATTCTGCCTTAGACTATTTCCAGGCTGTGACATCCTGAGCTAAGTGAACTCTACTAAGCTCTGGGGATCTCTCTCAGAGAAATCAAGAAAGAGCAGGTACTGACTAAGAGAAAAAAACACGTCAGGAGTGGACACACAACTCTTCACCTGTTACAGCTGCTACTGTGGTTGCCCTCATTCTCACACCGTCAGGCAAGACTGGTCACCTCTTATGGAAACAGTTTCAGCTCTACCAATAAAAGCAAATTACAAAAGCTGCTCCTTTCTCTTTTTTTTTTTCTTTTTGAAGATTGCCTTTTTACAGTTAGATTCAGACACCCTTAGTATTTGAATGTAAAACAAAATTTTTGCAAAAGCCAGATGTTCTGTACAGAAGCTTGTGTGTGCTACAGAGCTTGGTACCATATCGGAAGGCATTCTTCCCAGTGAACAATCTACCAATACTGATGGTGACCACTTTCACCAGGGTGCCTGGTGGCCCATCACAGGATGATCCTAACCCAGCTAAGTGATGTGCCCAGCTGCGCTTCAGCATATTACATTTATTTAAAAATGCAAGTTCAGTATTAAATCGTTCCTCACTGGCATTTTTAAATCCATATTGAAGTCTTCTGAGTGGACATCAACACACAGCAAAACATCCTCAAGGTTCTCCTCACCTGTCTCTCTCAGCCACGGCACACGCATCTCAGCAGCTGTTCCCTTAAAACCTCTTTCCTCCCAAAACATTCTGGGCTTTTCCTCTCACTTCTCACCTTCCTACCTGCTGGAACCCGACCAGAGCTACACCCTCCACAGAGCCTTTCTCACATCTTCCCAAGCCTTCTCTTCATGGTCCCACAAAACCAAAGATGCAGGTGCTGAACAGGAAAACACAGAATCCTCCTTAATTAAAAGAGAGATCCCTTAAAAGGTGAATACTTAGACATCAATGTTTCTCTTCTCAGACTCACATTTAGTCAGCACTAAATGGCACTCTGGCAAGTCACCCCATGACAGAGGGAGGATGACAGTCTTAGCTGTGTGGTCCTGCTTCACACGGGCAGGCAAGACCTGAGGTGTGTACAAGCAAGGCTCTCTCCAGAAGCTTGGTGCAGTCCCCAGAGCTCAACCAGGAAGGCAGTAGAAGTGAGTCCCCCTCTGACCCCATCACTGACACTGCTGCTCCTGGGGGACCCACAGGCTGGAACTCCTCCTTCTCCACCCCCATCCAGTAGTGCCCCAAGAACACCGACGGCCTTGACGAGCAGTTTGAAAACTGCAGGTAGATGATTTCTACAGCCCCATCCCCTATTCCATTCTTACCCATGACATAGGAACACACACTGTTTTATAAGAAATGACCATTTCTTTTCCACTAATCTTCTAATCCATTACAACCAACTGTCCTTTTCTTCCTCTTCTCTCTCAAGAAGATAAGGAAAACCATCAGCATATCCAGGCTACAAACCCCTAAGCTGGTGCTGCTGATAAAGTCTACAGCCGGACCCCAGTTCTCTAGGCAATCTTTTGCATTTGTTAGAAAACTACTCCCTTACAATCAGTGTCAGAAGGTGATTTGTCACAGACCATCAAAGGTCATGCAAAGATGGAAAATCATGCATAAAGGATTTGTTTGAGGCCCATGGTTAATTATAATTGCACCAGGGCCCAGGGAGCCTGGCTTACCTGTCACTGTTCACTGCGCAGGACAAAAGGAGTTCAAAGGAACGGAAGCCCCATTAACTCCACAGGGGGTCTGGAAAACATCGGAAAAGTACAAGCCCTAGGGGATGGTAGATGTAAATTTCAGGGGATATGTGAGGTGCACACTTGGGGTGTACATGGCCTTGACAGTATCTACAGGCAGACCTTCTGCACTAGAGGGCGGCATCCAAGAGACTCATATCTGCCAAGTGGTTCCAGCCATTAACATGGCACCCGCTGAAAGACCAGGAAGGGAAGGAGGAACCAAATTTCAGGAGAAAACAAAAACAGATGAATATGCCACTCTTCTGAAAGTCACAGCCCAACCTGTTTATAAATTCTCCACATAGGGTAGCTGCAGCCAGAATCAAAGCATGTGCAGTAAAGACTGAAATGTATGCTCCAATGACAGTTAACTCACCTCAAAGCCTGAGGAAGGCAGGGCCCACAGCATGGTTTATATTTTTAACTAATTTTTTGAAAAATTTTTTTGGCTCTTTCAAATATGAAATACATTTATTTACCTTTGATCCCTAGACAGCTTTTTTTTTTTAAATAAAGGTTTAATGAACATTGCCGGCACCTGTCTAAATGGAAAATAAATCTCTCTTAATAAAATTTTGCTAAAAAGTTTTCTTTTGAAAGAATCATAATAGATAGACTGCCATAATATACAGATAGGATTAAAGCAAAAGAAAAGTCTATTGTGAAACAATGAAAATGTTTCCCGCTTTTGTTGTTCCTGTCCCATCCCAGAACTCGTCCCTAACACATTTAACTATTTTATTGATCAAATCCATACAATCCAGGACAATAGACTCTTGCTAGGATCAAGGCTGATAAGGCTGGAGGTAAGCCAGCGTCTTGCCAGAAGCCCAGAGGAAGGTTTGCTGCAGGCTATCTGCAGAGTGGAAAGGTATGGAGTAATTACTGTAAGTATATGTGTAAAACTGATGAAAAACTGAAGTAACTTTGAGCTTAACATGGCAGATTGGACACATGCACTCCAATTTCAGAAATGTTGCTGACACCTCTGGCCAGCTGTCATTTCCTCTCCAGCTTTCTTTGTTCTTGCAGGTTTATGCCTTTGTTTGTTCTGTAAAGAGTCAACCTCATATTAGCTGGTTTGAAGAGTAGACAGAGATACATGGGCATGTGTTCGGACTCGGCAGATGAGAGAAAGGTGAAATCTAAGTGAGAGCAAAAGCAGCAAGTCAGTTATGGTGCAGACCTCCAAAGGGCTCAAGAACATGAAAACGGGTGTCTCTGAAAGCTGGGTGTAGGTGGCAGCTGAATACAGAATACCTGGTTGAAAGTTTTAAAAGGTGCAGTTAGATGCTGGAATATCCTTCCCTGTGCCAAAGAGCCAGGATCAATCATAAGGCTAAAAAGGGGTCAGGGGAGATGAAACCCAGACAGAGATGTTGGAGGGGTGGGCTCCAGGATAAATGTCTATGAGAAAAAAAAAAATTGGAACTGACAGAATTTCTAGTGCATCCAAACAAATTGGGAAAAAAAAAATTTAGCTGTCTCAGAGGCCAGGGATAAATTCATCAATAGGTACACAATGCACATGAAAAATAAGGTAATTATTAGTTCCAAGAAAACAGGTTCTACAAGAAAGGAAATGTAATCACATGAGGCTTGGCTGTGAGCAATACTGACATCATCTTAATAATGTGAACACTAGATTTGTAACTATATTGAGACGGTGAGGGAAGGGTGATGAATGCCTGTGTGTGTGCTCATGTGTGTGCTCCTGCGTGCGCTTATGTGTGTGCTCCTGTGTGCGCTTTTGTGTGCACAACCCTGTATGTGTGGCCCCATGTGTGGCCCTGTGTGTGCTCCTGTGTGTACCCTCTTGTGTGTGTGCCCGTGTGTGCCCTCCTGTGTGTGTGTGTGCCAGTTCTCCACCTCCTTTCCTTCCCAGCCATGTGAGGGTCAACCTCAGGACCTGGAATGTCCCGAGGCCAAAGGTGGGAGCCGCCTGCTTGTCTCAGCATTAGAACACTGCCCGAGCTCTCATGACCCATATGCAAAATACATTGGATTTTAAAATGTGGTGGGGAAGAATAAAATAAAGAGCGCCATCTTGGAATTCAACCACAATAATTTTTTTATTTAAATATTAAAGAACAGGCCACGCGCGGTGGCTCAAGCCTGTAATCCCAGTACTTTGGGAGGCCGAGACGGGCGGATCACAAGGTCAGGAGATCAAGGCCATCCTGGCTAACATGGTCTCTACTAAAAAAAACACAAAAAACTAGCCAGGCCTGGTGGCGGGCGCCTGTTGTCCCAGCTACTCGGGAGGCTGAGGCAGGAGAATGGCGTGAACCGGGGGGCGGAGCTTGCAGTGAGCTGAGATCCAGCCACTGCACTCCAGCCTGGATGACAGAGCGAGACTCCGTCTCAAAAAATAAATAAATTAATTAAAATAAAATATTAAAGAACAGAACAAGAACAGGACAATAAGAATTGCTCAAACCAGTAATAAGAGGACCTGTATGTGAGTCTTCAGAATAAAACCTCCATAGTCATGTCACAAAACTGAGCCTACATTTCCAATCCCATCTCTTCTCTTGCTTATCCCACAAAAGCTCTGGACTCCAGCCCTGGCCCTGAGGACTCCACCACATTCCCATGCCCAGCCTCTGCCTGTGCTGTGCTGGCTTCTTTGCTCCCAGCCTCTGGCCTAATTCAAAGCCTGGCCTCCCCTGACTCCCAGTCCCAGCCATCCCTGAGCCCCTCCATCATGCCTTGGACTCTGGAGCCCTGCTTCAAGGCTGTGGGCAGTTGGCACATGCGTGTGACATTCATGTCCCCACAGGGGTATACTTGCTTCATGAAAGCAAAAACTGGGTCTGAAGCCTCTCCTGGAGGCTGCATTGCACAGAGCACGTAGGGGCGTATGCCCACTGTAAAAGCCACGTGCAGCAAGAGGCAGATTTGATTTGGAGTTAGCTGCAGGACTCCAGCTGCTGGATTTTGAAGATCCAGTTCCTCCTTTCCAACTAGCTGTGTGTCCTCAGAGCTGACTCTTAGAGCCTCTTTTCTCAATTCTCACCTGGCTCACTTTAGTGTTGGGGAACCAAAACTGTCATGTAAATTAAAATCTTTGCCAAACTCAAGAAATTCTTATATCTGGAGATGCATTAAGCCAATCCCTTTACCCTAATGCCTCCATGGCAACTGACCAGACACCAAAAGCTAATAGTATGTGATCAGAAAATTAGTATGTGATCAGAGCAACACCGAGCTAGAATTAGTTTGATCAAGAAGAACTCTGGCAAGTATCTAGTATCTAGTCTGTATTTTTAACTTTTTGAGGAACCTTCATACAGTTTTCCCTGGTATCCAACTCCTGGGTGTTTATCCAGAATTCAAAGCTGGACCTCAGAGAGATGTCTACGTAGCAGACATTGTAAACGAAGAGATGTTTGCAATAGCCACGATGTCAAAAGAACTTCAGTGCTCAACAATGGGTGAACGGATAAAGAAAATATGGTGTGCATATATATACACACATACATATACATACATACATATATACACATACACACACAATGAATTATTATTCAGCCTTAAAAAAAGAAAATCCTGTTATATGCAACAACATGGATGACCCTAGAGGACATTATGCCAAGTGAAGTAAGCCAGTCACAGAAGGACAAACACTGCCTGACTCCACTTCTATGAAGTATCTGAAGTAGCCAGAATCCGAGAAGCAGAGAGCAGAATGGTGGCTGCCAGGGGCTGGAGGGCAGGGAAATTGGGAGCTGCTACTTAACTGACATAAAAGTTTCAGGTGTGCAGGATGAATAGGTTCTAAAGATCTGCTGTATTATGCCTGTACACAGAAAAATTTGTTAAAAGGATAGATCTTATGTTAAATGTTCTTACAATTGTTTTAAAAGTGTGTAGTCTGCAAATGTTAAGATAAAGGGATAGCTATTCTGTTTTTCTTTTGACTTCTCAAATTTTTTGGCTTCTTTTCTTGACTCACACTGACAACAAATGAATAATTCCAAGCCAGAGAGGCCTGCTTTGTGGGTAGACTCATCATTAATTCTCCAAGAAAAACTACTGTTAGATTCTACAGTCCTGGAAAGCGGTATAAGTATGGAAAAGGCTCCTGAGATGCTTTTAAAAGTCTTAAGGTCCCCAGTATTTGTGGCACCAAAAAAATGCCAAGAGGCACCCTCATAATTCTCACAACTCGTGATGACAATGAGCTGTGATCCCAGCTTATGACGTGGCCAGTCACTGGGTGGGGAGATCCCTCATCCCCAGGAGCCCGGCTTGAAAGACATTGCAAGCAAATGGGGTTGCTGCTTGTGGAGGACAAAGCGGGCACAAAAAGGGCAAATTTGAAAAAAGGAGCCACAGAGGCAGGAAAAGGAACTAGGGGAGCAGGACAGCAGTCCAGAAGGCAGCTGGCATCTGTGCTGAGCCACTGCACCAGACCCCTCAAAACCCATCTCTTCTTAACCAGTCAAATTCATTCTGCACCCATGACATGACTGACAAACAGGGGCTCCACGCAGGATGGGACACCCCTGTTAGCCAGTAAGCTTGAGGGGTCCTGCTTCCCTGCCTCCCACCTCAGAGAAGCTGATTTCATCCTGCAGGACTTCTCTTGCCTTGTCCTGGAGCAGGGGCTCTCTTCCTGCCAGGTTGCCCTTCTGAATACTGCAGGTATGCAGAACCCAGGACACCGGAGGAGAAGGAAGAGGAGGGAGGCAAAATGCTGAGGAATCACCAGACTGGCTGAGTCAATCTGGTTAAAGAGGGTCACACCCAGGCAGAGGCTGGGAGGAAGGGCAAGCAGTCTGGATGTTGCCCTCTGGCAGCTTTGAGTTCTGATAGACATGGATAGAGAGAAAGGGGGATTTATGACCACTTCCAAGAAAGCAAATTACCAGTGTGAGTCCTTTTGAAATGACTTTTGGCCATTGGATTCTTTCTTTAACTGGTACTGGTTTCATAAGGCCATCCACAACACAGGAGTGAATCAACTCTAGTCTGTGACATCAGCTATTTTAACATTATGTACCAAGTAATTCTGTCTTTCCTGTATCTGTCATATTACAATTAGTGATGACCACCATGGAGCCATGAGGTATTCATTAGATTGATTGGGGATCAGTCATAACAAAGTCATCAATATTTAGTTGTTCAACTGATTTTGTCATTATCTATTTTCTCTGGGAGTAAAGAGAAGAAATAAAAGTCATTTGCTAAGAAAACTAACAATGTAAATATTAACAATGTAAATGTGTGATATAGTTGGCTTGAAAAAAGAAATGAAATTGAAAGACTACTGTAGTAGGAATAAATAATGAACAGAAGTGATTACCGATTATTCTTACGTAAGACCTCAGAGACTGGAAGCCAGCCGCAGCTTTCCTGGGTTCGCTCCTCAGTAAGCAGTTGCTTCACATACTTAATTTAAAAAATTAAAAAAAAAAAAATGCATGCTTTTGAAAAAGTCTCTGACACAGTCAGGCTTTTTTGGTTTTGGTTTTTTGTTTGTTTGTTTTGTTTTAAGAGACAGGGTCCTGCTCTGTCCCAGGCTGGAATGCAGTGGTGCAATCATAGTGCACTGCAGCCTCAAACTCCTGGCCTCAGGGGATCCTCCCACCTCAGTTTCCCAAGTAGCTGGGACTACAGGTGTGCACCACCATGCCCAGCTAATTATTTTTATTCTACTTAGAGACAGGGTCTCACCATGTTGCCCAGGCTGGTCTCGAACTCCTGGCCTCAAAAAATTCTCCCACCTTGGCCTCCCAAAGTGTTAGGATTATTGGCTTGAGCCACCGTGCCCGGCCTCAGGGAGTTTTCTTTAAAAATAAAAATTAAAAACAAAAAAAATTGGTCATAAATGATACTGGTCTAACACTCATCCTATCTTAACCACTTCCCTTTAAAACCCCAGGAATGGTCTGACCTCAGAGCTCCTGCATGCAGCCCCAGTCTTCTCCTTCCCACCAGGGAGCTCCGCTGGCTGCCTTCCCTCTCACATTAATTCTGCTCCTTATTATTGGCTGCTCATCAAAGGTAGAACTTTATTTCCTTTATCAAACTGTAAGAAAAATACAATTCAATTATTCTAAGTGAAGTAACTCAGGAAGGGAAAACCAAACATTGTATGTTCTCGCTCAGAGGTGAGAGCTAAGCTATGAGGATACAAAGATATAAGAATGATACAATGGACTTTGGGGACTCAGGGAAAGGGTGAGACCAGGGTGAGGGATGAAAGATTACACATTGGCTACAGTGTACACTGCTCCAGTGACGGGTGCACCAAAATCCCAGAAATCACCACTAAAGAACTTATTCACGTAACCAAACACCACCTGTTCCCCAAAAACCTATTGAATTTTTTTTTAATTTAAATGAAAAACAAGGTTCAAAAATTCCAGAAAAAGAAATACGGTCATTTTCATCATCATTATCATCATATGTAATCTTTAGTGTTCACTGACCCAACCTGGGTGCCCATTTAATAAGTCAATCATCAAAATGAACTTGGAAAGCATCTTTCCCTAAATAATTCATATTTTAAGATATATATATCGAGAAAAATGTACTGAACAAACTAATTATTATGTATATCAGAACAAGAGGAACAGAATGCCATTTTTTAATTCCAAGAATTCTTGCCAAGCATAAAACACTAAAAGTTACTTTAGGTTGTATATTTTGCTGCTATTTTAGAAGGCATTTAGTTATCTCCTAGAGTAAACCTCTGTGGAATAAGCTGGGGAAGAAGTGAGTAAAAGTGAGGAAAGCAGTTAATATGGGGACCAAAGTTCTGGTCAGATGGACCTGGGTTCCAATTCTGCTTTCTGTCTCTCAGGCATTAGGGCAGGTACCCTTAAGCCTTGAAGTCTCAACCCCACACGAATAACATATGGATGACAAGGGCATATGCAGCATGGATGCTGAGGAAATGTAACAAAATGTAACAAAATGTAACAAAATTATTCAAGCCATATACTTAATATTTTGTGCCTTCCCTATGTTTTACTTCATAAGAATAACAAATATTTAAAACATATATGTACCATTTCAATTATCTAGTAGTCAAACCAGAATTGCCTTTAAACACAGGAAGTATAGGCAGCTTCTAAGGTGGAGTGATTTGAGAGCCGCTGACAGGCACACAGTGCCCCCAGATAGCTCCACTGTATCCTTGCTGTGCAACCTGAAGCTCTACTATTAGGGATTAACTGCTTTGGTTAAAACCATGTATTCTTCAAGCATCTTTTGAATGCAAATAACACTGTAAAGCGTCAGAGTAAAAGAGTGCCTTCCATCACTCCCCAAAAAAGGGGACCCGGAGAAGTGGCTGTCCTGAAAAGGAAAGTAGGGAGGGGGAGGAAAGCGGAACTGGGGGGCTCTGGGTTGAATAAAGGAGGACAGACAAAGGCTGCATGTTTGGTCACAAGAGAGTGCAAGGAGAGAAGTCTCCAGAGGAGGCACAGAGGCACAGCAAGGAAAGGCCAAAAGGACAAATTTCTCAACCGCAAGACCAGCTGTGGGTGGCCCCTCAGGGACAGCCAGAGGCCCAGGCTCCTTTTCAGCATCTCAGCAGGCTCCCCGTCCTGAGTTGTCCCACACAACTGGACCCTCACTGGCCCAGCAAGAAGTAGAAGGAGGAAGAGTAATTTGAGGTCCTGTCCCCCATTCTGGGCCCCAGGGGAAAAGGCTGTCCAAACAAAACCCTCCCTCACACAGAGGGAGGCAGGGAGCCTTGTGTATAAAACGTTTGGGAAGCCAAGTCAGCCTGGCCCCAGAGAGGCGTGTGGGAGAGACACAGCCCACCACTGTCCACAGCGTGGCCAGCTGCATGCAGACAGGTCCACAGAGAGAAGAGTGGGGCAGGGCAGGACTGACTGGGGCCTGCAGAATAGGGCTTGATGATTAAAATAAATGTGTGACCCTGAAACAAATTTTCAAAATACAATCCGAAGTCCCAAAGAAATGATAGTTATACATCCATTGTTTTGGACAATCTTTGGGATGGCTTCTACCCTACCCTTTATGAACCTACACAGAAAATACTGAGTGGACTCTGTCTAGTTTCCTCAACATTTTAGTAATTTCAGGGAGAGTCTTCCTATTACATGTGTACTCACACTTGCCTTTTAAATTCAAAATACTACCAATTCCTTCTTCTTCTTATGAGACGCTTAGAGTGAAATGAAAATATTCTTCACGGCACCATCTAATACCACCATTATCATCCTTTTGTTGTATTTCCTTTCAGTTTTTATACATTTGTTTCATCTTTTTGTTATTTATTTTTGAAAAGGAAATACATTCAATTCACATTGTTCAAAAGTGCAAAGGCACAAAAGTCTACACAATGTTCTCTCCCCAGTCCTCCTGTCTCTGGTCCCTCCAGCTGCCTGACTGCCCTCCTCAGTGAAAGCAAAGTAACCGGTTTCTTGTTCATATGCATTTTAATGTGCTTATAAGGCAATTTTGAAACCTGCTTTTATTTATCTTAACAACAGCCCTTTTCCAGGTCGCTACACTGTTAATGTTAACCATTACATGATACTCCATGAAGTTGATAATTTACTTAAACTTATCCTGTTGCAGTTAAACATTAAGGTTGCTTTCAGATTTTCATTAGAAATAATGTTACAATCGCCATTTTGGGCACTGACTAGCTTTTGTCTGATTTGGAGGCTGGAACCTCCGATCTCCCCCAGCCCTTTTGATAGCTGTGCTTAAGATGAAGAGAAACCCACAGTCCACACCACACAAAGCTCTTTGGTACAGTCAACACCAGCCTTGCCACCCTACTGGGGGAAAACACACACACACACACACACACACACACACACAAACAAAAACAAAAACAAAAACAAAACAGCTCATGCAGGAAAAACAAAACCCAATTAGGCAAAGTCAAGCTGATGATACCCAGATAGTATTGTCACATGCCAGGCCCAATCACACATCACGTCCCCAAATCCAGCACAAAGTCATCTTGAGAGATCCCCTGGCCTGGACCCCTGAGACACACACTCACATCCCAGGGGATTTGCAGTGACACAAGGTTGACCCACCGAGTTAATGTGGTCCGTCCAGAACATCAGTTTTACACAAAGGCCTGGGGAATGAGATACTGCATTTACAGTAATCACAGATACAGAGGCAGGCAGTTAGGGCCCTGCCCCTATTCTTCCTGGAAGTTGTGGTTTAAGGAATACCACACCCCTTATCTCTGGACTCTAAAGACACCTTGGTGTTTGATATAAGATCCACCTCAAATCCAGAAGAAAAGGAGTTGCCGGGGTGCCATTTGCAAGCATCTTTCAAGTGATCACAGCAGGTCCTAGGCAAAATTCCAAGGGCTATTGGCCTCACCCTCAACCTCCCCAGCAAGGGACGTGCAGGGTGGCCTTTCCCCTCCCCACTGCCACCCAGTCAACCCTCCTCTTATTCATTTTAGAAGTTTTTAGTGAAGGAGATTAAAGGCCAGACACTAGCTAAATAGATGAGTAAGACAGACCACCTTTCAATAACTCATTCTAATGCAGAGAGATGCATACATTTAACAACTATTAAAGCACTGATTTGCACTAAGGGCTCAGGGAGCACTGGGGACAGGTGGGGGTGGGGGATAACAAGAACGCGAGCCAAGTTTGTGTATGAACTGGACCGTGCAAACCAGGCCGCTTTCCTCCAGGACCAACCTTGGACAGGATGCGATTCTGTGACCTCCCCAGCTGTGGCTCCTCCCGTAATTCCCTATACTTGCTTGCAGACCCTTACTGACTTGCAAAGCCTTTCCATTCAAAAAAGGTTCAATCTGGGACATGCGGATTAAAGTGTGGCAACACTTGCCAATGAGGAATTAGGCCTGACCTCTCTGGGAGCAGTCTCCAATGCTGACGAGACAGCACACTGGAAAAGGAAAAAAAAAAAAAAAAAAAAAAAAAGCCCACAGAGGCTTAGGCTGCTGAGTAGGAGAAATTAATACATAGATCTAAAGCAGTTAAAAGCCAGCCTGACTCCATGGCTGGCTCCTCACACGGCTGGTGATTTCACTGCGACTAATGATGACCTGTCATTCTGAGAGCCCCCAGGGCCCTTCCACACTGAGGAAGGCCAGATTGCCGGTTCTCAGTATCCCTGAGCGCCAGCCACAGGGGACCACAGCCTACCGTGAGGTCTAGTCTTCAAACACCTTGCTCACTCCTTGGGGAGGAGCCCTGTATTCATAGCACAATTAACTGTGGACAATTTCTCGGGTGACCTTAAATCCTTTTCTATCTGCTGTCCTGGCAACAAGTTCCTGTCTCCAAAGCCTAACCCAGGACAGGGGCCAGGGAATCCATTCATCAACAGAGACCTGGAAGGAAGCCCTGTTGATTTGGATGCAACAAAAAACCCTAGAGAATCCTGGAGTACGGTCAAGCTTTCTCAATGAATTTATTTAGAAGAAAATGGCAACTTCCACTTCAACCTTACTTATGGTAAAGATCCAGGAAACTGTAACCCTGATGGCTGTGGCTGACCAGAGGGAGCCTCGCTGCAACTACCTGGACATGCCCATGATTTCTGGAACCCACCAATGGGGCAACCTCAAATGGAAAGAGAAACCCAAATGAGACAGAGGCCCAAACCTTCATAATCCCACCCTTAGCCAGTCCGTCAAGTATTGAGGTAAAGCAAAGCTTATTTTTATAGGAATTTTAAACACTGCCTCATGGTCAATGGAATGATTTAGAATCCCTCTTACTACTTCAAATAAATTGAACACAATTAGCGAGTAGAGAAGGGAAATAACTTTTACTGGGTACCACTCCATTTACAATCTGTTTACTCCTCAGTCCAACCACATTAACCCCACCAGACACCATGAAAAGTACTTTCCATACATTAGAATTTATTATTCTTATTTTTCAGGGAGGTTAAATAAAATGTCTGCTTAAGAATCACACCGCCAAAACTCAAAGGCAGGCCTAAGGCCCAGAAGTTTTTAAACCACGCCTCATCACCAGCTCAAGTTCTTTTCCTAACAGAAGAGATCACTGAATTTGCCACCACAAGCAGCAGCCCATATGTCCCCTAGAGAGCCTGGAAAGGTATGGATTAATTATCTAATTCGTGAACTGGCCTCACAGCCTAATCTCTTTCTGCTCTACTGTGCTGATGCCTTTAGAAGAGAGGAGGAGGAAAAAGCAGTAAGTGAAGTCCCCCACCTTCCAACAGAGCCACCCATGCCCATGTCTACACCCACTAACTATTGTCATGCCCTCTACCTGGACATACTTAGGTCACAGCCTGTCTTCTTCAGATTGCCTTACTACAATCTTTTGGAAGGAAATTTGGAAACATCTAAACTATATGGGTACTTTATCTTTTGACTTATCTTTTAGTTATAGAAATTTACCCAGACAGTATACCTCCAACAACATGAAAATACACATGCATGATGCTATTCATTTTGCAGCACTGTTTGTAATTGCAAAATATTAAAAGTCTACATGCCATTACATAGGAGAGTTGTTGAATAAACTATAATACATCTGCACAATGGAATATGATGCAGATGTCATAAAAAGAATAAAAAAAGATCTCTCTGAATGTATATGAAGTGATTTCCAGGATATTCTGTTAAGTTGAAAAAGAAAAGTAAAATGCAAAAAAAAAAAATCTAGAGTATGCTACCCTTTGTGTTAAAAAAGGCAATGAGAAAATATCCACATATCTGCTCATTTGTGCAATAAGAAATAACAGAATGATAAACCAGAAAGGAGACCAGTTATCTATAGAGGATGAGTGGAAACAATAAAGGAAAGAAGAGGGGGAGAAAGAAAAAAGTGGGGAATGGCAACAGGATAGTGAGGTGAGGAGGAATTCACACTTCTCTGGTCTGCCTCTTTGTGTAATTCTGATTTCTAAAACCATGCTTATACTTTTCACATATTCAAAAAATAAACAATTAAAATCAACCAGAATATGAGGATAAATCAAAATGGAGTATAAGAAGTAACATACTCCATTTTGTGAATCTAACTGTATTACAAATAAATAATATAACCACACTGAAGGGGGCAGGAAAGAAAGAGAACTTAAGTAACTCTGAAAAACACCTTGGCTAGATACTGGAAGGCTAAGATTTTAGAAAAAATTTACAATAATTCTTATACTATAGTTAGGAGTTTTTTCTACAGACACATAGGTTAACAATTCTGAAAATATACGTATTTCAAGACTGAATAAATAAACATTGTGGCTAATGGAAGCTGAGTTTCTTATTGATGAAGAGGGGAGTTACAAATAAAAGGGAAAGACTAGACTAAGGTCTGTGGGGTCAGATTAAAATAGGTCACATCAGTACAAACTCAGGGTTGATAATATAGATAGGGAAGTAAATATGCATGTATTTGTATATAGCTATATTTTCTAGCTCTGTGATCTCAGGAGGTATAAAACCAACAACACCCCAGTATCAATGAACACATCCAGCCTTCATTATCTTGGTTTCTAAATACCATTCTCCACTAAAAGGAAACAGGGCTCCTTAGAGAAATGGCTGATTTCAGGATTGCGCAGGGAAAATACGAAATAAGCATGAAACTTCTTGAGATGCCAGAAAATACAAACATTCAAAAAATGTGATGAGGGAATGTTTAAATGACACAAGAATCAACTTTAAAGATCTACCAATGGTCAAATCTGGAACAAGTTGAGCAACAAAACAAGTGACGATAGTACTGGGTTATAATCCATAGAATAAAACAAATATCCATGAGTTCATACTGATACAAATAAATAGAGATGAGAAGCTCTGCCTTACAGAATTCTAATTAATAAGTACAGATGGAATCACAGGAACAGAAAATTACCATTTGGCAAACACTACAGGAATGACTGTCACAGGCAAGAATTATTAAGGGTTTTAAAACATGATGAGCAGGACGTTTACATAATTTTAGAGTATCGTATTGATTACAAAGGGAAAAACAGTAATTTTTTTGCGGAGAAACCACTACCCCAAGTAATCAAAGTTATCATCAGTGGTAATGA